>NC_086105.1:66585801-66885801 GCF_963921235.1 Mobula hypostoma
GGAGAGGGGGTAGAGGGGGGAGAGGAGGGGAAGGGGGAGAGGAGGGGAAGGGGGGAGAGGAGGGGAGAGGGGGTAGAGGGGGTAGGGGGGGGAGAGGAGGGGAGAGGGGGAGAGGGGGAGAGGGGAGAGGGGAGAGGGGGGAGAGGGGGAGAGGGGAGAGGGGGGAGAGGGGAGGGGGAGAGGGGGAGGGGAGGGGGGAGAGGGGAGGGGGAGAGGGGAGGGGGAGAGGGGAGAGAGGGGGAGGGGAGAGAGGGAGGGGAGGGGGGAGAGGGAGGGGAGGGGGGAGAGGAGGGGAGAGGGGGTAGAGGGGGGAGAGGGAGGGGGAGAGGGAGGGGGAGAGGGGGGAGAGGGAGGGGGGAGATGGGGGAGAGGGAGGGGGAGAGGGGGGAGGGGGGAGAGGGGGAGGGGAGAGAGGGGGAGGGGAGAGAGGGGGAGAGGGGGGAGGGGGAGAGGGGAGGCGGAGGGGGAGAGGGGAGAGGGGGGAGGGGGGAGGGGGGAGGGGAGAGGGGGGGAGAGGGGGGAGGGGAGAGGGGGAGGGGGGAGGGGAGAGGGGGAGGGGGGAGGGGAGAGGGGGGAGGGGAGAGGGGGAGGGGGGAGGGGGGAGGGGGGAGGGGAGAGGGGGGAGGGGAGAGGGGAGAGGGGAGAGGGGGGGAGAGGAGGGGGGAGAGGAGGGGGGAGAGGAGGGGGGGAGAGGAGGGGGGAGAGGAGGGAGGAGGGGAGGGGAGAGGGGAGGGGAGGGGAGAGGGGAGGGGAGGGGAGGGGGGGGAGGAGAGGAGGGGAGAGGGGGAGGAGAGGAGGGGAGGGGGAGAGGAGGGGAGGGGGGAGAGGAGGGGAGAGGGGGTAGAGGGGGGAGAGGAGGGGAGAAGGGGGGAGGAGAGGAGGGGAGGGGGGAGAGGAGGGGGAGAGGAGGGGGGAGAGGAGGGGGAGAGGAGGGGGGAGAGGAGGGGGAGAGGAGGGGGGAGAGGAGGGGGGAGAGGAGGGGGGAGAGGAGGAGGGGAGGGGAGAGGGGAGGGGAGGGGAGAGGAGGGGAGAGGAGGGGAGGGGAGAGGAGGGAGAGGAGGGGAGAGGGGGGAGGAGAGGAGGGGAGAGGGGGGAGGAGAGGAGAGGGAGGGGGAGGGGAGGGGGAGAGGAGGGGAGGGGGGAGAGGAGGGGAGGGGGGAGAGGAGGGGAGGGGGAGAGGGGGGAGAGGAGGGGAGAGGGGGTAGAGGGGGGAGAGGAGGGGAGAGGGGGTAGAGGGGAGAGGGGAGGGGGGGAGGGGGGAGAGGGGAGGGGGGAGGGGAGTGGGGAGAGGGAGGGGAGGGGGGAGAGGAGGGGAGAGGGGGTAGAGGGGGGAGAGGGAGGGGGAGAGGGGGGAGAGGGAGGGGGGAGATGGGGGAGAGGGAGGGGGAGAGGGGGGAGGGGAGAGAGGGGGAGGCGAGAGAGGGGGAGGGGAGAGAGGGGGAGAGGGGAGGCGGAGGGGGAGAGGGGAGAGGGGAGAAGGGAGAGGGTGGAGGGGAGAGGGGGAGGGGAGAGGGGGGAGGGGAGAGGGGGAGGGGGGAGGGGGGAGGGGAGAGGGGGAGGGGGGAGGGGAGAGGGGGAGGGGGGAGGGGAGAGGGGAGAGGGGGGAGGGGGGAGGGGGGAGGGGAGAGGGGGGAGGGGGGAGGGGAGAGGGGAGAGGGGAGAGGAGGGGGGAGAGGAGGGGGAGAGGAGGGGGGAGAGGAGGGGGGAGAGGAGGGAGGAGGGGAGGGGAGAGGGAAGGGGAGGGGGAAGAGGGGAGAGGAGGGGGAAGAGGGGAGGGGAGAGGAGGGGAGAGGAGGGGAGGGGAGAGGAGGGGAGGGGAGAGGAGGGAGAGGAGGGGAGGGGGAGGAGAGGAGGGGAGAGGGGGGAGGAGAGGAGGGGAGAGGGGGGAGGAGAGGAGGGGAGGGGGGAGAGGAGGGGGAGAGGAGGGGGGGAGAGGAGGGGGAGAGGAGGGGGAGAGGAGGGGGGAGAGGAGGGGGGAGAGGAGGAGGGGAGGGGAGAGGGGAGGGGAGGGGAGAGGAGGGGAGAGGAGGGGAGGGGAGAGGAGGGAGAGGAGGGGAGGGGAGAGGAGGGAGAGGAGGGGAGGGGGAGGAGAGGAGGGGAGAGGGGGAGGAGAGGAGGGGAGAGGGGGGAGGAGAGGAGGGGAGAGGGGGGAGGAGAGGAGGGGAGAGGGGGGAGGAGAGGAGGGGAGGGGGGAGAGGAGGGGAGGGGGGAGAGGAGGGGAGGGGGGAGAGGAGGGGAGGGGGAGAGGGGGGGAGGGGGAGAGGGGGGGAGAGGAGGGGAGAGGGGGTAGAGGGGGGGAGAGGAGGGGAGAGGGGGGGAGAGGGGGTAGAAGGGGGAGAGGGGGAGAGGGGAGGGGGAGGGGAGGGGGAGGGGGGAGGGGGGAGGGGGAGGGGAGGGGGTGGGGAGAGGGTGGGGAGGGGGAGGGGAGAGGGAGGGGAGGGGGAGAGGAGGAGGGAGGGGAGGGGGAGAGGAGGAGGGTGGGGAGGGGGAGGGAGGGAGGGGAGGGGGAGGGGGGGAGGGGAGGAGGGGAGGAGGAGGAGGGGAGGGGGAGGAGGGGAGGAGGGGAGGGGAGGATGGGAGGGGAGGAGGGGAGGGGGAGGAGGGGAAGGGGAGGAGGGGAAGGGGAGGAGGGGAAGGGAGGAGGGGAGGGGAGGAGGGGAAGGGGGAGGGGAGGAGGGGAAGGGAGGAGGAGGAGGGGAGGAGGGGAGGGGAGGGGGGAGGGGAGGGGGAGGGGAGGAGGGGAGGGGGAGGGGAGGAGGGGAGGGGGGAAGGGAGGAGGGGAGGGGGGAAGGGAGGAGGGGAGGGGGGAGGGGGGAGGGGAGGGGGGAAGGGAGGAGGGGAGTTGGGAGGGGGAGGGGAGGAGGGGAGGGGGAGGGGAGGAGAGGAGGGGGAGGAGGGAGAGAGGAGGGGAGGAGGGAGAGAGGAGGGGAGGAGGGAGAGAGGAGGGGGGGAGGAAGGGGAGGGGGAGGGGGAGGGGAGGGGAGGGGGAGGGGAGGGGGAGGGGGAGGGAAGGGAGGGGGAGGGGGAGGGGAGGGGACGGGAGGAAGAGCGGGGAGGAGGGGATGAGGAGAGGGAGGAGGGGATGGGGAGGGGAGGAGGGGATGGGGAGGGAGAGGAGGGGAGAGGAGAGGGGGAGGGGAGGGGGAGGAGAGGGGGAGGGGAGGGGGAGGAGAGGGGGAGGGGAGGGGAAGGAGAGGGGGAGGGGAGGGGGAGGGGAGGGGAGGGGGAGGGGAGGGGGAGGGGGGAGTGGGAGGGGGAGGGGAGGGGGAGGGGGGAGTGGGAGGGGGGGGGGGGAGGGGGAGGGGGAGGGGAGGGGGGAATGGGGGGAGCGGAGGGGAGGGGGGAATGGGTGGAGCGGAGGGGAGAGGGGAGGGGGAGAGGGGAGAGGGGAGGGGGAGAGGGGAGAGGGGAGGGGGAGAGGGGAGGGGGAAGGGGGAGATTGAAGGGGAGGGAGTGCGTGTGAGGTGGGGGTGGGTGTGCAGGGGGTTGGTTAAAAGGGGTGAGAGAGGGGTGTGTTGTTGAGAGGGGGGTTGAGGTGTGGTGGGGGGAGGGTGTGTTGAAGGGCAAAGGGGTGGAAGATGGGCAAGGGGGTGGGAGAATGGTGAGGGGTGTGGTGATGGGGTGGCGAGGTGGGATGTAGGTGGCAATGGGGGTGGTAAGGGTTTTGGGGTGTGATGGGAGGTTGTGATGAGAGGTGAGGGAGACGGAGGGGTGTAATGAGGGGGTAATGGGGGGTGAGGGAGACGGAGGTTGAATGAGGGAGGGGGCAGGTGAGGAGGAGGAGTGAAGGAGTGTGGAGAAGAAAGGGCTGGGGATCAGGGAGGGGGAGTGAGGGAGGGAATGATGGTTGAGATAGGGGGAACTCTCGGCCCAGGTTCAGAGATAGAGACCCCCTCCCACGGCCAGACCGTTAAACGGCCCAACTTGCAAGATCACCAATCGGGACCGGCGCGGAGGCCGCACGGGGCCCCATTCTGTAGCCAAAGGTGCACTAGGCCACCAGAAATAACGATTCCCGTTTCCCAGTGGAAAACCTGCCTCCCTCTGAACCCCGAAACTCACCTGCCGCCCTCACTCCGCCAGACCGCGATGCGCTCCATCGCTCGATATCTCGACGCGCCACTGCTCTCCCCAGCTCTTCTTGCCGGCATCGATTGAGCAGCCTGGACGGTCACTCATCAATTCCAACAGAGACCTCCCTCTCCTCCTCTTCCTCTTCTCGCAATCCTCCTCTCCCGTTCCTTCCCCTTCCTCTCCCCCTCTCCTACTCTCTCCCTCACCTCCCTCTCCCCTCCTACTCTCTCCCTCTCCTCTCTCCCCCTCACCTCCCTCTCCCTCTCCTCTCTCCCCCTCACCTCCCTCTCCCTTCCACTCTCCCCCACCCCTACTCTCTCCCTCTCCCCCCACTCTCTCCCTCACCCCACTCTCCCTCTCTCCCTCACTTCCCTGTCCCCTCCGCTCTCCTCCTTTCCTACACCTCCCCCTCTCCCCTCCCTCTTCCTCACCCCCTCACCTCTCCCACTCCCCCACCACATCCTCCTCCCCTCCCCATCCTCCTCCTCTCTCCCCCTCCACTCCCTCACCCTTTCCACCTACCCTCCTCCCCTCTCCTACTCTCTCCCTCAACACCCCTCACCCCTCCTCTCCCTCACCCCTCCCACTCCTCCCCCTCACCCTTCCCCTTCCTCTTCTGTTCACCAATCCCCCTCCCTCTCCCCACCCTTCCTCTCCCCTCACCCTTCCCCTTCCCTCCTTCTCCTCTCCCATTCCCCTCACCCCACCCTTTCCCTCACCCCTCACTTCCCCTTCCCCTCACCTCACCCTCCCTCCTCACCCTCCCTCTCCCCTCACCCTCCCTCTCCCCTCACCCTCCCTCCTCACCCTCCCTCTCCCCTCACCTCACCTCCCCCTACCCCTCCCCACACCTCTCCTTCCACCCTCCTCCCACCTCTCCTTCCACCCTCCTCCCCTCTCCTTTCACCTCCTCGACCCCTCTCCCCTCCCCCTGCCTCCTCTCCCCACACCCTCCCCTCTCCTACTCTCTCCCTCCTCTCCCTCTCTCTCACCCCTCCCCTTCCCTCTCCTCCCCCTCCCCTTCCCTCTCCTCTTCTGTTCACCCATCCTCCCCTTCCACTCCCCACCCTTCCTCTCCCCTCACCCTTCCCCTCACCTCACCTCACCTCACCTGTCCCCTCACCTCACCCTTTCCCTCACCCCTCACCTCCCCTTCCCCTCACCTCCCCTTCCCCTCACCTCACCCTCCCTCTCCCCTCACCCTCCCCTTCCTCTCCCCTCACCCTTCCTCTCCCCTCACCCTTCCTCTCCCCTCACCCTTCCCCTCCCCTCACCCTTCCCCTCCCCTCACCTCACCCTTCCCCTCACCTGTCCCCTCACCTCACCCTTCCCCTTCCCCTCCTTCTCCTCTCCCCTTCCCCCACCTCACCCTTTCCTTCACCCCTCACCTCCCCTTCCCCTCACCTCCCCTTCCCTCTCCCCTCACCTCCCCTTCCCTCTCCCCTCACCTCCCCTTCCCTCTCCCCTCACCTCCCCTTCCCTCTCCCCTCACCTCACCCTTCCCCTCCTTCTCCTCTCCCCCTCCTCTCCCCTTCCCCTCACCTCACCCTTTCCTTCACCCCTCACCTCCCCTTCCCTCTCCCCTCACCCTCCCTCTCCCCTCACCTCACCCTCCCCCTTCCTTTCACCTCCCCTACCCCTCCCCACACCTCCCCTTCCACCCTCCTCCCCTCTCCTTCCACCTCCTCGACCCCTCTCCCTTCCCCCTCCCCTGCCTCCTCTTCCCACCCCCTCCCCTCTCCTACTCTCTCCCTCAACTCCCCTCACCCCTCCTCTCCCTCTCCCTCACCCCTCCCACTCCTCCCCCTCACCCTTCCCTCTCCCCTCCCCCTCACCTCCCCCTCCCCTCCCCTCTCACCTCACCCCACCCCTCCCCCTCCCCCTCCCCTCTTTCCTTTCCCTATTCCCTCCCCCTTTCCCTTCCCACCCCATGCCTAAAGACAGATTCTATCGGTGCCTGTGTAAAGCCCTGGTTACGACTTCTACTGCTGTGCTATGAGTTATTTTTATTTTGGTAGTTTTTTGCACAAACAGAAAACTTTTTCTGTCAGTAAGAGTGTTTCAGCTTTGGCTGAAGAGAAAGAGTTATTTTGTCCAACTTCGGAATGTTACGTCAGCCAATTGGATTTGACTTGGTGCGCGTTGTAACTTTCTGCCCAGTGGGATGTGATGGAAGATTCGAGAGAGCTGGACTGGATCAAAGGAGGAAGTGCCAGTGTTCCTGTGTTAGGCAGTTTGTTTGAAATGGTCAAACTGTGGCTGGTGTCTTTAATGCAGAACATGGGTTCAGTGCGTGAGTTATCAAAGCAAAGCATCCCAACTGCTTCAGAAATAAGCTCCATTGTTTATGTGCACGTTTGAAGTGGTTCACTGTAATGGACCCTTTTATTTTTCTTTTTCATTTTCTATTAAATGTTAAAATATTGGTAAATATATTTCCTTTGTAATTTTATGCCAGTGTACGATCTGTTATTTTTCTGGCGAATGGTAACTTTGCATGGAGCAGTATTTACACAATTTTCACCACAATCAATGTTCCTTAATCGGAACATTCCAACTTTCCTGTTTGTTTGAACCCAGATCATACCGACCCTAGACGTGTATTGCTGACTTTCTCACCACTGAGACACGTGTCTGTTAGCAAAGCCAGCTAACGAGGCCTGGTGAGAGGGTTAGGCCGGTTTTCCTTATTTCTGGTTCATTTTCGAAATAACAAGCAATAAGCATCTTGCTGCTTCTGAAATAAAGGTTAATTGGAGGTTACAGCTCCTGAGCAACTACTCTCTGTGTGGTTTTATGTACAATTCAAATGATGCATAAATGTGGAGAGAGATGTGGGACCTGAAGGTGAAGACAGATCTGCATGTCAATCTTTGTACCTGAAAAAGACTCATTGCTATTCTGGTCATGATGAGAAACCTCAAGACTCAGTGCCTTACTGAGGAAGTTAGGTATCACCATAAGAAAAATAGATACTGATGGCAGAGGGGAGAAGGGAGAATATCCCAGATGGATGGGGTCTTTTATTATGCTGGCTGCTTCACTGATTCGGTGAGAAGTCTAGACAGAGTCCATAGAGTGGAGGCTGGTTTCTGTTACATGCTTAACGGTGTTCACAATTCTACAGTCTCTTGCAGTCCGTAAGGCATAGGAGGAGAATTAGGCCATTCAACCCATTGAGTCTGCTGTGCCATTTCATCACGGCTGATCCCAGATCCCACTCAACCCCATACCCAATTGGTAAAGGTGCTGAGGAAGAGGATTTCTTGGAAAGTATGCGGGATGGTTTTTTGAATCAACATGTCAAGGAACCAACTAGAGAGCAGGCTATTCTGGACTGGGTTTTGAGCAATGAGGAAGGGTTAATTAGCAATCTTGTCGTGAGAGGCCCCTTGGGTAAGAGTGACCATAATATGTGGAATTCTTCATTAAGATGGAGGGTGACATAGTTAATTCAGAAACAAAGGTTCTGAACTTAAAGAGGGGTAACTTTGAAGGTATGAGACGTGAATTAGCTAAGATAGACTGGCAAATGACACTTAAAGGATTGACGGTGGATATGCAATGGCAAGCATTTAAAGATTGCATGGATGAACTACAACAATTGTTCATCCCAGTTTGGCAAAAGAATAAATCAAGGAAGGTAGTGCACCCGTGGCTGACGAGAAATTAGGGATAGTATCAATTCCAAAGAAGAAGCATACAAATTAGCCGGAAAAGGTGGCTCACCCGAGGACTGGGAGAAATTCAGAGTTCAGCAGAGGAGGACAAAGGGCTTAATTAGGAAGGGGAAAAAAGATTATGAGAGAAAACTGGCAGGGAACATAAAAACTGACTGTAAAAGCTTTTATAGATATGTAAAAAGGAAAAGACTGTTAAAGACAAGTGTAGGTCCCCTACAGACAGAAACAGGTGAATTGATTATGGGGAGCAAGGAAATGGCAGACCAATTGAATAATTACTTTGGTTCTGTCTTCACTAAGGAGGACATAAATAATCTTCCAGAAATAGTAGGGGACAGAGGGTCCAGTGAGATGGAGGAACTGAGCGAAATACATGTTAGTAGGGAAGTGGTGTTAGGTAAATTGAAGGGATTTAAGGCAGATAAATCCCCAGGGCCAGATGGTCTGCATCCCAGAGTGCTTAAGGAAGTAGCCCAAGAAATAGTGGATGCATTAGTGATAATTTTTCAAAACTCATTAGATTCTGGACTAGTTCCCGAGGATTGGAGGGTGGCTAATGTAACCCCACTTTTTAAAAAAGGAGGGAGAGAGAAACCGGGGAATTATAGACCGGTTAGCCTAACGTCGGTGGTGGGGAAACTGCTGGAGTCAGTTATCAAAGATGTGATAACAGCACATTTGGAAAGCGGTGAAATCATCGGACAAAGTCAGCATGGATTTGTGAAAGGAAAATCGTGTCTGACGAATCTCATAGAATTTTTTGAGGATGTAACTAGTAGAGTGGATAGGGGAGAACCAGTGGATGTGGTATATTTGGATTTTCAAAAGGCTTTTGACAAGGTCCCACACAGGAGATTAGTGTGCAAACTTAAAGCACACGGTATTGGGGATAAGGTATTGATGTGGATAGAGAATTGGTTAGCAGACAGGAAGCAAAGAGTGGGAATAAACGGGACCTTTTCAGAATGGCAGGCGGTGACTAGTGCAGTTGTACAAGGCCTTGGTGAGACCACACCTGGAGTGTTGTGTGCAGTTTTGGTCCCCTAATCTGAGGAAAGACATCCTTGCCATAGAGGGAGTACAAAGAAGGTTCACCAGATTGATTCCTGGGATGGCAGGACTTTCATATGAAGAAAGACTGGATGAACTGGGCTTGTACTCGTTGGAATTTAGAAGATTGAGGGGGGAATCTGATTGAAACGTATAAAATCCAAAAGCGATTGGACAGGCTGGATGCAGGAAGATTGTTCCCGATGTTGGGGAAGTCCAGAACGAGGGGTCACAGTTTGAGGATAAAGGGGAAGCCTTTTAGGACCGAGATTAGGAAAAACTTCTTCACACAGAGAGTGGTGAATCTGTGGAATTCTCTGCCACAGGAAACAGTTGAGGCCAGTTCATTGGCTATATTTAAGAGGGAGTTAGATATGGCCTTTGTGGCTACGGGGATCAGGGGGTATGGAGGGAAGGCTGGGGCAGGGTTCTGAGTTGGATTATCAGCCATGATCATAATAAATGGCGGTGCAGGCTCGAAGGGCCGAATGGCCTACTCCTGCACCTATTTTCTATGTTTCTATGTTTCTATACACGTGTCCTCTCACCATACCCCTTCATGGCCCGACCAATCAGGAATCTATCAACTTCTGCTTGGGTTTCAGCCTACTTGGGGAAAGGCTACCTTAGATTGGTTGTTGTGTAATAACCCAGATTTTATTAGTCGGCTTAGTGTAAAGGAACCCTTAAGAGGCAGTGATCATATTATGATTGAATTCATACTGCAGCTTGGGAGGGAGAAGCACAAGTCACATATATCACGTTGACTCTTACAGGCTGCCCGCAGCACACCTTGTGTGTGCTAGGTATTAGCATCAACAACGTGTTTCATTGTATATTTTGATGTACACGTGATCAATACATCTGTATCTGAACCCTGGTTAGGCACCTGCTGGAAAGACCCACATTAGCCTCACCAGTCACCTGGAAACTCACAAAAGCAGAGTGATCGCCAGGCATCCTCAACCCTGAAATGTGACATATGCTTTTAAATTTCAGTCTGCAGTCCAGGAAAAAAATAGCTAAATAACTTTCTTGCTCCTTTTCAAATACAGTGTGATCTCTAAGGTTAGCGGAAGGTGACAGCATTCTGAACCAAGTACTTTCTGTTCTTTTTCCTACACAGTACAGATTATGTTCATTCTTTTTTTAAAAGAGTAACACTATATACATGGGGAGGGTGTGGGGCCTGTATGCCAGTCCTCTGTAATTTCCCTGAAGAAGTGCCAAAGAATCATTGCAATACTGGTCATGAGTGAACTTGGCCTTTTCCCCTTGGAGTAACGGAGGATGAGAGATGACCTGATAGAGGTGTATAAGATGATGAGGGGCATTGATCGTGTGGCTAGCCAGAGGCTTTTTCCCAGGGCTGAAATGGCTAACACGAGGGGGCCATAGTTTTAAGGTGCTTGGAAATAGGTACCTAAGTGATGTCATGGGGTAACTTTTTTTCTCAGAGTGGTGGGTGCATGGAATGCACCACCAATGGCGATGGTAGAGGTAGGTACAACAGGGTCTTTTAAGAGCCTCTTAGATTAGTACATGGAGCATAGAAAAATAGAGGGCTATGCGCTAGGGAAATTCTAGGCAGTTTCTAGAGTCGGCACAACATTGTGGGCCAAAGGGCCTGTAATGTGCTGTAGGGTTCTATGTTCTATGGCTCAGTGCCTTATTGGGGTAGTTAGATAGCACCTTAAGAACAGTAGATACTGGGTGGAAACTTTAATTATGCAAGCTGCTTTATTTCAACTGTAATTACCAGTTCAAGATGGGGAAACAGACTGGCAGATATGGTTCAGTGTCAAGCCTGACACAAAATCCAGCAAAAATCCAGAACGCGCCTCACTTAAAGTAAACTTGAAGTTAGACCTGCAATTTGGACTCCCATGTCTTCCTTTGAATTAGTCTAATGTCTTTGAAGTCACAAAATTTAACACTGGTGCCGAGGTATTTTTAAAACGAATTCGAGATGACTACTGACCTGTTCAAACACAGCAAATCATTCAATCTAAAACAAAATGCAGCGAGAAACAGTGAGTAAAATACACATCCCAGCAGGTGGAGATGATTGAAAAGACAGAAAACAGACAAATTCACTGGTTCATAAAGAGTAAGGAAAGATTCATGGGGTCATAAGGAATGAGGACCTTAATAATCATTTAAAAAAAATCAGAAATGGCTGGCTACATCAGAAAGATTGATGAGTTTGATTACAGAAGAGGTAATTGGCCCATGTTCACTGAACTATTGGAACAGTATTTTGAAGCTAATGAAATAACCACTGAGAAGCGAGTGCTAATTTTGTTAACTACATTGTGTTTAAAGGCAAACAGTTTGCTTCGAAGTTTTACTGCTCCAACTAAACCATCAGAAAACTATTATTGTAAAAGTAATGCAGGAACATTTGGAACTAAAGCCATTGTTGATTATAGGACAGTTTGAGTTTCATAACTGGAATTGAAAGGGAGGGGTGTCCATTTCATCGTGAGTGGCTGAATTGAAGAGATTGTCTGAGCATCGACATTTCGATAATGGGCCTAATGATCCACGAAGAAATTGTTTAGTTTGTGGAATCTTAAAGCATTCAAAAATGGCTCCTAACTGAAGCAGAACTTACATTTAAAAGAGCAGTCGAAATCGCTGTTTCAATGGAAACAGCAGGCATATGCAACTGAGTTGCAGTCTGGAATGAAAGTGAACATGAATAAAATTGCATCATCTAAACAGAAACCAGCCTTGCCAAAGAAATTGTGTTACTGTTGTGATATCCCTGATTTTTTTAAATGATTATCATCACCCAGTACTCAATATGTATTTTACTTGTTCCTCACTTTTTTTTTAATTCAAACATACACCAAAGAAATGCAGATTTAAAGGTGAAAATTGCAGAAAATGCAACAATGCAGGTCAAACACAAAGAATATGTTGGGAAGACAAAATAAACAGAGGGAAGATAAAATGCTAAATGTTAAGTTGCAATTTTAAAAGGAGCACACTAATCTGCATGTGGTTGAAGAAAAACACGGGATTGTGTAGCCTTGAGATTTACAGTGTGAAAATTAGTAATAGACAAGCAATATAGTTTATGCCAGAAGTGAACGGCAAATTAATTAAAATAGAATAAGACACTGGTTCAACCGTTATAGTCATTCCACAAAATGAGTTTGAATGGCATTCCAAAGATACTGAACTGAAGCCTGCAGATATCCAACTAAGAACTTATACTGGAGAAAAGATAACTCCTGTGGGAATAACATCCATAACTGTGAAATACAATAACCCACAAGCCACATTGAGCTTGTATGTGGTAAAACCAGGAGAACCAGCATTGTGGGGGCATTACTGGCTGAGAAAACTACAACTTGATTGGAGATCCATGCAAGTCACATCCCCTGCAACGAAGCCATCAAAGTGAATTAAGAAAGATACTGGATGATGCCACTACTGTCTCCATGATGAACACCATAAAAGATTGCCCGTCAGAGGGCAAACACGTGTTGATGCCAACCTCTGTGCCTCTGGTTGGAAAGCAAATTGGCCCAAGGAAGGACCATGCTGCTCAGAAGAAGTGTGAAAGTGAAGAAAGGAATGGCCCAACTACAACAGTTTTGTAGGCAACATATCTGAGAAAGTTTCTGATATGTTAATGAGGCAGTTATTTGTGAAATGTAGAGTTCAAGAGCTTCACAAAGGTTGCAAGCATGTGGCTTTTGTGAATACAAAGAACCGGAATTTACTCTAGTGCATTAAGGTTATTGCATGAACTTCAAGTGTGAGACAAAAAGCAGCTTGTAAAAGTAGATGCAAAGACCAAAGCCAAGCTGGATGAATGGAAGGCCAAAAAGAAAAGAGTCAATGGTGATACAAAAACAGGATCATCAAATGAAGTTGTGGATGTGGAAACTGAGAGGCGAGATCAGATCGTAAAGGGAGCACAAGAAGTATTAATCAGTGAATACTCCAGTGAACTGAATGCATCTTCCCAAAATCAAAACGCACAAACTAGAAGAAAGGAAGGGGAAGAAAGTTGTCCGTAGCTGTCAGAACCATTTCGTGCAGTCTCTAGATTCAACTCTTACAACCATGATTGAGGAGGCCCCAGAACCTGAGATTGTTTTCGCAGCCACAAGTCTCACCTGCCAAGCAGAATGATCCTCCTTGTCAGGAAAGATGTCATCTCAGTAGAGAAAGAAATCCTCCATGGTGATTAATTTTTGAGAACTGAATGGGACACTTTATCACTTACTATGCTGTGGATATTGTAGTTACATTATATAGTATACTGTGTATATAGTCAAGATAGTATAAATGATACATGTGTGCCTCACCTAAAGTAAACTTAAAGTTAGACCTGTATTTCGGACTCCTGTGTATTCCTTTGAATTAGTTTAATGTTTTGAAATTACAAAACAGAACAACAGTAACCACACTGGGTCATTGTGCCAGTGCTATAAGGAAACAAGGGACAGTGTCAGGGAAAACAATTGTAACACAAAGGCCAAATGCTGTGATATCATCATAAACAGAAGGGATTCTGCAGATGCTGGAAATCCAGAGTAACACACACAAAATGCTGCAGGAACTCAGCAGGTCAGTCAGCATCTATGGAGAGGAGTAAAGGTTGATGTTTCAGTCTGAGACCTGTAAATCAGGACTTCGTCCTCCTCCCCACTTCATCCTCCCCCCACAAGCCTCCTGCTTTCCCCTTCCCTCCTCTCTTATCGGATTCCTTCTTCAGCCCTTTACCTTTTCCATCCATTCTCTCCCACCTTCTCACGCTCCCCTACCCACCCCCTTCCCCCCTCATCTGGTCCCACCTATCACCTGCCATCTTGTACTTCACACCCTCCCACCTTCTTCCCCCTTCCTTTCCAGTCCTGATGAAGGGTCATGGCCTGAAACCTCCACTGTTTATTTCCCTCCACAGACTCTGCCTGGCCTGCTGCTTTCCCCCAGCATTTTGTATGTGTGGCTGGTCTTCCAACTAGAACCTGTTAGGGTGGTAATTTACTTTCCCTATGGGACAGACAGTCAGTGAACTAAAAGCTACTTCTGTGCCAAAACTTTTAAGATTTTGCTTTTCATCCACCCTGTTTCATTGCCTGTGACTTGAGTAAGCTGATCTTAAGGCCAGTCACAAACTCTGTGCCCATTTCCCATGTCCATGTCCAAACATTACAACATTTGTTCCATAAACAAATAGACCAAAATACCATAGGCCACTTGTATTATAAAAACAGACTTTTGATGTTGTTATAAGGAGAGCGACAGATTCAAGGTGATCTCAGAAATGTACATGACCCACAGGATAAATTGGATCCTTGACAAATCTTTGCATTGTTGCGACCTTAAAAAATAATATTATTGTTTATTCTGGCTTGTCACGCTTTCACCTCTAAAGCAGAAGGTTGTGCATTTGAAGGATTCTGAGCACAAAACCTAGACAGCAAGACAAGAAGAAATCGCAGGTTTGTCAATGGAGCCCAGTGCTACACACAGACCTGCCACTGTCTACATTTCCCACTGCCTCAGGGAAGCAGCCAGCATATTCGAGGACCCCTCCCATCCCAGTCATTGTCTTTTCTTCTCCCTCCCTATGATACCCAAAGCCTGAGAACACAAATCCCCTGACTCAAGCACAATTTCTATGCCACTGTAATCAGATTCTTGAACAGACCTTTTACATACAAAAAAATGAACTCTTGATCTCCTGATCGACTTCTTCATGGCCCATTCACTTTATCTGTCTGCCTGAGCTGCACTTTCCCTGTAACTGCAAAACTATGTTCTGCATTCTGTTTTGTTTTCTTTTTACAGCCCCAACGTAATTCTGTATGGCGTGATCTGTATTGATGGCACACATAGGTTTTCATTGTATCTCAGTTTATATTGTCTAAGTAAGCTATTATCAAAACTGATTTCTGTATTTTGTTTCTGATTTCCTGCAGAGAGTTTTTTTTTTCATTTTCATTTTCCCTTATAATTTGATATTTCTATTTTTCAAATAACTTTAGAGTCATAAAGTTAGACAAAAACAAGCACTTCAAACCAGTTCATCTATGCTAAACATATTGTCTATCAACTATCATTTTTTAATATGGTTCCTCGTAATAGTTATACCCGGGCATGGTAATGGGGATAAGCTCCCACTACCTAATAAATGCTCCCAATGGCGTGCATCTCAAATAGCTTCTGACAACCAGGTCCAGCTCCTGGCCTTCATGTGTGGCTTAGAGACTAAGCCCATTAGAACTGTTTCTACTGACAGGAGAAGGGGCAAAGGCAGGTTACTGGTGCCTTAAAACCAGTTGCTTTGGCCAGATGGAGCTTGTCAGCCACGGTTAGAAGTTAATTTAGGAGAAGGAAAATCGTAATCTCAAACCTCCACTGCCTTGGGGCTATACTCACTCATGGGGAAAGCTTCAGGAGTAAACCTAGAGGAAAAATCTAGGGCTGGAGTCTCTAAGGCGGTCCTACGTTGGATTCAGTGCCGTCTGGCAACTCCTGCAACACCACAGGTGTCAAACTGTATCAGTCTCTGCCATTCCTTTGGATTCATCAGCTGCACGGAGAGGGAGAGCCTGCTGCTCTCCATATCATACTGCCCTGGCTTGCATTATCATGTAGTCAACAAAGAGGCAATACCCATAGTCGACACCAACCAATGTGTGGCCTCATATAATGTTTTATAGATGCGCCAGAGAAAGCATCACAGCTTGGTACAGTAACTGCTCAGCCCCAGGCCACATGAATCTGCTGAGAGATGTGGATGCAGCTCTGCACATCGCAGAAACCTTTGTCCCCTCCATGGATGCTGTCTATACCTCTCACTGCTTCAGTAATGCAGTCAACATAATTGAAGACTCCAGCCACCCTACACATTCTCTCTTCTTCCCACTCCCATCAGGCAGAAGATACAAAAGCCTGAAAGCACAAACCACCGTTAAAATCTTTTGTTTGTATGCCATCCAGACCAGATCCTTCCATACATGAAATTATTGAGACAGTGAAAAGGAAAACAGCGTGGAGAATGAAATGTCACGCACACAGGTAAGCAAATAAAGTGCAAGGGCCGCAATGAAGTAGATCTAGAATTCATCTTCCAACATATGAGAGGTCCGTTCAGGAACCTGACAACAGTGGGATAGAAATTGTCCTTGAGCCTGGTGGAATGTGCTCCCAGGGTTTTGCATCTTCAGCCCAAAGGGAGAGGGCAGAAGAGGGAATGTCCGGGGTGGGTGGGGTCCTTGATTCTGGTGGCTGCGTTACCAAGTCAATGGGGAGTGAAGACAGAGTGAAAGGAGGGGAGGCTGGTTTTACAATGAACTTCTCAGTGAATCACTAAATTTATAGGAGGTACAGGAGCTGAGATTCTGGAGGAAACTAAATCCTTGGTGAGAGAAATCAGAAGCTGGTTTGCTTTCACTGAGATATATAATACATGACCTAGATCAATATGTTGATGTCATGTAGAGGCTTGCATGCTTCAATGATTCCATCAGGTGATGCAAACTCAGGGCCAGGCGAAGATTGATCCAACAGCAGTTCCCAAACAGACAGACTCACCCTGCCCCTCCCGGGCCACACTTCATCATGAATCATTGCCATATGAACCAACAACTGATTTTATATATCATGAAATTTGTTGTTTTGTGGTATCAGTACCGTGCAATACTTAATAAAGCTCAAAGTAACTTTATGATCAAAGTACATATATTTCACCATTTACAGGCCTGAGATTCATTTTCTTACAGGCAATCAAATTAATACAAGAAACACAATAGAATCAGTGAAAGGCCACACCAAGTAGGACAGACAACAGCCAACGTGTAAAAAAAACAACAAACTATGCAAATACAAAAAGAAAGAAAAAATAAGAAATAACAATAATAAATAAATAAGCAATAAATATCGAGAACATGAGATGAAGAGTCCTTGAAAGTGAGTCCATGGATTGTGGAGATCAGTTCAGTGACGGGGCAAGTGAAGTACAGTGAAGTTGGGTTGAGTAGTGGCTAATCAGATATCAAAAGTGTGAGAAGATGGAGTTCACTTACTTTTGCTGATTGAGTACATAAGGCATTGACTCAAGGCAGTTTGGTGTTTTTGAGCAACGCCCAATTGGCAGTTGGGATTGATTTGCAAGAACAAATTAAAATAAGGCAGGGGCAAGCAGAGCAGCCATTGTTGGAGTGGACAGTGTTAGAGTGAGGATTTTGAGGCTTCAGCTGGAGAGACAAAAAGATTTTTTATCCCAGAGTTTATTTATTTTTCCTCCTTCATATTTGCTCAGTTAGAACAATAAGGATGCCAGGCAGGGTAGTGGAATGCTCCTCTTGTGGGAAGACAGGAATCTGATGATTACACCTTCGAGAAGTGCGTTCAGCTGCAGCTTCTGAGACTCCACGTTACGGAGCTGGAGCTGGAACTGGATGAACTCCAGATGATTTGGAGGGGGTGATGGATAGGGCATATAGAGAGGTAGTTACACCCAAGGAACAGGATACAGGTGCAACCGCCAGGTTCGGTGGGCTGCATAAATCTAGGGGAAGATGGTCATCTCCCCTGCCAAACTGATGAAATCTCATTTGTACGGATGCTGCGTGATGTGTTTCCCTGTAACAACTCAGTACCATGAAAAATCAGATGGTACATTATATGCAACTAAACAATTGAGCTTTATAATTCTTAATTTGACTATAGAGTTAGTACAGAAAACAAAAAGGGCCCATTTTACTGAAACAGTCTATTGTGCACGTTGGAGCTCACAGTTTTTCGTCCTTGAATTCCCCACTGATTTTCTCCGAGCGTCGTCGACTCCCAGACCCTCACTCCAAGTCCACTCCACCCTGCGGTCTACCAGACTCTACCAGATCACTCCTCTCACTTCTTCTTTCTTCGTCTCTTGCCAACAAAAGACCGCGACTACCTTCTCTCGGACACACAAGAAAGAAACAACATGTCTCTCACTGGAAGGCGTAAATTCCAAAGACCCCGTTATCTCTAGTCATAACCCAAACACTGCCACTACAGAGAAACCATAACATTAGCAGTGAAACCTTACAGAGTGTTACATAGGACACTTGGTGACAGTCAGTAAGGGGAAAGGGGATATACAGCTTGTGCAGTGTACCCCTGCGGTCGTCTTCCTCCACAATTCTTTAGATACTGTTGGGGAGGGATGACCTAGCAGAGGAAAGTCACTGAGGTCAAGTCTCTGGCACTAGTTTGTCTCTGTAACTCAGAAGGCAAGGTGAGAGAAAAGGCAAACTGTAGTGATTGGGGATTCATTAGTTAGGGGAACAGAAAGGAGGTTCTGTGGATAAGAACAAGATTCCTGGGTGGTATGCTGTCTCCGGGTGCCAGGATCTGGGACAGCTCAAGTCAGGTCCTCAGCATCCTTAAGTGGGAGGTTGAACAGCTAGAGGTCATGGTTCATGTACAGTAGGTACCAATGACATAGGTAGGAAGAGTGACGAGGATCTTCAAAGTGAATTCAGGGAGTTAGGTGCTAAGTTAAAGGGCAGGACCTCCTGGGTTGTGATCTCAGGATTGCTACCTGTACCACATGCTACTGACGCCAGAAATAGGAAGATTATATAGTTGAGCACATGGCTAAGGTGTTGGAGTAGGAGGGAGGGCATCAGAATTTTGGTTCACTGGGCTCTCTTCCAGGGAAGGTGGGACCTGTACAGAAGGGACGGTTGGCACCTGAACTGGAGAGGAGACTAATGTCAGAGCAGGAAGGTTTGCTAGTGCCGCAGGTTGTGGGGGGGGGGGGGGCGGGTATAGTTTAAATTAAAGTTGCAGGGCGGTGCAAGCCAGAGAGCCAGAACAAAGAGTAGCAAGGTCATGGAGACAGATGTTAAGACACAGACAAAGTCAGGAATCAAAAGGAAGAGCATGGTGCGACTAATGTTCTGAAATGCATATATCTGAATGCAAGAAATATTGTAGGAAAGGCTGATGAGCTCAGGACATGGATCAACACATGGAATTACAATATTATAGCCATTAGTGAGACTTGGTTGCAGGAGGGGCAGCTCAACATTCTGGGGTTCCTTTGTTCTAGAAGTGACAGGGCTGGAGGAATTAAAGGAGGAGGGGTGGCATTAGTAGTCAGGGAAATGTCATGGCAGTGCTCAGTCAGAACAGACTGAAACATTGTCTAGAGAGGCGTTATAAATAGAACTAAGGTATAAGAAAGGTACGAACACGTTAATGGAGCTATATTATAGACCACCCAACAGTCCGAGGGACTCAGAGGAACGAGTTTGTAGAGAGATAACAGGCTGTTGCAAGAAACATAAAGCTGTCACAGTAGGTGATTTTAAATTTCCACATATTGACAGGGATCCCATATTGTAAAAGGATCAGATAGAATAGAGTTTATCAAATTAATTCAGAAAAGTTTTCTTCATCAGTACGTAGAAGTCCCAATAAGAGAATGTGCGATACTTGATCTCATTTTAGGGAATGAGATAGGGCAGGTGACAGAAGTTTGTGTTGGGAAACACTTTGCATTCAGTGCTCATAATGCTGTTGGTTTCAAAGTAAATATGCAAAAAGCTAAGTCTGGTCTGCGGGTTGAAATTCTATATTGGAGAAAGGCCAATTTCGATGCTATCAGAAAAGATCTGTCAAGTGTGGATTGAGACAGGCTGTTTTCTGGCAAAGGTGTACTTGGTAAGAGTACACCTTCAAAGGTAAAATTTTGAGAGTACAAAGCTTGTATGTGCCTGTCAGAATAAAAGTTAAAGGTAACAGTTTGGGGAACCTTGATTTTCTAGAGATATTGAGAAAAAAAGAGTGGCATAGCAGGTCTAGGCAGGTAAGAGCAAATGAGGTAATTATGGAGTACAAGAAATGCAAGGGAATACTTAAGAAAGAAATCAGTAAAAAAAAAAGAAGGCATGAAATTGCCCTAGCAGACAAGGTGCTAGGATTGCAAGGGACAAAATTAGTGCTCAGGAAGATCAGAATGGTAATCCATGCATGGAGCCAAAAAACATGGCGGAAATCTTAACTGGATCTTTTGCATTATATTTACTCAACAGATGGAGACAGAGTCTATAGAAGTGAGGCAAAGCAGCAGTAAGGTCATAGACCTATACAGATTACAGAGGAGGATGTGTTGCTATCTTGAGGCAGATTAGGGCAGATAAGTTCCCAGGGCCTGACAAGACGTTCCCTTGGTCCCAATGGGAGGCAAGTGCAGAAATTGCTAGGGCTCTGGCAGAGATATTTAAAACATCCTTAGCGACAGGAGAGGCACCAGTGGGTTGGAGGGTAGCTCATGTTGTTCTGCTGCTTAAGAAAGGCTCTAAAAATAAACCAGGAAATTATAGGCTGGTGAGTCTGACATCAGTAATAGGAGAGTTATTGGAAGGTATTCTAAGGGACCGAATATATGAGTATTTGGATAGACATGGACTGATTAGGGATAGTCAGCATGGCTTTGTGTATGGTAGGTCATGTATAACCAAATAGAGTTTTTCAAGGAATTTACCAGGAAAGTGGATGAAGGCAAGGCAGTGGATGTTGTTTACATGGACCTTAGCAAGGCTGACAAGATCTCACATGGGAGGTTGGTCAAGAAGGTTCAGCTGCTCAGCATTCAAGTTGAGGTAGTAAATTGGTTAGATATTGGCTTTGTGAAAGAAGCCAGAGAGTGGTATTAGATGGTTGCCTCTCTGACTGGAGGCCTGTGACCAGTGGAGTGCCACAGGGGTTCGTGCTGGGTCCTTCGTTGTTTGTCATCTATATCAATGATCTGGATGATAATGTGGTTAACTGGATCAGCAAATTTGCAGATAACACTAAGACTGGGATGTAGCGTACAGTGAGGAAGATTATCAGAGCTTGCAGCGCTATCTGGACCAGCTGGAAAAATGAGCTGAAAAATGGCAGATGGAATTCAATGCAAACAAGTGTGAAGTGTAGCTCTTCAGTTGGACAACTAGAGGTCATGGGTTAAGGGTGAAAGGTAAAAAGTTTAAGGGGAACATGAGGGGAAACTTCTTCACTCAGAGGGTGCTGAGAGTGTGAAACAAGCTGCCAGTGCAAGTGGGGCATGCAAGCTCGATTTCAACATTTAAGAGAAGTTTGGATGGGTATGGTACATGGATGGTAGGGGTAAGGAGGACTATGGTACAGGAGCCTGAAGACCCACACTCAACATTTTAAGAACAGCTTCTTCCTCTCCACCATCAGGTTTCTGAACAGCTCATGAACCCATCAACACTACCTAATTTTTCATCTTTTGCACTTTATATTTTTTAACTGATAGGAATTGCCACGATTCCTATCAGTTACAAAACTGTTGTAAATTATTTGTAAAATTCAGCACACCCTCTCCATGAACTGTTTGTTCTTCTGCCATCAGGCAAACGTTACAGGAGCATCAAAACTAAAACCACAAGGCTACTAAACAGCTTCCTCCCACAGGCAGTCAGACTGCTAAATAGCTGCTCCACCTGACTCTGCTTTGGACACTATTAACTTGCATTGGACACTTATAACTGATTTTAACTGACATGTGGCTGTTGTGTTTTACTATTTATTGTTATGTTATGATTGCACTGCTCCTGGGAAACGCTGTCTC
Organism: Mobula hypostoma; assembly: GCF_963921235.1. NCBI lineage: Eukaryota > Metazoa > Chordata > Chondrichthyes > Myliobatiformes > Myliobatidae > Mobula > Mobula hypostoma. Next base: position 66,607,213 of record NC_086105.1, read on the forward strand.
GTTCTGCCCTGTAGAGCTGATGTACGGTTAGAATGACAATAAAGTTTTCTGAATCTTGAATCACAACTGAAAAAGTGGGAGGAGATTTAAGGTAAAAGAACACTTTGGGGCAAATGATCATAATATGACCAAATTCACCCTGAAATTTGAGAAGGGAAGCTAAAGTCAGATGTATCAGTATTACCGTGGTGTAATGGGAATTAGAGAGAGAGGAGTTGGCCAGAATTGATTAGAAAAGAACACTGGCAGGGATGATGGCAGAGCAGCAATAGCAGAAATTTCTGAAAGCAATTCAGAAGGCACAGGATATAAACATCCCAAAGAGGTAGAAGTATTCTGAAGGCAAGATAACACAACCATGGCTAACAATAAAAGTCAAAGCCAAAATAAAAACCAAAGAGAGGGCACATAATATAGCAAAACTTAGTGGCAAGTTATGGCATTGGGAAGCTTTTAAAAACCAATAGAAGGTAACTGAAAAAGTCATTAAGGTAAAGATGGAATACAAAAGTAAGCTAGCCAATAATATTAAAGAGGATACTAAAAGTTTCTTCAGATATATAAAGAGTAAAAGGGAGGCGAGAGTGGATATCAGACTGCTGTAAAATGATGCTGGAGAGGTGGTAATGGGGGACAAGGAAATGGTGGATGAACTGAATAAGTACTTTGCATCAGTCATCACTGGGGAAGACACTAGCAGAATGGTGGAAGTTCCAGGTGTCAGGGGTCAGGAAGTGTGTGGAGTTACCATTACTAGAGAGAAGGTTCTAGGGAAACTGAAAGGTCTGGAGGTAGATAAGTCATCTGGACCAGATGGTGTACAGCCCAGGGTTCTGAAAGAGGTGGTTGAAGATTTTGTGGTGGCATTAGTAATGATCTTTCAAGACTTACTAGATCCTGGAATGGTTCTGGAAGACTGGAAAATGGCAATTGTCACTTCACTCTTCAACAAGGGAGAGAAGCAGAAAGCAAACTATATGCCAGTTAGTCTGACCTCAGTGGTTGGGAAGATTTTTGAGTCAATTATTAAGGATGAGGTCTCAGGGTACTTGAAGGTTCACGATAAAACAGGTCATAGTTAATGGTTTCCTCAAGGGAAAATTTTGCCTGGCAAATCTGTTGGAATTGTTTGAAGAAATAACAAGTAGGATATACAAAGGAGAAATGGTTGATGCTATGTACTTGGATTTTCAGAAGGCCTTTGACAAGGTGCCACAAATGAGGCTGCTTAACAAGCTAAGAGGCCATGGTATTGCCGTAAAGATTCTAGCATATATGAAGCAGTGGCTGGTTGGCAGGAGGCAAACAGGGGAAATAAAGGGAGCCTTTTCTGGCTGGCTGCCATGCCATGTTCCACAGGGGTCTGTGTTGGGACTGATTCTTTGGCAATGTTTGTAGATGATATGTAGATAGGTGGAGGGCTGGTAGGTTTGAGGAAGTAAAGAGGCTACAGAAGGACTGAGACAGATTAGGAGAATGGGCAAAGGAATGGCAGGTGGAATACAGTGATGGAAAGTGTATAGTCATGGACTCTGGCAGAAGAAATAAAAGGGTTGACTATTTACTAAATGGAGAGAAAATATAAAAAACGGAGATGCAAAGGGATTTGGGAGACGTTATGCAGAATTCCCAATGAACTCCTGCACAAGGATGGAGATGAGGAGGAATTTCTTTGGCCAGAGAGTGGTGAATCTACGGAATTCTTTGTCATAGTTTATGTATATTTAAGGCAGAGGTTGATTCTTGATTGGTCAGGGCATGAAGGGATACGGGGAAAAGGCAGGAGATTTGGGCTCACAGGAAAAGTGAATTAGCCATAATAAAATAGCGGAGCAGTCTCGATGGGCCAAATGGTCTAATTCTGCTCCTATATCGTGCCTATAAAAAGTATTCAACTCCATGGAAGTTTGTGTTTTATAACATTGAATCACAGTGGATTTAATGTGGCTTTTTTGACACTGATCAACAGAAAAAGACTCTGATGGAATGGCAGAGCAGACTTGATGGGACAAAGGGGCTGGTTTGGCTCCTATGCCTTATGGACAAACTGGAATCAACTCTTGCTTTTCAGTTTGCTTCCCTTGACACTGCCCCCGTTTCATGATTTTGCCAATTCTTCAGGAACTGCTGGACCTGCCACTAGGTGGAACCAAACTCACAAACACACAGCACCAGTGCCTGGGACTCATCACTGCTTCAGAATCAGATTTATTATTATTGACATACAATACTGAGCAAATATATATACAGTGCTAGGGAGCCTAAGGCTTTTGCACAGTACTGTGGATTGGGTAAATGCAAGTAGACTTTTTCCACTGAGGTTGAGTGAGACCAGAAGATTATGGGGTAAGAGTGAAAGGTGAAATATTTAAGGTGAACCTGAGGGGGATCTTCTTCACACAGAGGATGGTGAGAGTGTGGAATGAGCTGCCAGTGGAAGTAATGGATGTAGTTTTGGTTTCAGCGTTGGAGAGAAATTTGAATAGGTAAATGGATGGGAGGAGTATGAAGGGTTATGGTCCAGGTGTAGGTCGATGGAACTAGGCGGATTACTAGTTCAGCACAGATTAGATGGGGCGGACTGTACCGTTCTATGACCCTTCTATGAGTCAGGATTGAAAAGGGAGAGGGAAGAAGCAAAATAAAGGTGGGGTGGGGGATGTTATGTTTTGTAACTTCAAGACATTAAACTAATTAAGTTCAAAAATGCAGGTCTAACTTCGAGTTTACTTTAAGCAAGGTGCATATGTATCAGATGACATGTGCAATTTACATATTTATACATAAAATGCATTATGAATTATTTAAACAAACAAGAATGGTTAATCAACACACATATATATCTTCTCTCTTCAGTTGTCCGTCAAAATCCGACGACAACGTCCACTCCTTTAACGGTGAGATCTTTGATGACTATACAGACCTATCCTGGATCCACAAGCTCTATTGCAGGTGGGACATGTATATGTGGTAATGGTGGCAACCATGGCTGCATTTCTCCTGGCCCTCATCTGTTGTCTTTTGGTTGTTCTTTCCATCTCCCGAATACAAACCCCATCCCTTCACAGCTATCACCAAGTGGTACGGTCAGCAGCAACCTCCTCCAGGTCCACGGGTCTGATCTTGCACTTCCTTAAAGCATTCTTCATCTGATCCTTATAGCGCTTCTTCGGCCTTCCAGCTGAGCGTCGACCATGATGGAGCTGGCCGTATAACACTCTGCGGGGTAGCTGACATGGAGGCATTCTTATCACGTGCCCCAGCCACTGCAGCTGACGCTGGGTGATCATGGCCTCAATACTCCTGCAGTTGGTCTTTTCAAGTATTTCAGTGTGAGGCACCAGCTCACGCCAAGTAATTCCCAGGATGCGTTGGAGGCAGCCTATGTGGAAGCGCTCCAAGGACTTGATGTGACGGCTGTAGGTTACCCAAGATTCACAGCTATAAAGGAGGGTGGTATACGGCGACCTTTGTGGAGGGACGAAGGCTCCTGTTCTGAAAGACTCTACACTGGTTTCCCAAAGGCAGTTGATGCCTGTTTAATGCGGCTCTGGATGTTGTTGTCAATGCCGCTATCCTCAGAGAGAATGCTCCCCAGATATTTGAAAGATGGCACTACTGACAGCTTTTCATCACCAACAGTGAAGGCAGGTAGGGTGGGTGGGACACTGGTACTCCATTGGCAAACCACTTCTGTCTTGGTGGCATTGACAGTCAGCCCCATCCTGCTGTACGCTCTCACCGCCACAGCAAGGACAGTCTGAAGATCCTCCGGAGTATGGGCCACAAGAGCACAGTCGTCTCTTATATACACATACACACACACGATTACTCAAATGTAACTTAAATATTAAATAGACAACACTCCTCCCTGCTTAGTTATAAATTCCAGCTCAATAGAGAATGCATCTCAACTACATACACAGTATTCTATATAATACAACTACTATTTACCAACATCCACAGCATAGAAAGTTTTAAATTGTCCCATTCAGGTCAAAACAATTAATTGTTCTGGAGGATTTTGTACTCTTGTGTGATAACGTCTTTCCTGACAAAGGTAAGAGCTGTGGCTGTGAAATAATCTCAGGCTCTGAGACCTGTCCTGTGCGGTTGTAGGAGTTGACTCAGAGACTGCCAGAGGAAGTTCTGAAAGTGATAGCCAATTTCCCTCTCCAACATTTGACTCTCCTCTCCGCAACTGATCAATGTATCATCTCCAGATGATATCAGACGCAATCCCCACTGTGAGGGAGAGTGGTTCACTTCTGTCCTTAATCTTTCCAGGTGCCCACTTTTAATCACCTCTGTAGTCCCTTGCCAGGACTGCTTATCCAGGAGTGAAACATTGAAGCTCCTTGTTTGAGGAGCCTTCAATTTGTCTCAGCTGTTTGTCTTGAATACACCTTCTGAGACTGGGTTTGAGCAAATCCATGTGCGAGTGCAAGGGACAACCCAGGAGCAGCAAAGCTGGCGAGTTGTTGATTGTGGAGTGTGTTGACTTACGACATGCAAGGAGGAAATTGACGGGCTTCTAGTTAGCTGTTAGTGTAGCGTGTTCTGCTGACATCGCTCATAGTGCATCCTTCAGACTCCGGACAAACCGTTCAGAAAGCCATTTGTAGCTGAGTGGTACGGTGCAGATATAATATGTCTTATTCTTTATTATTTTTGGGAATTACTGAAACTGTTCCACAACAAACTGTGGTCCATTGTCACTGACTAAGTGTTCTGGAACTCCAGTCCTTGCGAAGAGGCTTCTCAATGCATCAATAGTGTGTGAGGCTGTAGTGGGGGCTATTGGGAACACTTCTGGCCACTTTGTGGCTGCATCCACCATTACCAAGAAATCTGTGCCCATGAACAATCCAGCAAAATCCACATGAATCCCCTACGAGGGAAATGCAGGCTATTCCCAAGGATAGGGAGGCGCTGCTCTTGGCATCTTCTGGACATGCTGGCATCCCATACCGTGCATGGCAAGCTGCTGGATCTGCCGGTCTATCACAGGCCACCAGACAAAGCTTCAAGCCAACAATTTCATTTTAACCATGCCTAAATGCTCCTCCAACACTTTAGCTCTCAGCTTGGATGGTATCACAGCTCTCAATCCCCACATAAGGGAACCTCCATTCAGGGCAAGTTCATCTCAGCGCTGGTAAAAATGGGGAAACTGGAGTTTCTGTTGCACATTCCAGCCATCTTGGGTTGCCATGTAGACCTGAGACGGTGTGGGGTCTTTTCTGGTTTCCCTTTGGATCATCTCTGCCACAACAGACTTTTGATTTGCGTTAGGGAAAACATACCAAAAGGAGTGTCTTTTTTAGTAAATTTTCCTGGTATTTCCTTTTCCAAGGGTAAACAGGACAATCCATCAGCATTTCCATAATTAGGCATCTTCTTGAATTCAGTCTTGTAATTGTGTCCTCCAAGAAACAGAGCCCATCTCTGCATTTGTGCTGCTGCTGTTGGCGGGACACCCTTCTGTGGATTGAAAATGCACACTTGTGGTTAATGATCAGTAATGAGGGTAAACTTTCTCCCATACAAGTACTGGTTGAATCATTTACATCCCAAACCAGACTCAAGGCCTGCCAATCTGTGTAATTCTGCAATGGTAAGGGAACATGATGCAGTAAGTATATAACTTTAGTTACTATTGAGGAGGATGACCTACCAGGGGGCAGGGGAGGAGCCCACAGTGCATGAGTCTGGTGCTGTGGCTCAGAAGATTGGAGAGGTGAAGAGGACTGCAGTGTGGATAGGAGATTCCTTATTCAGAGGAACAGAGACGAGATTCCGTGAGTGCAATAGAGACATCCAGATGGTATGTTGCCTCCCTGGTGCCAGGATCAGTGATGTCTCAGAACTGGTCTATGGCATTCTCAAGGGTGAGGGGGAACAGCCATAAGTCTTGGTGCATATTGGCAATGACATAGGTAGACGGGGTGAGGAGGTCCTGAAGAGAAATTTTAGGAAGTAAGGTAGAAAGCTGAGAAACAGGACCTCCAGGGTGTTAATCTCTAGATTGCTGCCTGTGCCATGTATCAGTGAGGGTAGGAATATGATGATCTGGTGGGAATACGTGGCTGAGAAATGGGCGCAGGGGGCTGGGGTTCAGATTTATGGATCATTGGGATCTCTTCTGCGAAAGGTATGACCTGTACAAACGGGATGAGTTACACCTGAACTCGAGGGGGTCCAACATCCTTGCGGGTAGGTTGGCTAGAGTTACTTGGGTGGGTTTAAACTAATTTGCAAGGGGGTGGGAACCAGGGTGATAATGCTGAAGAATAGATAGTTGGTTTACAAAAAGAGGCAGTGTGTAGTGAGACTCCCAGCAAAAAGAGGCTGATGATAGGGCAAGATTACAGTCAACAGGATGAGATGCAACATAAAAGTTAGGCAGAATCAAAAAGGGTGAATACAGGACTGAAGGTGTTATGTTTGAATGCACGCAGTATATAGAACAAGGGAGATGAACTTGTAGCACGGTTACAGATTGGCATGCATGTTGTCGGTATCACTGAATCATGGCTGAAGAAAGATTATAGCTGGGAACTTAATGTCCAAGGATACACATTGTATCGAAAGGAAAGGCAGGTAGCCATAGGGGTGGCGTTGCTCTGTTGGTAAAAAAGATTAAATCAAATCATTAGAAAGAGGTGACATATGGTCAGAAGGTGTTGAATCATTGTGGATAGAGCTAAGGAACTACAAGGGTAAAAAGACCCTGATGGGAGTTATATACAGACCCTTAACAGTAGTAAGGATGTATCGAAAGGAAAGGCAGGTAGCCATAGGGGTGGCGTTGCTCTGTTGGTAAAAAAGATTAAATCAAATCATTAGAAAGAGGTGACATATGGTCAGAAGGTGTTGAATCATTGTGGATAGAGCTAAGGAACTACAAGGGTAAAAAGACCCTGATGGGAGTTATATACAGACCCTTAACAGTAGTAAGGATGTATCGAAAGGAAAGGCAGGTAGCCATAGGGGTGGCGTTGCTCTGTTGGTAAAAAAGATTAAATCAAATCATTAGAAAGAGGTGACATATGGTCAGAAGGTGTTGAATCATTGTGGATAGAGCTAAGGAACTACAAGGGTAAAAAGACCCTGATGGGAGTTATATACAGACCCTTAACAGTAGTAAGGATGTATCGAAAGGAAAGGCAGGTAGCCATAGGGGTGGCGTTGCTCTGTTGGTAAAAAAGATTAAATCAAATCATTAGAAAGAGGTGACATATGGTCAGAAGGTGTTGAATCATTGTGGATAGAGCTAAGGAACTACAAGGGTAAAAAGACCCTGATGGGAGTTATATACAGACCCTTAACAGTAGTAAGGATGTGGTCTACAAATTCGAATGGGAGATAGAAAATGCATGGCAAAAGGGCAATGTTACAATAGTCAATATGCAGGCAGATTGGGAAAATCAAGCTGGTGCTGGATTCCAAGAGAGGGAATTTCTAGAAAGCCTACGAGATGGCTTTTTAGAGCAGTTCATGGTTGAGCACGAGGGGATCAGCTATTCTGGTGTTGTGCAATGAACCGGAATTGATTAGACAGCTTAAGGTAAAACAACCTTTAGGGACAAGTAATGATCAATTTTACCCTGAAATTTGAGAAGGAGAAGCTAAAGTCAAATGTATCAGTATGAAGCCCCCTCACCGGGTTCCTATGGAAACTTGGCTCGTGCCAGCCACTGCGAACAGCCACAGGACTCACCAGTGAAAAGTCCACCTTTCATAAACAATAGGCATCTAGGGTCGGTATGATTTGGGGTTCAACCAAACAGGAGCATCGTGATGTTCCGATTAAAGAAACCTCGATTTGATCGAATGCTGTGTAAATACTGCCCATACACAATTGTTAGTCAGCAAGAAATAGCAAATTGTACATCACATAAAATTATAAAGCAAGCATATTTACAAATTTCAGCTTTATCAAATACTTAGTAGGAAAAAGAAAAGGGAAAAATTAAAAAGGCACATTACAGTTAACCCAGTCCAGATGTGCACATAAAGTTGGAGCTCTTCTCAAAATTGTCCTTTTTGCCCACACGCTTGTCCCACGATCCATGTGAGAGCACGCACCACATCCCGAATGTTGCTCAAAAACATCTCGAACAAACAGGTGCTCTCTTAGGAGTATTGGCTCTTCCACCATGGAGCCATTCATCTGCACAAAGCACCTTGTACAAAGCGGACGCTCTTTCCCATGGCATCCTCAGCCATCTGCCTTCCTCTCTATTCGGCAGATCCCGCTATAAAAACCACGAACTCCAACAGAGTCCGTCATAAGTCTCTCTCCGCCCAGCTCTCTCCAGAACTTTTTCCCAATTCCACCATTCTGATTGGCAGACACAACATTCCTAAATTGAGCATCATAGCCCCTTATCTTCAGCTGAAAACTCCAACATTTTATAGTGGGACACATTGCTTCTATAGAAAGCTACTAAATGAAATACCATAGAACATTAGGAGTAAGAATCTTAACCAGGTGTGTTATATGCCAGCCTATCTGGAGGTTTCCTGCCTCTCTCAGACCTCCTTATCTCATCTTCAGTTTCTCCAGCTTCAACCACTCCTTGTGACCCTTCCTGTCTTCTAGAGGGTGCCTCCCCCTGTCTATCACTTGTACCTTCCAGCAACTCAGGTCCCCCTGCCTCATGACTGTACTTAGCTTCGTTCAGGTTAAGCAGGTGCTGCTGAACATCTTCAACCTCCACTGGTGCTAACCGACAAGACCTCTCTCAGAAAGAGGTGTCCTTGGTTGCTCTAAAAGCATGGCAGATACTCTTAGAGCAATCAACATCAGACTAGTCAGTAGAAAAGACATCTTCATGTTCCATCTTATTCTCAGTTATTCTCCTTTTTCATTTCTTGGGCATCGGTGAGTCACCAAAGTTGTATGACTTTGATGTCAACTTCCTCGATCCAGTAAACTGTTTCTCTTCCGTTTCCCAGAAAAACTAGACACTATCATCACAGGAAATAGAGGGGCAGTCGACACCCCATGTCTGAGGGTAAATTCTCTCCATTTGTCATCCTGTTTGCGTAGACAACTGAAGATTTCTGCAGTTCAAGGTCTCACCAGCACTCCTGCAGGTAAGCATGACTGTCCTTCTGGATCATCAGGAGCTTCCACCTGGATGGCCAAGGTGTGGGTATTCTGGCAAATTTGGGGGTTCCTCTCACTCTAGCTACTCCTCTAGAATGTAACACGATGGGCTTGGACTGGGTGTATCACACAGTTCCTCGTATTTGCTCATCATCCTGCTTAGGAGGAACTTGCATCTTCCCAAAAGCAGCTCTGAACACCGGGTGAATGGACAAGGTTTTCAGAAAGTTCTCTCCATTTCTCTGCTTGCATGCTCTCACAAGCCTTCTCACAACGGAAATAATTGTTCCCACAGGAACAGAAGCTGCACCCTTTCAACTAGATCTGAGCAACCCAACACAGGTGTGTCAATAGTCTCAGTTACTCCAACATCTGCTTCCGAAAACTCCAGTTTCAATTAACAGTAAGGGTAGTCATCTCCCGAATCTCAAGGCCACTGAGGGGGGTCAATGGTAAATGCATCAAATACTGGTTGTAAAAGGATCTATTGAGCAAAATAACTTAAGAACCTGTTCAAGTACGGCTCCAGCATCAATACCTTCAATCCAAACGGAAACATCAGCGCTTGGCCCCACTAAACCTTCAGGAACCCTGTTTTGTACTTTAGTATTTCCCTTCATACACTGATAGGAACATATCCGCTCCTTAACGCCAGCCCGTTCTTTTACTGGCTCCCTCTGTAGTTTTGCCTCTTTTCTCTCATTGGTTAACCGCTTACTTACTTTCGAAGATTTTCCTGTTCCTCAGTCTCACTTGAAATGTCCATCTTCTCCACAGTTATAACAGAAAATACTTGTTGCCTCTGTAGTTGAAAGACCCTTTTCCTCTGCACTGTAACTCCCACAGACAGGTTCGGTTTCCCCAGTGGTCATATCACGTTTAGCTGAAACATTGGCAGACATCCATCGAGTCAGCTCAGCCCCAAGGTTTTCCGCCTCATTCCTCAAAAGCTCTATCTCTGTGGCATCAGGGGCCACTTTAGCAACAGAGGCTACCACTGAAGACACTGCTTGGCTTTTAGAAATGTCCCACTTCTCAATCATGTTTTCCTCCTCTCTGACTTCTCTAAGTAACCCGGCAAAAGATTGATGCACTTGCGGGTCATTCGAAAGCACAGAGCAATCGCGTCATGTGACAGCGCACACTTCACATCTTGCTCCATCCTCAAGTAAATTCTCTCAGACAGTTGAATGCCTCCTTTGTGGCACAAACAGTGCAGCATTTTTTCCCAACCGAAAAGGTAGGCAGACAACTTCCCTCCGTCCTCCTGGAATGTGTGCCTAAACTTCATCCTACGATCAGCTGCACTTCCAGCAGCGCCAAAAGCATCTCTGGAGCTTGCGGGTAATTAGCTGACATGGCTAATAGATTTTCTGCCCTTAGGAACCTCACTGTATCAGCCGCTGGGCCCTTTAAGCTCTCTGCCAGTCTATTTTTTTAAATATATATTATCTGAGCACTGCCATTCTTCCAATAACGGAGATGTCTATTCAACCCAAGCCTTATATTCTTCTTCCCCATCGGGTTATGGCTTAACCCCAGGGAAAACTCCCAGCCTACAATAATTTTGGCTGTCTGCAGATACACTTCTGCATTTATCAATCAGTGATGTAATGGCCAAAACCAACTCAGAATTTAAATCAGCCACTGAAGAACCCATTAGACCTTTCACACCAGACAACTCTTCCAACTCTTTCCCCTCAATTCGCAGAAACAAGAACAACATGTTTTAAAATCTTCCCCCACAGCTACTTGACCTCGTCCTCTAAAAATAAGGACTGCCCATGCCTCGCCTCTCCAAAGTCTCCCAACCTATCAGGCAGTGGACTTCATGTACGTCACAGCTAGTCCTTATCAGCCGATTGGTCAAAATGCCGTTCAATCAGTATAACTTTCTTCAAAACTTCAAGAGGATTTAGCACTCAGAACACCCGTTCATCGAAAACACAAGCACTATTTGCGGATCGTTTCTTTGAACCCCACCAACCCTTAATCCCTGAGGCGTCCATTACAAAGTACCTTAGTCACTTTCCCCGACACTAGTTTACATAGAAACTGCTTAATCAATTCTTTAACAGCAATTACACACCATTCAGAGCATCGCCAGGCGATAGACTCCACAATGAAGTCCTCTCACCTGGCTCGTGTGGAGACTTGGCTCGCTGCCGACCCCGCTGACAGCCACAGGACTCAGCGGTGAGAAGTCCACTTTTCATAAACAATAGGTGTCTGGGGTCGCAACACACGTCAAAGTTGCTGGTGAACGCAGCAGGCCAGGCAGCATCTCTAGGAAGAGGTACAGTCGACGTTTCAGGCCGAGACCCTTCATCAGGACTAACTGAAGGAAGAGCTAGTAAGAGATTTGAAAGTGGGAGGGGGAGAGGTACCTCTTCCTAGAGATGCTGCCTGGCCTACTGCGTTCACCAGCAACTTTGATGTGTGTTGCTTGAATTTCCAGCATCTGCAGAATTCCTCGTGTTGGCGTCTGGGGTCGGTACGATTTGGGGTTTAACCAAACAGGAACGTCGCGATGTTCCAATTAAAGGAACCTCGATTTGAGCGAATGCTGTGTAAATACTGCCCATACACAATTGTTGGTCGGCAAGAAATAACAAATCGTACATAACAAAATTATAAAGAATGTATATTTACAAAATTCAGCTTTATCGAACAGTTGGTAGGAAAAGGAAAACAGAAAACATTAAAAGGCTCCATTACAGTTAACCCAGTCCAAATGTGTGCATAAAGTTGGACCTCAGGGAGAGATCCTTGCAGAAATCAAATACAGATCACCCCAACCCCTCCTGTACACCAATGAAAGGGTCTGAGAGACTAGTTGCCAGATTCGGACAATCTTTTGTCATGGCATGGAGTGTGAACTCTTACCTGTGAGCCTGATAGTTACCTTGCTTGTGCCCCTGACTAGAGAGTAACCACTGATAGCCACTGCTGATCTTTAACTATCAGAGAATGAAGGGGTGAAGATAAAGAATGTGATTAAACTGCAACTAGCCAGCAGAGAAAGGAGGCAACAGGCATACAAATGACAAAGCTGCAATTTAAAGACAAATTTTTGGAAGAAGCTCTGCTTATAATCTTGTATGAGCCATTAGGGATGAAAGTGTAGATGCACATAGTGGTGTGACAGGTAATGACCCATGATTATGTGGCCAAGTTTCCATCGAACTCAATATATACATTTGCTGGTGACACAACAATTGTAGGCCGTATCTCAGGTAATGATGAGTTTGAATACAGAGAGGAAATTAAGAACCTGGTAGCATGGTGCGAAGACAATAACCTATCCCTCAACGTCAGCAAGATGAAGGAATTGGTTGTTGACTTCAGAAGGAGTAGCGGTCTGCAGGACCCAATTTACATCGGTGGTGCACAAGTGGAACGGGTCAAAAGCTTTAAGTTCCTCGGGGTCAATATCACAAATGACCTGATTTGGTCCAACCAAGCAGAATCCACCCCATGAGGAATAGGGTTCCCCTGGTCCTCACCTACCACCCCACCAGCCTCCGGGTCCAACATATTATTCTCCGTAACTTCCGCCACCTCCAACGGGATCCCACCACTAAGCACATCTTTCCCTCCCCCCCCCTGCTTTCCGCAGGGATCGCTCCCTACGTGACTCCCTTGTCCATTTGTCCCCCCCATCCCTCCCCACTGATCTCCCTCCTGGCACTTATCCGTGTAAGCGGAACAAGTGCTACACATGCCCTTACACTTCCTCCCTTACCACCATTCAGGGCCCCAAACAGTCCTTCCAGGTGAGGCAACACTTCACCTGTGAGTCGACTGGGGTGATATACTGCGTCCGGTGCTCCCGATGTGGCCTTTTATATATTGGCGAGACCCGACGCAGACTGGGAGACCGCTTTGCTGAACATCTACGCTCTGTCCGCCAGAGAAAGCAGGATCTCCCAGTGGCCACACATTTTAATTCCACATCCCATTCCCATTCTGACATGTCTATCCACGGCCTCCTCTACTGTAAAGATGAAGCCACACTCAGGTTCGAGGAACAACACCTTATATTCCGTCTGGGTAGCCTCCAACCTGATGGCATGAACATCGACTTCTCTAACTTCCGCTAGGCCCCACCTCCCCCTCGTACCCCATCTGTTACTTATTTTTATGCACACATTCTTTCTCTCACTCTCCTTTTTCTCCCTCTGTACCTCTGAATATACCTCTTGCCCATCCTCTGGGTCCCCTCCGCCCCGTCTTTCTTCCCAGACCTCCTGTCCCATGATCCTCTCGTATCCCCTTTTGCCTATCACCTGTCCAGCTCTTGGCTCCATCCCTCCCCCTCCTGTCTTCTCCTATCATTTTGGATCTCCCCCTCCCCCTCCAACTTTCAAATCCCTTACTCACTCATAACCTATATACTCACTTTCAAGGACTCTAGATTAAAGATTTAAGGTTCAACACATTAGATTAGATTATGAGGACACGCAGTCCTCTTTTACTGTCATTTAGTAATGCATGCATTAAGAAATGATACAATATTTTTCCAGAATGATATCACAGAAACACATGACAAACTGACTTAAAAACTAACAAAACCCACATAATTATAACATATAGTTACAACAGTGCAAAGCAATACTGTAATTTGATAAGAACAGACCATGGCATGGTAAAAGTCTCAGAGTCTCTCGAAAGTCCCATCATCTCATGCAGACGGTGAACCTCCAGCACTGCCAACTTGCCGATGCAGCATACTGAAAGCATTCAACCACAGTCCGACCCTGAGTCCGTCCGAAAACTCCGAGCCTCCGGCCAGCTCTCTGACGCCGAGCACCATCTCTGCCAAGTGCTTCAACCCCGGCCCTGGCAACAGGCAAAAGCCGAGGTTTTGGGGCCTTCCCCTCCAGAGATTCTCAATCGCACAGTAACAGCGGCAGTGAAGCGGGCATCTCAGAAGTTACTCCAGGTGTTCCTCCGTGCTTCTCACGGCTGTCTATATCAAATCTGGATTGTGCACGGCCCCCTAGTTAACACATACAATATTCATTTGGAAAGGCCGCGTGCGCTGCGTCGCACTGCCATCTTCTCCTCCCTCCATCGTGTCCTTAGTATTTTTTAAAAATTATTTACATGATTTGTCTTCTTTTGCCCACTGGTTGTATGTCTGTCTTTGTTTAGGTACAGTTTTTCATAAATTCTATGGTATTCTTTACCTGCCTATAAATGCCTGCAAGAAAATGAATCTCAAGGTAGGATATGGTGACATACAGTTGAAGTCAGAAGTTTACATATACCTTAGCCAAATAAACTCAGTTTTTCACAATTCCTGACATTTAATTCCAACATTCCCTGTCTTCGGTCAGTTAGGATCACTACTTTATTTTAAGAATGTGAAATATCAGAATAATAGTAGAGAGAATGATTTATTTCAGCTTTTATTTCTTTCATCACTTTCCCAGTGGGTCAGAAGTTTACACACACTTTGTTAGTATTTGGTAGCATTGACTTTAAGTTGTTTAACTTGGGTCAAACGTTTTGGGTAGCCTTCCACAAGCTTCTCACAGTGAGTTGCTGGAATTTTGTTCCATTTCTCCAGACAGAACTGGTGTAACTGAGTCAGGTTTGTAGGCCTCCTTGCCTACAAACTGTATATATAGTTTGATAATAACTTTACTTTGAACTTTGATTCAATCATTTGTTTCAGCTATTCACTCATGACTGATTTATTATTCCCCCTCAACCCTATTCTCCTGCCTCTTCCATGTAACCTTTTATAATCAAAAACCTATCAATCTCTGCTTTAAATATAACCTATGACTTAGCCTCTGCAGCCGTCTGTGGCAATGAATTTCAGATTCACTGCTCTCTTTCTCATGTCAGTTATAAAGAGACATCCTTTTATTTGAGGGTGTTGTTCGTCCATCATTGACGTTGATGAGGACCTCGACACCATTATGATGGTGTTGAGACCAGCACGTGATTTGGATTTAAGTGAGGGAGAGTTGCGCAGCATCAGCCTCACTCTCTCTTCCCAATTCCCATCTGGATCCAGTGGCAAGACAGAGTCTAGACGGCTGGAGATGGGACTAGGCGCAGTGGATGACCAGGACGTCTTCTGTGTCTTGTCCTGCTCTACACGTTCCACGACGCTCGCAGAGACCATCTTCTTGACCGTTGGACCTTCCATTGGTCTTGTCCGCTCAATCCGCCGGAGTCTGTCTTCACATGCTGGGATAGACAACAGGCTATGCCCTTTGGTATAGACACTCCCATGACTAGAAACATCCTCTGTCCATATTATACAGGCCTGTCAATATCTGGTAGGGACAAACGTGTGACGTGTGACCATACGACCACCAAGAATATATCACCATAAAGGCTGAGCCTAAAGGTGACATCCATCACTAAGGACCCTCACCATCCAGGACATGCTCTCTTCTCGTTACTACCAGCAGGGAGGAGGTACACGAGCCTGAAGACACACACTCAACATGATTCAGGAACAGCTTCTTTCCCTCCATCAGATTTCTGAATGGACAATGAATCCATGTGCACTACCTCACTATTTTCTTTGCTCTCCTTTTGCACTACGTATTTAATTTTAGCCCCCTGCTCTACTCACTTCACACCCATGACAGTGTGGCTAAGTACAACTCCAACACCATATTCAAGTTTGTTGATGACACCACTGCTGTGGGCTGTATCAAAGGTGGTGATGAATCAGCACACAGGAGGGAGATTGAAAATTTGGCTGAGTGGTGTAACAACAACAACCTCTCACTCAATGTCAGTAAGACCAAGGAACTGATAGTAGACTTCAGGAGAGGGAAACTAGAGGTCCATGAGCCAGTCCTCATCGGAGGATCAGAGGTGGAGAGAGTCAGTAACTTTAAATATCTGGTTGTCTCTGACTCAGAGGACCTGTTCTGGACCCATCATATAAATATAACTGCAAAGAAAGCACGACAGCACCTTTACTTCCTCAGGAGTCTGCGGAGATTCAGCATGTCATTAAAAACCTTGGCAAACTTCTACAGATGTGAGGTGGAACGTGCGCTGACTGGCTGCACTACGGCCCGGTAAAGGAACAGCAATGCATTTGAACCGAAAATCCTACAAAAGGTAGTGGATTCGGCCCAGTACATCACGGGTATAGTCCACCCAACCATTGAGCACATCCACATGAAACGTTGCTGTCGGAAAGCAGCATCCATCATCAAACATCCTCACCACCCAGGACATGCTCTTTTCTTGCTGCTGCCATTGGGTAGAAGGTACAGGTGCCTCAGGATTCGCACCACCAGGTTCAACAACAGTTACTTCCCCTCAGCCATCAGGCTCTTGAACAGAAGGAGGATCACTCATTGAAGGGCTCTGTTATATTGTTATTTCATGCTCGTTATTTATTATCTGCATTTGCACAGTTTGTTTACACTTTACAGATCCTTTTTACAGTTACTTTTCTATAGATTTGCCAAGATTCCTGCAGAAAAACAGAATGTCAGGGTTGTATGTGGTGACATGTATGTACTCTGATAATAAATTTTACCATGAACTTCTTAACTTTATTATTTAACTTTTTAACTTTACAATTTCTTATTGTAATGTATGGTTTTTTATTACATTATTCTGTATTGTACTGTACTGCAGGCACAAGACAAATCTCATGACATATCCCTGTGACATTACATTACCC
The DNA here is from genome assembly GCF_963921235.1 of Mobula hypostoma. Taxonomy (NCBI): domain Eukaryota; kingdom Metazoa; phylum Chordata; class Chondrichthyes; order Myliobatiformes; family Myliobatidae; genus Mobula; species Mobula hypostoma. The sequence continues at coordinate 66,624,006 of NC_086105.1, forward strand.
TGATTCTGATTTTGTCCTTCTGGTGAAGAAACTCCCACAATATTGTTAGGGAGGGAGTTCAAAGATTTTGACTCAGTGATAATGAAGATGTGACTATAACTTTTAATTAAAAGGGAGGTAGATGAAAAACAGGGAGGATGTTTTAAAGATTAAAGATAAGCTTTATTTGTTTATTTAATGAAACAGCACAGAATAGGCCCTTCCGGCCCTTCGAGTCAGCACGCCCAGCAAATCTCAACCCTGAGTAATCCTAACCTAATCATGGGACAATTTACAACGACTAACTAACCTACCCTATACGTCTTTGGACTGTGGGAGAAAACCATAACACCCAGGGAAAAACCCCACATTCCACGGGGATGACATGCAGAGACTCCTTAAGAAACGCACCAAATACCCCGAGCTATGAAGTGTTGTGCTAACCGCTACGCGACTGTGGCATCTGAAAAATTGTCACATGTACATCAAAACATACATTGAAATGCTGCAGAGGGTTGTAGTCTCAGCCAGCCCACCACGGGCACAACCCTCCCCCACCATCGAGGACATTTTCAAAAGGCAGTGCCTTAGGAAGGCAGTATCCATCATTAAGAACCCTCACCACCCAGGACGTGCCCTCTTCTCATCACTACCATCAGGGAGAAGATACAGGAGCCTGAAGACACTCACTATTCCTCTTTTGCATTATTTATTTATTTTAAAATCTATCATAAATGTTTATGTCCTGCACTCTACTGCTGCTGCAAAATAACAAATTTATTTACAGATACAGCTCGGTAGCAGGACCATACGCCCAATGAGCCCGTGCTGTCCAAGTACACCCGTGTAACAAATTACCCTACTAACCAGTATGTTTTTGGAATGGTCACAGGGAGAACGTCCGCAATTGTAAACTGTCCTGTGATTAGGCTAGGGTTAAATTAGTGGGTTGCTGGGCAGCACGGCTCAAAGAGCCAGCGGGGCCTGTTCTGTGCTGCATCTCTAAATAAAATTTAAAAAATCAGACGGTAATGGAATGAATCAGAATGCTCTCAACAGTACAGTTGAAATTTTTCAGGAATCTTTGGTGACCTTCCAAATTTCTTCAGACTCCTAAGGAAATATAGACACTGGTATGCCTTCTTTGAACTCAGCCAGCTCCTTCACAGGCACAGCCATCCTTGAGGACATCTTCAAAAGGCAAAGCCTCAAGTAGGTGGCATCCATCATTGAAGATCCTCACCACCCAGGACATGCCCTCTTCTCATTGCTACCATCAGAGAGGAGGTACAAGAGCCTGAAGACACACATACACACACACACACAATGTATTCCCTTAGAGTACAATTAAGTCAATCATCAAGAAATGGAAAGAATATGGCACGGCTGTAATCTGCCGAGACAGGCCGTCCTCAAAAACTGTGACTGTACAAGAAGGGGACCAGTGAGGGAGACCACCAAGAGACCTATGACAGCTCTGGAGGAGTTACAAGCTTCAGTGGCTGAGATGTGAGAGACTGTGCATACAATTGTTGCCCAGGTGATTCATCAGTCACGGCTTTATGGGAGAGTGGCAAAAAGAAAGCCACTGTTAAAAAAAACTCACATGAAATCTCAGCTAGAGTTTGCCAGAAGGCGGCTCTATGGTCTGATGAAACCTAAATTGAGCTTTTGGCCATTACACCAAACGCTATGTTTGGCATAAACCAAACTCTGCTTATCATCAAAAATACACCATCCCTACCATGAAGCATGGTGGTGGCTTCATCACGCTGTGGAGATGTTTCACTGCAGCAGGTCCCGGGAATCCTGGAGGAAAACCTGATGTAGTCTGCAAGAGAACTGCGACTTGAGAGATTTGTTTTCCAGCAAGACAATGACCCAAAGCTACACAGGAATAGCTCAAAAACAACAAAGTTAGTCCTGGAGTGGCCAAGTCAGAGTCCAGACCTCAATCCAATTGAGAATTTGTGGCTGGACTTGAAGAGGACTATTCACTCATGATCCCCATGCAATCTGACAGAGCTTGAGCAGTTTTGTAAAGAAGAATGGGGAAAAATTGCAGTGTCCAGATGTGCAAAGCTGATAGAGGCCTATCCACACAGACCCAAGGCTGCAATTGCTGCCAAAGGTGCATCTACTAAATACTGACTTGAAGGGGTGAATACTTAGGCAATCAATTATTTTGTGTTTAATAACTGTAATAAACTTGACCAATTTGTAGAAATTTGTATTCACTTTGACAGACAGGAGTCTCTTCTGTTGATCAGTATCAAAAACGCCAAATTAAATCCACCATGATTCAATGTTGTAAAACAATAAAACATGAAAAATTCTGGGGGGGGGGGTGTGAATACTTTTTATAGGCACTGTACAATCCTGAGATTCAGTTTCTTGCAAGCATACGCAATAAATCCTCATGAGAATAACAACCATAATAGAATCAACGAAAGGCCACATCAACTTGAGCCTTCAGCCACTGTGCAAAAGTCAAAAAACTGCTAATACAAAAGGAACAAATAATAACAATAAACAAATAAACGATAACTATCGAGAACGAGATGAAGTGTCGTTAAAACTGAGTCCATAGGATGTGGGAACAGTTCAGTGAAGAACAAGTGAAATTATCTCCACTGGTTCAAGAACTTAATGGCTGGGGTGTAATAACCGTTCCTGAACCTGGGTTGTGAGTCCTGACGCTCCTGCAGCTTCCTGATGGCAGCAACGTCCCGGATAGATGCGTTCAATGGTGGGGAGGGCTTTACCCTTGATGGACTGGGCCATATCCACTACTTTTTGTAGGATTTTCCAGTCAAGGCCATTCAAGTCACGTCACTTTTTATTGTCATTTCGACCATAACTGCTGGTACAGTACACAGTAAAAACGAGACAACGTTTTCAGGACCATGGTGCTACATGAACAATACAAAAATTACACGAAACTACATAAAAAAACAACATAAAACTACACTAGGCTACAGACCTACCCAGGACTGCATAGAGTGCACAAAACAGTAGGGTATTTCAAAACCAGTATGTGATACTGCCAGTCGATATATTCTCCACCACACATCTGCAAAAGTTTGTCAAAGTTTTAACTGTTATGCTGAATCTTTACAAACTTCCAAGGAAGTAGAGGCGACGCTGTACTTCGTAATTATACTTACGTGCTGGGCCCAGGACAAGTCTTCTTAAATGATAACACCGAGGAATTTAAAGTTGCTGACCCTCTACTTTTATTGTTTTACCTTGTTCTACCTCGATGACAGTTATACAAGGGATTGGTACGTGCAGCATGTAATGTTTGGATCGGAATGCGGAAATCAGTCATTGACAAAGAACTTCGCATGCGTAGGGGAGGCAACTCGATCGGTCGCCCTGGCGGAGATCGATTAGTCGGGCTCAGCGATCGAGCCGTTCTTTGCGATCGACAGGTAGAGCCTGGCGTGCGGCAGCGGCGACTGCGTTTCCCAGAATGCAGCAGGACGCCTGAGGATGGCGGACCGTCACCTGGAGGAGTTGGAGAAGGAGGCGGCCTGTGGCCCGCTGCTGCATCCTGAGGTGAGAGAGAGTGCGGTGCGCCGGCTCTTAGCTCCGTCCGAGAGAGCCATGCGTTGGGGGGTGTGAAGGAGGTCCTCAACCCCGATGTCTTCTCCGCCCTCCCCACGCACTCTCCGTCCCGTTATTGGGCAACCCCAGCTCCCTGGCCTGAGTGAGGCGACCCGGAGTCTCACCCTCGGCTTCGGCGTCCGGGGAGCGTGTCGCCGGTCCGTCAGTCGCTATGGATGGTCTAGGGGTAGCGGGCCCCGCCCCTTGTTATTGAGCCTCTTGTTGGAGTTCCTTCCCCCGTACCTCAATTTTATTTCCTGCAATCCCGTTAACCTTCTTTCTCTCCCTCCCCTGCAAACCCATTAACCAACCCCCATCCCCCTCGCATTCCCGTTAACCCTCCCTTGCAATCATGTTAATCCTCCCTCTCTCCCTTGCAATCATGTTAATCCTCTCTCCCTCCCTTGCAATCATGTTAACCCTGACCCCTTCCTCCCAAATCCCTCCCCTTTCCTGTTCTCTCAATCCCCTCGCCCTTCTCCAATCCCTCACTTTCTCCTCCTCCAATCTCCTACCCTCCCACCATTCTCTGTCTTCAATCCCCATCTCAATCAACTCCCTTCACCTCCCCAATCACCATCCTCTCATTCCCCCACCTGTTACGCCTTTTCCCCTGAGCCCCCTCCCACAACTCTCTCTCCCCTTGTCCTTTTCCTCTCACCAGGCCCCCCCCTCCTATACTCTTCCTCCCCACAACCACAAACTTCCCTGAGTAATTTTTCCCCGAGTCTATCTCCACAGCTTCCCTCTCTTGCTGTCCCAATCTTCCTTTTGTGCTTCCCGTGGAACATTTGGAGCTGGATGACCCGCGTTGCTGTGTCTGTGTTATTTAGAGATAGCATTTTACTCTGTGCACCTCAGCAGCTGCCAGTCCTCTTCACCAGATCTGCAACATAATCTTTTTTTTGTCTTGGTTGTATATTTCACATTGTCCTTAAAATTAAATCTAACTTTTCAGTCCATTCAGAGTTTTAGTTTCTATGAGCCAGTTACTGACTTTCACTACCAGTTGTGTGTAGAATTGATTCCTGTCACCCTGTCACTTCGGAACCGTCCCTGCTCTGCGTACTTTCTAGAGGAAATTGCTCTTGAATGATATTAATTCCTTTACAATATGAGATGACACGTGTTTAACAGTGTTTATAAATTGTACATGTCATTTGCTAATGGGTTAAACTATTTTTTGAAGCTGAGAGTCTTATGTTTTAAGTCATTCTGGTTTTGACAGAATATCATTAATAGAAATTCCAATGATAAATGATCGACTATTTCTTTCACTTTTTTTTGAAGTATGGAGAATAGAAATTTATGTTCTTGTGTCTCATGCTATATTGCAAACTTTACAAAAAGAAAATTTGAAATTACTGATGAAAGTGCTGTTTGGTTGTCCTGTGAAATTTGTGTTAAGATTGTAAATTTCAAATGTTGTGCAGAGATTATACTGTGAAAATAGTAGCACAATTCAGTCTGACTAATAAGCTGTTGTGCAATTCCTGTGGGACTGTTCAAACTGTTAATTCTTGGTTTTAGTAGCTTAATTTTGTATTCTTTGAAGATGATGTAGGGTACCAATGATGTAATGCAAAATTAGCATAATTTCTGGTGACAACATTCAGGTACAAAGAGTTTATTTCCCTTCCCTACTGGATGTGGGTGTCATTGAGAGTGCCAACAGTATTTAAGCCATCCTTTGTTCTAGAAGAGATGGTGCTGTTCAGCCATTATTGAGCACTGCTGTCACCCTTGTTTAAATACTCCAGTGGTAGAGTCATAGAGCACTACAGCACAGAAGCAGGCCTTTTGGCCCATCTAATCTGTGCTGAACCATTATTCTGCCTATTCCCCATAAGGTTAGTTGGGGTGGGTCTTCCCCCATGAGCTGTTGGGCATGTTGGTGGTTTATTGAGTGGGCATTCACCTTATTCATTTAGTAGCAGTGAACCTGAGCTGAATTGACCTTGCAATAGCCAGGCTGTTGGTAAATAGGATTGGTACAGGTGGGTACATGATGGTCAGAATGGCCAAAAGGGATGTTCTGTGCCTTGTGACGCAGTGACTAATGAAACAACAATTTTACAATTCAAACTTTTTTTCATTCGGGAGATGTTGGAACAGCCTCAAAGCACCTGCAGTGCACTTAAAAGGTATGACACATTGCAACCAAAATCATTGAGCACTACAACACAGAAAAATACTCTTCAGTCTTCAACTAGTCTGTACTGGGCTATTATTCTGCCATGTCCCATTGACAGTAATCCCTGAACTATATGCCTCCATACCCTTCGCATCCATGTACTTGTGTGAACTTTTCTTATATGTTGAAATCAAACCTGCTTCTGCTGGCAGCTTATTCCACACTTGCATTACTCTCTGAGTGAAGAAGTCTTCTCTCAGGTAAATATTCCACCTTTCACTCTTAACCTATGACCTCTAGTTGTAGTCTCACTCAACCTCAGTGGAAAAAGGTTGTTTGTAATTAACCCATCTCTCCCCTTCATAATTTTATATACCTCTATCATTTTCCTATAAATCCTAACCTATTCAACCTTTCACGATAATTGAGGTCTTCAAATCACAGCAGCATCCTTGTAAATTTTCTCTGTATTCTTTCAACCTTATGTACATCTTTCTTGTAGGGCAGTGACCAGAACTGCACACAATATTCCAAATTAGGTCTCACCAATGTGTTATACAACTTCAAATTTCAAAGTAAGTTTATTATCAAAGTACGTGTATGTCACCATATAAAACCTGAGATTCATTTTCTTGCAGGCATTCACAGTAGAACAAAGAAATACAATAGAATCAATAAAAAACTGTCATGTTTCAACTTCAACATAACCTCCCTACTCCTGTACTGGATACTCTGATTTGTGAAAGTCAATATCTGAAAAGTTCTCTTTGTGACCCTGTGATGCCTCTTTTAAGGAATTAAGGATTTTTATTCCCAGATCCCTCTGTTCTACCGCACTCCTCAGTGCCCTACTGATAGGTGAACAGTATGAAGTTAGACATTCTGAGTGTTTTGTTTGATTAGTCGTGAAGCACAGAAGTGGCCTGTCCTTGTTGACTATTGTGTGGTCATCGGTTAAGTATCCTATTTACCAAAACTGTAGATGTGGCTGTTGGACAGGAGTCTGGACAAGGTCAGTTTCAGTTCAGAGTGACTTGACATTTACAAGTTCATTGCTTGTGGGTTTTATTCTCATTTTAACGATAGAAACAACTGGATATCTTGGTGAGCCGATTGATCCATATCATTGTGGGTCTAGATTCACATATGGCCAGGATGGGGAGGAAAATGCTATTTTTATGACCATTGATACTCAGATTCCAAGGTGATTCAAATTTAAATTATACATAAACACGAGATTCTGCTGATACTGGAAATCCAGTGAAACACACACACAAAATGCTGGGGAAACTCAGCAGGTCTTGGCAGCAGCTATGGAGAGGAATATGCTGGCCTTCATAACGAGGGGAATTGAGTATAAGAGCAAAGAGGTCCTTCTGCAACTGTACAGGGCCCTGGTGAGACCACACCTGGAGTACTGTGTGCAGTTTTGGTCTCCAAATTTGAGGAAGGACATTCTTGCTATTGAGGGAGTGCAGTGTAGGTTCACAAGGTTAATTCCTGGGATGGCAGGACTGTCATATGTTGAAAGATTGGAGCGACTGGGCTTGTATACTCTGGAATTTAGAAGACTGAGAGGGGATCTTATTGAAAATATAAGATTATTAAGGGATTGGACATGCTGGAGGCAGGAAGCATGTTCCTGCTGATGGGTGAGTCCAGAACCAGAGGCCACAGTTTAAGAATAAGGGGTAGGCCATTTAGAACGGAGTTGAGGAAAAACTTTTTCACCCCGAGAGTGGTAGATGTATGGAATGCTCTGCCCAGAAGGCTGTGGAGGCCAAGTCTCTGGATGCTTTCAAGAAAGAGATGGATAGAGCTCTTAAAGATAGTGGAATCAAAAGTTATGGGGATAAGTCAGGAACTGGATACTGATTGTGGATGATCAGCCATGATCACAGTGAATGGTGGTGCTGGCTTAAAGGGCCGAATGGCCTACTCCTGCACCTATTGTCTATTGAATAAGCAGTCGATGCTTTGGGCCGAGTCCTGAAAAAGGGTCACGGCCTGAAACATCGACTATTTATTCCCCTCCATAGATGCTGCCTGACCTGCTGAGTTTCCTCAGCATTTTGTGCATGTTGCTCTGGATTTCTAGCATCTGCAGAACCTCTTGAGTTTAAATTGTCCTGTTGCCAGGGTGGAATTCTGAAATTATATCTCTGCATTGTTCGTCCAAATCTCAGAATGGTGTGGGCACATGGTTTAGTTGCTCATCACTGATTAATTCTAGTTAGAAGTTCAAGGGAAATCAGTCAGAATCAGTTATGATTCTGTCACTGTCTGCTGGAATCTTGCTTATTTTAGCACTGAAGTCAAGGTACTTGAGGTTTTTCGTTTAGAGTTAGCAGTTGATTATTGTAAAGATGGGCTTCCATGTACCTGCTACCCATGCACAGTCAAACAGAAATCACTGGAAAAGGATTAATGCACTAGCCCTTGAGAGGATGCAGGCTTGCAGTCTGGTTCATTGTCAGCATTCTAGTTTTTTTAAAGCAAATAATTTGGCAAATCTTCTGTTTTTTAAGGTATAGTGCAGTACAGATGATTACTTGCAGATAGAAGTGTATATTCTGGAGATATGTTTCACTCTGATCCGTGAATTTCCTGACTGTGAGGTGAATGACTGGTATTTTCAGTTCCATGTATGGTGTACATGTCATTTTTAAGAAATGGACTCAATCTATCTCACGATCTTGCACTTTAGTGCCTGTGTGCACTATACTTTTATGCTTTATTCTGCATTGTTATTGTTTTTACTTATTCTAACTAAATACACAGTGTAATGATCTGATCTGTATGAACAGTAGACAAGACAAGCTTCTCACTGTATCTTGATACATGTGACAGTTATAAACCAATACTGGTGATGATTGTCCCAATTTGTACAGTCCACATGTTTATGGTGGAGAAAGTGAGAATGGGTCATGGCAGAAACTGTATTATGAGTCTTTCATAGAATTATGGAACACTACAGCTTATAAGCAGGTCCTTCAGCCCACATAGATCTTAGTCTTTATCTCCTTTGCTTATTTCTATAAGACATAGGGGTAAAATTAGACCATCTGGGAATGAAAAGGTTAACATGCAAGGCACATTTGATGGCTTTGGGCCCATAAATGCTGGAGTTTAGAAGAATATGGGGGGGATCTCATTGAAATCTATCAAATATTGAAAGGCCTTGATATAGTGGGAGAGTCTAAGACCAGAGGAAACAGCCTCAAAATAGAAGGACATCCCTTTATCTAGAGAGTGATGAATCTGTGGAATTCATTGCCACAGATGGCCATGAAGGCCTAGTTATTGGGTATATTTAAAGTGGAGGTTGATTAGTCAGGGAGTCAAAGGTTACAGGGAGAAGGCAGCAGAATGGGGTGGAAAGGGAGAATAAATCAGCCATGATGTAATGGTAATTTATTACTTCCTCTATTATTCAAGGAAGAGTAAGGGCATCAAAGCCAATGTTTATTTATTAACAGATATTGTAGATTATTGGCCATTAATTTAATAACTGGCTGATAATAGTACAAGTCCCACCAGTCTCTAAGGGGTTTATACATTCTTTCCATGACTACATGGGTTTCCTACAGCACGGTAACAGGCCCTTCTGGCCAAACAAGTCCTTGCTGAACAATTACACCCATGTGCCCAATGAATCTGTTAACCTGTACATCTTTGCAAAGTGGAAGGAAACTAGAACACCTGGAGGAAACCCACCTGGTCACAGAAAACATACAACCTGTTAACCAACAGTGGTGGAAATGAATGCGGATTGCTGGCGCTGCAATAGTATCATGCTAGTTAGATAATACCATGCTCCTTCATTCTGGACTCCTTAGCCTCTCCATATTGACCCTGTTGAGTCCTCCAAAAATGCCGGATTCGATGAGGTTACCTCATATCCATGTTAAACTTCAGAACAGTGGTTTTCATCATAATTCAGTTGACTCACCTTATCCATATGGTTCACCTAAACTAACAATAATGGTGTAATGGAGAACTGATTTCAAACCTCTTCTGCCTTGTGACGGTACCCGCTTGAGGGGAAGGCTTCAGGAGTAAACCCCAAGGGGAAAAATCTGGAGCTGGAGTCCCTGAGACAGTCCTATGGTGAGTTCAGTGCCAATTGCCAAATTCTGCGACTCTGCTGGTGCCAAACTGTTTTGGTCTCTGTCCTTCCTTTGGATTCATCAGCTGCGAGAAGAGGAGGGAGCCTGCTTCGTGGGCAACAGTTGCTGTCCATATTGCACTGTCCTAGCTTGCATATATAGCTACGACACAACATTCATGGTCGACCATGACCAATGGAGGGCCTCTCTTTAAAATATAATTGGTGTAATCTAGCCATTAACATAGGCAAAAGCTACCATATATTAATGTTTGGAAACAGCGATTAGTTTTAAAATTACAGCTTAGACAAAGACTTTCTTCTATTAGAACAGCAGCTAAGATGTACACAGCAGGCAGCCACACCCTGTCTATTCTTTGTGGGTTTGAGTTGTATATAGAATAAAATTTGCAAGTTCATCTTTTAATGCCCGAGTGTCATGACCCCCCACCCACCCACTTTGAGACCACTGCTTTGGCGAACAAAAGTCTACTCAATCTCTTGTGACAAATCTACCATCCTGGGAACCAATCTAGTGAATCTTCACCACACTGTCTCTGTAGTAGATATCAGAATCAGGTTTAATATCAATGAGATATGTCATGAAATTTGTTGGTTTGTGGCAACAGTACAGTGCAATATGTAAAAATGACCATAAATTGCAATAAAAATGTATATATAAAAACATGCAAAATAGTGAGGTAGTGTTCTTGGGTTCACGTTCCTAAATCATTGAGTGTGGTTCTTCAGACCCCTGTATCTCCTCCCAGATGGTAGTAATGAGGAGTTCTTCCTGGATGATGGATTTTGCCTTTTGAAGATGTTGTCAGTGGTGGGAGGCTAGTGCCCATGATGGAGCTGACTGAGTCTTCAACCCTCTGGCTTTTTCCAATCCCTTGCGCTGGCATATCCATACCAGATGGTGATGCAACCAGTTAGAACACACTCCACAGTACATTTGTAGAAATTTGCTAGTCTTTGGTGACACACCAAATCGCCTCAAACTCCTTATGAAGTATGGCTGAGAAGATGCCATTCTTGTACACCTAGTGTCTACATTGTAGAGTGATATGGGAAGTGCTTGTGAAGAAGCTTTGGTAAAGTACACTAGTTTGAGTAAGTTTGTGAATAGCATACACTGAGGCTGTAATGCGATGGTGATGGTGGAAAGGAACACTTGGACTGTTATTTAGGATCCCCTGTGCTTTGCCTTTGGATCATTTCCTCCAGCTCAGGACAAAATATGGCAAAAATTGATGACTACTTTGTACTGATTCTACACTGAGAAGCCATGATGCTTAAGAGAGGCAGTCACCTGATATTGTCACTGCAAAGTGAGAGTTTAAACTCACTTTTCACTCTCTGAATTATGTTGTACTTTGCTAGGAAGGTTTCACGTTTGCCCACAATATCTGAAATTGGAAGTTTAGGGGCGCCTTGGGTTACGAAAGACCTGACGGTGTAAATCCATTTTAACACAAATTCTCCCATGTATTTTCAAGCATTTTTTCTAGTGATAAAATATTTCATGGTATTTGTGGATGACTTGATATGGTATATATTCCATTAGTTTAATTATGAGTATCATTTGGGTAAATATTTGATGCCCTGTCTATAGAGCAGTACAATATAGGTACAGTGCTGAAAAAAGTATTCACCCCCCTCAAGTCAGTATTTATTAGATGCATCTTTGGCAGCAATTACAGCATTGAGTCTGTGTGAATATGTCTCTATCAGCTGTGCACATCTGGACACTGCAATTTTTCCCCATTCTTCTTTACAAAACTGCTCAAGCTCTGTCAGATTGCATAGGGATCATGAGTGAATAGTCCTCTTCAAGTCCGGCCACAAATTCTCAATTGGATTGCAGTCTGGATTCTGACCAGGACTAACTTTGTTGTTTTTGAGCTATTCCTGTGTAGCTTTGGGTCATTGTCTTGCTGGAAAACAAATCTCTCAAGTCGCAGTTCTCTTGCAGACTACGTCAGGTTTTCCTCCAGGATTTCCGGGACCTGCTGCAGTGAAACATCCCCACAGCGTGATGAAGCCACCACCATGCTTCATGGTAGGGATGGTGTATTTTTGATGATAAGCGGAGTTTGGTTTATGCCAAACATAGCGTTTGGTGTAATGGCCAAAAGCTCAATTTAGGTTTCATCAGACCATAGAGCCACCTTCCACATGCCTTCTGGCAAACTCTAGCTGAGATTTCATGTGAGTTTTTTTTAACAGTGGCTTTCTTTTTGCCACTCTCCCATAAAGCCGTGACTGATGAATCACCTGGGCAACAATTGTATGCACAGTCTCTCACATCTCAGCCACTGAAGCTTGTAACTCCTCCAGAGTTGTCATAGGTCTCTTGTGGCCTTCCTCACTAGTCCCCTTCTTGCATAGTTAATCAGTTTTTGAGGACAGCCTGGTATAGGCAGATTTACAGCTGTGCCATATTTCTATTTCTTGGTAATTGACTTAACTGTAATCCAAGTGATTGGGAATTTTCTTGTATCTATCTCCTGACTTGTGCTTTTCTATAACCTTTTTGCGGAGTTGCTTGGAGTGTTCTTTTGTCTTCATGGTATAATTTTTGCCAGGATACTGACTGACCAGCAGTTGGACCTTCCAGATACAGGTGTTTTTTTTACTACAATCAGTTAAAACACCTTGACTGCACACAGGTCCCCAAAAATAGATCTCCATTTAACTAATTACTGTATATGACTTCTGAAGCCAATTGGCTACACCAATGATTTGGTGCGTCACATTAAAGGGGGGGGGGTGAATACTTAAGCAATCAATTATTTCGTATTTTACATTTGTAATTACTTTAGATATCTTTGTAGAGATCTGTTTTCACTTTGATGCGAAAAAATCTTTCGGTCAGTGTCAAAAAAGCCCAATTAAATCCACTGTGATTCAATGTTGTAAAACAATAAAACTTGAAAACTTCCAAGGTGGGGTGAATACTTTTTATAGGCACTGTAGCTATGTAAACAGACATTTCTGACAGAGGAATAGACTTATGAACAGTTCAGAGGAACAAAACCCTTGCATAACCTGGGGACTGTCTGAACACCCATTCCCCAATCTTCATATAAGCATATGTGTTGGAGTGGTAGTAAGTAAATAAGTAGTGCAAATGATGAAAAATATTTTGAAGTTAATTTAGTGTAAAAAGCAATTTATTGCTGAAATTAGCCAGATCCCTACGGAGAGTTATAAACAAAATAGCTGTGAGTCATTCTGCCTGTGTGTTGTTTCTGTCATGTAGCTTCCTGCATTTAACTGTTGAATTGCAGATAACCTGGGGGGAAATCATCATTGTAAAAATTGTAATAATGTCAAGGAGAAGAGAGGAATAAGTGAAATATCACTGAAATGGGTGGCATGGTAGCATAGTGGTTGGTGTAAGTCTATTACAGTGCCTGTGACCCAGGTTCAATTCCTGCCACTGTCTCTTAAAGAGTTTGTACATTTTCCCCACGACTGTGTGGGTTTCCTCACATGCTTTAAGTTTCCTTGCACGTTCCAAAGATGTAGGGGTTAGGATTAGTGAGTTGTGGGCTTGCTATATTGGCACTAGAAATCTGGCAATGCTTGTGGGCTGCCCCCAGCACATCCTGGGAATGTGTTCGTATTGGCAGAATCGATACACTTCGCTGCATGTTTCAGTTGACATGGTGTCACTTCTCCTTTAAAAAAAAAGGGATAAATTTAAAGCATTGAATTATTTGATTGTACACACTATCCAGTATTTACGGTTTAACAACTGGAAAGTGACTTGCTCTAAACTGTATAAAATAGTATAACTTGTGGTATGAAATTTGTTACATTCTTGATTGGAAATAGGGGATCTGCCATGAGTTTGTATTCACGTAATTTAAAAAAAACTTTTGTATACATCTGTTTGTTTAGCTGAAGCCTTAAAACCTAGTGCTAATGTTTTCACAAAACTTCCAAATTGGTTAAATCAGAGTTCCCCGAGAAAACTGCTTATGAATGTCGCCTTTGACAATAAAGCCATGTGGTAACTTGTTGCAAACAAATTTATTTCATAGCAACACACACAAAATGCTGGAGGAACTCAGCAGGTCAGGCAGAATTCATGGAAATTAATTAACAGTTGACATTTTGGGCTGAGACTTCTCAACTGACTAAATTTATGCATTGGCAACGTGGCTGTCTCTCTGGGGCAAACCAAAAGTGCCTTTGACATTTTTATGATTGCAAGACGCTGCTGGACATTCAGAACTTCAAGGACTGTAGAACTACCCCCATCAGCAAGTTACTCGATTTTGGAGGAGCTGGACTTTGTGCAACCATGTTGCTGCCTGCTACAGAAAGGCATCAGAGTTGTTGTGCAGTCTAACAGCGAGTGAATGTTTTTGATGTTTTTCTTCTGATTGCAAGACCCTGTTGGACATTGGCAGTGTAGAATACTGCAAGTCCAATTTATTGGTTTATTGGTGGGGGAACTGAGTGGCCTTGTTTGTAGAATGGACTAGGACTCATGCTGCAGGCCCACCTGTTGCAACCGCTCAGATTAGATTATAAAGACATGTAGTCCTCTTTTATTGTCATTTAGTAATGCATGCATTAAGAAATGATACATTATTTCCTCCGGTGTGATATCACAAAACACAGGACAGACCAAGACTGAAAAAAACTGACAAAACCACATAATTATAGCATATAGTTACAAACAGTGCACAATACCATAATTTGATGAAGAAGTCCATGAGCACAGTAAAGTTCAAAGTTTCTCAAATGTTCCTCATCTCACGCAGACGGGAGAAGGAAGAAAAACTCTCCCTGCCATGCCGACCACAATTCGACTCTGAGTCAACCGAAAACTTCAAGCTCTGATCAGCTCTGCGACACCGAGTACTGAGCGCCATCTCTGTCCGAACGATTCGACCTCCTTCTTGGTCGCCAAAAGCAAGCAAGGCGGGGATTTTGAGGCCTACCCTCTGAAAGATTCCCGACCACACAGTAACGACAGCAGCGAACGGGCATTTCAGAAATTTCTCCAGATGTTCCTCTGTGCTTTCACGTCCATTCTCCATCAAATCAGAATTGTCCATGGCCCCTATTTAACAGATACGATATCATTTTTCACCGGAGAGCTGCGCACACACAGGCGCGCCACCATCTTCTCCTCCCGCATAGAGAGAAGATGCTGGAGGCAGTGTGCTGCGGCGTCCATGCTGGATTGGGGCAGGCCAAATATATGTATGTTTTGTGTGACTGTATGTTTACTGCTATCTTGTATGTACTATATGTGCACTGCTGCTGCCGTGTGTGATTGTTGGTACTGCATTTTGCATTTTAGCCCTGGAGTAACCATGTTTGATTTGGCTGTATTCATGGGTATTCATGTATGACTGAATGATCATTGAATCTGAACTTGAAAACATGTACATTGGACAAGTCAGTGTTTCCAGAGCAAAATGTATGTGATTTATTTTGCTGAAATGTATTTCTCCTGCCCTTCCCTTTTGTTGGCAGTGATTCTCTCACGTTTCTGTAGTTTATTCTTTTTATTACTTTCCTCTGTCGTATTGTCATCTGAGGAAAATAGTAGCTGTGGTTTAGTTCTATTGTTATCTTTGTTCTTGCACACTTTGCCCACGTGTCTCAGTTGTAGACTCTGGTAGGACACCTGACCGTAGGAGGTCCCATGGTGAAAATGCATCATGCCTTTGCCTGCTTACACTGATATAATTGCCGTTTGAATTGACGGAAGCAAAATGAGAGACTGCCTTCCTACACCCACAAATTCCATGTTGAAAGCAACTTCATGCAGCATTCTAGCTTCTGATCATCAGGGACAATGGGATTAGGTCATGGATTGTCACTTCTGTACTGTGAAAATGGACTTGTCTGAAAGTGGAGATTGCTGACTTTTGGAAAGTAGGAAGGGAAGATTGGGAATAGAGTGGGAGCATTTTGGTGTACCCACTTCATTATGCAAGCTGAAACCCCCAGTTTCTTTGGCTGCGCAAGTCTAGGGAAAAAACTCTCCGGTCCTGCCAAACTCATGAGACTGAGATGGCTCTACTGCCCCAAACTCCAGTTTGTGTGGATGCTGTGTAATTTACTACCCTGTTACAAATTAGTGCCAAGAAATAATAGATAGTACACTGCATACGATTAAAGGAATTATATTTATGAATCTTAATTTAACTATAGGGTTAGTAAAGAATAACTAAAAGAAAAGGACCCATTTTAATTAAACAGTCAAATGTGTACAAGTTGGAGCTCATCTTGAATTTCTCTGTCACTCACACGCTGGGCCCTCGGTCAGTGTGAAAGCACACACCACCTTCCAAACGTTGCTCGCAATCCATCTCAAACAAACGGGTCTCTCACCGGATCGTATGCTACGACCGGTTCTCCCTAGCGTCTTCTCTCTTCATTTCCTGCCAAAACAAAACAAAACCCAAGACCAACCTTAGTGTCCCTCACCAAGAAAAATTCCCCCTAATTCTACCATCCTCATTAGATGGCGCACATAACTCATCATCCCTTATCTTCAACAACAACCCAAACAGGATGACAGCAGAACAGACTGCTCTTATAGAACTGCTAAATGAAATACATACAGCATAACAATAAAATATGAACCAGGGCATTACAAAGCTTTCATAACAAGAGGTGGCTAAATGGATTTGGTGTATTACAGATTTATCACCTTGATTTCTCAATTGAGAGGCTTGTCCAATGAAGAAATATTACATGAGATTAACCTAAATTCAGTGTAATTTAAAGACTCTTAATTGGCACTGGAATGGTTGAAAGGGATTGAGAAGTTGTTTCTTTAGACTCAAGCGTACAATCGGAGCTTATACAAAGTCAAAGTAAGTAGTGTAGTGGTTAGCATAACGCTTTACAGTACAAGCAACCAGGTTTCAATTCCCGCTCCTGACTATGAGGAGTTTGTACATTCTCCCCTTGACTGCATGGGTTTCCTCAGGGTGCTCTGGTTTCCTCCCACCGTCCAAAGACGTACAGGTTGGTAAGTTAATTGGCCATTGTAAATTGAACCTTGATTAGGCTTGGGTTATATGGGGGTTGCTCATCGTTGCGGCTCGAAGGGCCAGATGGGCTTATTCAGAATCAGAATCAGGTTTATTATCAGTGGCATGTGATGTGAAATTTGTTAACTTAGTAGCAGCAGTTCAATGCAATACATAATACAGAAGAAAAAAATATATAATAATAAGTAAATCTTATTCAGTATAAGTATATTGAATAGATTAAAATTAGTGCAAAAACAGAAATACTATATAATTTTTTAAAAAGTGAGGTAGTGTCCAAGGGTTCAATGTCCATTTAGGAATTGGTTGGCAGAGGGGAAGAAGCAGTTCCTGAATCACTGGGTGTGTGCCTTCAGGCTTCTGTACCTCCTACTTGATGGTAACAGTGAGAAAAGGGCATGCCCTAGGTGTTAGAGGTCCTTAATAATGGATGCTGCGTTTTTGAGACACCGCTCCTTGAAGATGTCCTGGGTACTTTGTAGGCTAGTACCCAATATGGAGCTGTTTAAATTTACAGTCCTGTGCAGTAGCCCCCCCCCCATACCAAGACAGTGATGCAGCCTGTCAGAATGCTCTCCACGTACCTCTGTAGAAGTTTTTGAGTGTATTTGTTGACATACCAAATCTCTTCAAACTCCTGATGAAGTATAGCCGCTGTCTTGCCTTCTTTATAGCTGCATCAATATGTTGGGACCAGGTTAGGTCCTCAGAGATCTCGACACCCAGGAACTTGAAACTATCTACTCTCTCAACTTCTGACCCCTCTGTGAAGATTGGTATGTGTTCCTTTGCCTTATCCTTCCGGAATCCATCTTTCATCTTACTGACATTGAGCACCAGGATATTGCTGCGGCACTACTCCACTAGTTGGCGTGTCTCACTCCTCTATGCCTTCTCGTCACCACCTGAGATTCTACCAACAATGGTTGTATCGTCAGCAAATTCTGTGCTATATCTCAACAAACAAGTATATAAATTATCAAAATACATACACTCAGTTGCCACTTTATTAGGTACACCTTTTTAATGTAAATATCTAATAAGCTAATCATGTAGCAGCAACTCAGTGCTTTTATGCATGCAGTCTTGGTCAAGAGAATTTGTAGCCTGTCCAGACCAACATCAGAATGGGGAAGAAATGTGATCTAGATGACTTTGACCGTAGAATGATTGTTGGTGCCAGACAGGGTTGTTTAAGCATCTCAGAAACACTGATCTCCTGGGGTTTTTATGCACAACAGTCTCTAGAGTTTACAGAGAATAGTGTGGAAAAACCAAAAAAAAAATCCAGTGATATCAGTTCTGTGGGTGAAAAGCCTTGTTAATGAGAGAGGTCAGTGAAGAATGGCCTGATTGGTTTAAGTTGACAGAAAGGTGGCAGTAACTGAAATAACTACTGTTACAACAGTGGTGTGCAGAAGATCATCTCTGAAAGCTCAACACATCGAAACTTGAGGTGGATGGGCTACAGCAGCAGAAGACTGAACATATGTGCACTCAATGGCCACTTTATTGGGTGCAGAGGGTACCTAATTAAATAGCCACTGGTTGCAAATGTTACCTTGAGATTCATTTTCTATCAGGAATTTACAGGAAACTGAACAACTACCATAGAATTTACAAAAAAAAGTACATAAAAACTTGGAAATAACTGAAGTACAAAAAAAGATAAATTGTGCAAATAAACAAAAGAAATACTGAGAACATGAATTTAGGATTCAAGATTCATGATTGTTTAATGTTATTTCCAGTGCACATGTGTAAGGAAGAAGAAAATAAATGTTACTTGGAACTGATGCAGCACAAAAAACACCAATAAAATTAAAAAATTAGAAAAAGCAATAAATATAAATATATAGGATAGGTTATATACATATATGTCCATACGGTGATGTTCAGCATGGGAATGTCTGTACATAAGGTGACTGACAGGAAATGATAAAGTAGTGGTGGTTGGGGATGTGGAGAGATGGAGAAAGTAACTGTTTTTTTAAATCTGGTGGTTCTGGCATGGATGCAATGTCACCTCCTCCCTGATGGGAGTGGGACGAAGTCCATGAGCAGGGTAACATGATGTTACTGGCCCTTTTCCAGCACCTTTCTGTATATATATCCTTGATGGTGGGTAGACTGGTGCTGGTAATGTATTTGGCAGTTTTGACTACCCATTATAAAGAGTTTCAGGATAAGGGGCTGACCTTTCAGATGACCATTGAGAACTTGTCTCTTTGGAATTCTTTATCTAAGATGGCAGTGGATGTGCTTTGAAGGCTGAGAATTTGAGGAGGTGGAAATTGAGCAGGAAAGTGGAACTGAGGCACAAGATCTTTTTGAGGTGCTTCAATCAAGGCACTGCATGGCATCTCTAAGAATCAACTAACAGATGGCATGCAGAAATGGCCCAAATCTGATCCAGTGAAAAGAGCTAATTTCTGTATTGTTACGTAACCGGCAACAAGGAATATCAACCGGGACAGGTTATATAAAAACAACCAAACATTTATTAAACACGGATGAACAATATAAAAAAAAACAAGCGAAAACCTTAACCGGAAGTTAACCGCTATGCAGCTGTTCAACAAATTGTCACTCGGCACTGGTT
Organism: Mobula hypostoma; assembly: GCF_963921235.1. Taxonomy (NCBI): domain Eukaryota; kingdom Metazoa; phylum Chordata; class Chondrichthyes; order Myliobatiformes; family Myliobatidae; genus Mobula; species Mobula hypostoma. The sequence continues at coordinate 66,643,475 of NC_086105.1, forward strand.
CTTAAAGCGTTAAATGCAAAAACAGTTCTTAAAGCGGTAAAGTCAGATATAGTTCTTAAAATGGTAAATTCGAAAGTCCAACAGATTTATACGTTCGATTGGGAGAGACTTCTCTGGAGAAGGATTTCTTCATAGACGCGACTTTCCTGTTGGTTCTGTCCAAAGGATTCACAATGCAGGAAATAAACAGTTTAAAACAACTGACTTTAATTTCTTTTAGAGAGAGCAAATCCCGCATGAACTTCCTTGCTCTTTTGGCGCTACTTCTTCAACGAAGACTCAATAAGGTCGATCCTTTGTTAAACTGCAGAACGATACCAACTTCTCTTAATCCTTCAGATCCTGTACTTCAATAAAGTCTTCACTCTCCAATACTGCTGGAAAAAGGTACATCAACACATCTAGCAAAAGTTGCCAGTCCAGCACTATTGTACCTTGCAACAGAACATAACACTCCATTTTAAAAATGAAACTGCGTCATAAAAACAAATACGCAACAGAAACGGAGACACAGACGCACGTTCCAGCTGGAAAACTAAAAACTGAAAACTAACTGCGTCATCTGAGGTTTTCCCTTATATACCCATGGTGCACATGTCATCACGTGACCTCACATCGGCGGGAAAATGGTATCAGGTGACCTCCAAAAGACCATTACATCATTCTCACAAAAAAAAATCACAGATCTCCTTGAGGTATGTAACACCCCCCTCCAAAAAAAATTTTGGTCTCAAAGAACAAAATTTTAGCAATTTACAATTTATACAAAAAAAACCAAGGTATGAAATTTACAACATACACAATATATACAGTCTGATATTTCAGCACTTTACAAACCAATATACAGTAGGAGTGTTACAAATGTTAAAATACCACTCCATAAAAACAAATTTTCATTGTACATTTAACATCTAGATAGACAATCAGCAATCACATTATCTTTACCCTTAATATGAGTGATCAAAATATTGTACTCCTGTAACATTAAACTCCAATTTAATAATCTTCTATTTTTGTTTTTCATCTTACTCAAAAACACTAACGGATTGTGATTGGTATAAACTGTGAGTGGTTTATGAGTAGTACTAATATACACTTCAAAATGTTGTAAAGCTAAAACAAGAGATAACAATTCTTTTTCTATTGTTGAATAATTTCTTTGATGGGCATTAAATTTCTTAGAAAAATAAGCTACCAGACAATCAACTTCATCAATATAGGCATCTGTATCTTTTAATCCCTGAATCACGCTACTAATCATCCTCTGAAAAGTACCTGGTGCATTCTTCATCCCAAATGGAAGAACATTATATTCATATAACCCAGATGGAGTTACAAATGCTGAAATCTCTCTACCTCTATCTGTCAATGGAACACACCAATAACCTTTTAACAAATCAATTTTTGTAAGGAATTTGGCTTGTCCAACTTTATCCACACAATCATCTACCCTAGGGATTGGATATGCATCAGTTTTTGTCACAGCATTCACCTTCCTAATCTTTACAAAACCTAATACTATGGTCTGGCTTAGGCACCATAACACATGGTAAACTCCAATTTGAATTAGAATGTCTAATAATATCATTCTCTAACATGTACTTAATTTCTTGTTCAGCAAGTTCACATTTTTCCCTGTTCATTCAAAACGGATGTTGTTTTATGGGTTTTACATCTCCAACATCTACATCATGTGTAGCTACGGTGGTTCTTCTAGGGACGTCTGGAAATAAATCTCTATATTAAAAAAATAACTGTTTCATCTGCTCCCTCTGCTCTGGCTGTAATTGAGCTAATTTTTCATCAATATTTTTGAGAATTTTTGAATAACCTGGCTGAAATAATGTTGGGTTTAAAATGAGTTTCAGATGAATCCTCCATTAAGGTTTTATCAAGATCAGACTCATTATTGATCACAACAGTCAGCAGCAGCTTCTCTCTCATAATATGGTTTTATCATATTTATATGACACAGCTGTGTTGTCTTTCTCAGATCTGGGGTTTTTATCACGTAATTTACATCATTTACCTTAGATTTAATCTCATAAGGACCATGAAATTTAGCTTGTAATGGGTTCGTTTGCACTGGAAAAAGAACCAACACCTTATCTCCTGGCTTAAATAACCTCATCCTAGCTTCCTTATCATACCAAGTCTTCATTTCTCTTGAGCTAATTTTAAATTTTCTTTTGCCAAGCTACAAGCTTTATATAATCTTTCTTTAAATTTTCAAACATAATCTGGCAAATTAGTGTGTACCTCTTTATTAATCCACTGTTCTTTCAACAAGGCCAAAGGTCCTCGAACTCTATACCCAAACACAAGTTCAAAAGGACTAAATCCTAATGATTCCTGCACTGCCTCTCGTACTGCAAAAAGTAGTAAATGTATACCTTCATCCCAGTCCTTTTCATTTTCCACACAATATGTCCTAATCATAGTTTTTAATGTAGAATGAAATCTCTCCAAGGCTCCTTGTGATTCTGGATGATAGGCTGATGAAATAATATGTTTTGCTCCCAGTTTATAAATTATCTGCTGAAACAATCCCAACATAAAATTACTACCTTGATCTGATTGTATTTCCTTAGGCAACCTAAAATAAGTAAAGAATTTTACAAGAGCCTTTGTCACAGTTTTGGCTGTTATATTCCTAAGAGGTACTGCCTCTGGAAACCTAGACGCTGTGCACATAATAGTTAACAAATATTGATGTCCAGTTTTAGTTTTTGGCAAATGACCTACACAGTCTACAATGATTTTTGAGAATGGCTCACCAAATACTGGAATTGGTTGCAGTGGGGCCACTGGAGTAACCTGATTAGGTTTACCCACAATTTGACACGTATGACACGTTGTACAAAATGTCGCCACATCTTTTCTTAAACTAGGCCAATAAAAATGTTTAGAAACTTTGTTCACAGTTTTCTTTACACCTAAATGACCACCCAAAGGAATACTATGAGCCATAGTTAAAATCTCATTTTGATAAATTTTAGGAACTACTACCTGATGATTAACTTCCCATTCCTCACTAGCAGGAATTGTAGGCGATCTCCACTTTCTCATTAATACTCCCTTTTCAAAATAATATCCCACTGGTACTTTTTCAATTTTACTATCTGGAAGAGCTTGTTCTTTTAATTTAACTATCTCAGGATCTCTACCTTGCTCTGCTATCATCTCCTTCTGAGATAAAGACAAATCTTCCTGGTCAGACTTGCCACCAAAATCCTGATCAAATAATGTAGGTAAGGAAGTTTCTGATACATCCCTCAAAATTCGAATCTTTATTTGAACTGTCATGGGTAACAACCTCATCCTGTACATCAGTCTTTTTAGCCATAGCTCTTGTTACAACACAGGAAGAATCTGTGTTAGAATCCCTCTGTGGTTCCTCAGAATTTGGATTTATTGTCAAATGCACTTCAGGAAAAACTTGTCCACCTGCCAAGTCATTCCCTAACAAAAGAGAAACATCATTCACAGGTAAACTGGATTGTAATCCTACTTTAACAACCCCTGTAACTAATCCTGGCCTTAAATTTACTCTATGTAAATGTATTGGCATAAGGGCACTCCCAACTCCGCTTATATAATTTACCTCACCAATGTCAGACTCATCACTAAACTTTAGCACACTGTCTAATATTAGTGATTGAGAAGCTCCAGTATCTCTAAGTATTCTTATTGGTACTGAATTGGATCCTTCTTTCAAGGATACAAATCCTGTTATAAAATTTTCATATCCCCTCTTAACTTGGTCAGACTCTGACACATCTTCATTAGTATTTCTTAAACCCTGTGAATTTACAGGTGTTTCAATATGCTGCACACAAGCATCTGGAACTACTTCTTTCTCTTTCTTTTTCAATCGAAAGCAGTTAGCTACTACATGTCCAGGTTTCTTACGATAATTACAAATAATACCAAAATGTCTTTCCTTCACATGCCTCCCTTCATCTTTACTCTTCTCACTAACTTCAGATTTAATTTCTGATTTACCTTGACTCTCTGTGCTATTTTTCCTTTTAAAAATTCTACATGGAGAAAATTTCTGCTTATAAATTAAAGCATATTCATCAGCTAATTTAGCAGTCTCCTGCAATGTAGTAGTGTCCCTTTCATTTAAGTATGTTCTCACTTCAACAGGAATGCTTCTTTTAAATTCCTCCAGTAAAATCAACTCCTTTAATTTATTATACTCCCCATTCACATTTTTAGAGGAAACCCATCTCTCAAAACACACAGATTTCTCATAGGCAAATTCCACGTAAGTTTTTTCCATTGATTTCTTCAAATTTCTGAATCTTTCTCTATAAGCTTCCGGAACCAACTAATATGCCTTTATTATATACTGTTTACCATAGAACCATAGAACCATAGAAACTACAGCACAGAAACAGGCCTTTTGGCCCTTCTTGGCTGTGCCGAACCATTTTCTGCCTAGTCCCACTGACCTGCACACGGACCATATCCCTCCATACACCTCCCATCCATGTATCTGTCCAATTTATTCTTAAATGTTAAAAAAGAACCCGCATTTACCACCTCGTCTGGCAGCTCATTCCATACTCCCACCACTCTCTGTGTGAAGAAGCCCCCCCAATGTTCCCTTTAAACTTTTCCCCCCTCACCCTTAACCCATGTCCTCTGGTTTTTTTCTCCCCTTGCCTCAGTGGAAAAAGCCTGCTTGCATTCACTCTATCTATACCCATCATAATTTTATATACCTCTATCAAATCTCCCCTCATTCTTCTACGCTCCAGGGAATAAAGTCCTAACCTATTCAACCTTTCTCTGTAACTGAGTTTCTCAAGTCCCGGCAACATCCTTGTAAACCTTCTCTGCACTCTTTCAACCTTATTTATATCCTTCCTGTAATTTGGTGACCAAAACTGAACATAATACTCCAGATTCGGTCTCACCAATGCCTTATACAACCTCATCATAACATTCCAGCTCTTATACTCAATACTTTGATTAATAAAGGCCAATGTACCAAAAGCTCTCTTTACGACCCTATCTACCTGTGACGACACTTTTAGGGAATTTTGTATCTGTATTTCCAGATCCCTCTGTTCCACTGCACTCCTCAGTGCCTTACCATTAACCCTGTATGTTGTCCTTCCAACGTGCAATACCTCACACTTGTCAGTATTAAACTCCATCTGCCATTTTTTCAGCCCATTTTTCCAGATGGTCCAAGTCCCTCTGCAGGCTCTGAAAACCTTCCTCACTGTCTATTACACCTCCAATCTTTGTATCATCAGCAAACTTGCTGATCCAATTTACCACATTATCATCCAGATCATTGATATAGATGACAAATAACAATGGACCCAGCACTGATCCCTGTGGCACACCACTAGTCACAGGCCTCCACTCAGAGAAGCAATTCTCTACCACCACTCTTTGGCTTCTTCTATCGAACCAATGTCTAATCCAATTTACCACCTCTCCATGTATACCTAGCGACTGAATTTTCCTAACTAACCTCCCATGTGGGACCTTGTCAAAGGCCTTACTGAAGTCCATGTAGACAATATCCTCTGCCTTCCCTTCATCCACTTTCCTGGTAACCTCCTCGAAAAACTCCAACAGATTGGTCAAACATGACCTACCACGCATAAAGCCATGTTGACTCTCCCTAATAAACCCCTGTCTATCCAAATGCTTGTAGATTCTGTCTCTTAGAACTCCCTCAAATAACTTACCTACTACTGACGTTAAACTCACCGGCCTATAATTTCCTGGATTACTTTTCGATCCTTTTTTAAACAACGGAACAACATGAGCCACTCTCCAATCCTCCGGCACTTCACCCGTAGACAGCGACATTTTAAATATTTCTGCCAGGGCCCCCGCAATTTCAACACTAGTCTCCTTCAAGGTCCGAGGGAACTTCCTGTCAGGTCCCGGGGATTTATCCACTTTAATTTTCCTCAAGACAGCAAGCACCTCCTCCTTTTCAATCTGTACAGTTTCCATGGTGTCACTACTTGATTCCCTCAATTCCATAGATTTCATGCCAGCTTCCTTAGTAAATACAGACGCAAAAAACCTATTTAAGATCTCCCCCATTTTCTTTGGTTCCGCACAAAGCCGACCACTCTGATCTTCAAGAGGACCAATTTTATCCCTTACAATCCTTTTGCTCTTAATATACTTGTAAAAGCTCTTTGGATTATCCTTCACTTCGACTGCCAAGGCAACCTCATGTCTTCTTTTAGCCCTCCTGATTTCTTTCTTAAGTATTTTCTTGCACTTCTTATACTCCTCAAGCACCTGATTTACCCCCTGTTTCCTATACATTTCATACAACTCCCTCTTCTTCTTTATCAGAGTTGCAATATCCCTTGAGAACCAAGGTTCCTTATTCCTATTCAATTTACCTTTAATCCTGACAGGAACATACAAACTCTGCACTCTCAAAATTTCCCCTTTGAAGGCTTCCCACCTACCAATCACATCTTTGCCAGAGAACAACCTGTCCCAATCCACACTTTTTAGATCCTTTCTCATTTCTTCAAATTTGGCCTTCTTCCAGTTCAGAACCTCAACCCTAGGACCAGATCTATCCTTGTCCATTTCAAATTGAAACTGATGGTGTTATGATCACTGGAACCAAAGTGCTCCCCCACACAGACTTCTGTCACTTGCCCTAATTTGTTACCTAACAGGAGATCCAATATTGCATCCCCTCTAATTGGTCCCTCTATATATTGATTTAGAAAACTTTCCTGAACACATTTTACAAACTCTAAACCATCTAGACCCCTAACAGTATGGGAGTCCCAATCAATGTATGGAAAATTAAAATCCCCTACCACCACAACTTTATGTTTCCTGCAGTTGCCTGCTATCTCTCTGCAGATTTGCTCTTCCAAGTCTCGTTGACTATTGGGTGGTCTGTAATACAATCCCACTAATGTGGCCATACCTTTCCTGTTTCTCAGTTCCACCCATAAGGACTCAGTAGACAAGCCCTCTTATCAATATCAAAATCCAGTACTTGCTCAGCATTTAAAGCTGTATAAACTTGTTGTGCCTTGCCTTTAATTACACTTTGCAACATCACTGGCCATTGCTCCTTCGGCCACTTTAAACTCAGAGCAACAATTTCGAAATGCTGGAAATATTTGTCCACTTCAGCTTCATTAAATGGAGGAATCAAAATAACCTCACGACTAGCAATAAACTGTTTCGTAGAACCAGAAGATGGATTTCCCCTTCTTAATTTCTCCATCTCAAACTCAAACTTCCACTGGTTTTCAGCTTCTCTTTCTTTAAATTTTCTTAATTTACTTTCCTCTCTTTCTTTAAATTTCTTTAATTGATTTGCCTCTCTTTCATCAAATTCCTTTTTTTTATTAGCCTCTCTTTCGGCCATTTCTGCTTTAAATCTTTCAAACTTTAACTGTTCAAGATGTATCTGCATTTCCAGATTACTCATTGGAAACCTATCTAACACCTCATCCTCAAACATTTTCAAAGTAATATAATGCTCAGCGATTTTTCTTTGTATTAAAGCCTTTGTGGTATTCTTCGTAATTCCTTTAATATCCAACCTCCTAGCAATCTCCAATACCTCAGGTTTTCTCACATTCACTAAAGACCCCGGGTCAGGCATGTCCATAAACTCGTCAATATTCATTGTTGCCGAATACCACTCACACACCAATCAAACTATAAAAAAAATCGGGTATTTCCCTTTCCCAAATCAGAATGGCAATTACCAGCACTTAAACTCAAAATCGGAACATCTCCTGGCCGAACCCCCACAAATTATGTTATGTAACCGGTTGAATATCAACCGAGACAGGTTATATAAAAACAACCAAATATTTATTAAACATGGATAAACAATAAAAAAAACAAACGAAAACCTTAACTGGAAGTTAACCGCTATGCAGCCGTTCAACAAATCGTCACTCAGCACTGGTTCTTAAAGCGTTAAATGCGAAAACAGTTCTTAAAAGTTGTAAAGTCAGATATAGTTCTTAAAATGGTAAATTCGAAAGTCCAACAGATTTATACATTCAATTGGGAGAGACTTCTCTGGAGAAGGATTTCTTCATGGACGTGACTTTCCTGTTGGTTCTGTCCAAAGGATTCACGATGCAGGAAATAAACAGTTTAAAACAACTGACTTTAATTTCTTTAAGAGAGAGCAAATCTCACATGAACTTCCTTGCTCTTTTGGCAAGAGTTATCTATGATGCAGGTCACTACTTCTTCAACGAAGACTCAATAAGGTCGATCCTTTGTTATACTGCTGAACGATATCAACTTCTCTTAATCCTTCGGGTTCTGTACTTCAATAAAGTCTTCGCTCTCCAATACTGCTGGAAAAAGGTACATCAACACATCTAGCAAAAGTTGCCAGTTCAGCACTATTGTACCTTGCAACAGAACATAACACTCCATTTTAAAAATGAAACTGCGTCATAAAAACAAATACGCAACAGAAACGGAGACACAGACGCACGTTCTAGCTGGAAAACTAAAAACTGAAAAGTAACTGCGTCATCTGAGCTTTTCCCTTATATACGTGTGGCGCACATGTGTTCACGTGACCTCACATCGGTGGGAAAATGGTATCAGGTGACCTCCAAAAGACCATTACATCATTCTCACAAAAAAAATCACAGATCTCCTTGAGGTATGTAACAGTATACTGATTTCATCAGCGTTTTGATATAAATGCATGTGGACATAAAATTAAAGTAAAATTTATTATCGAAGTATGTATATGTCACTATATACTACCTTGAGATTCATTTACCAGGAAATAAAGAAATGCAGTAGAACTTACAAAAACATTATTAAGACTGACAAACAACCAACGTGCACAAGAAGGCATATTGTACAAATAGAACAAATAATATTGAGAACATGATTTGTAGAAAGTTATTGAAAATCAGTCTGTAGGTTGTAGAGTCAGTTCTGTGTTGGGGCTCTGGAGCCTGATGGTTGTAGGGTAATAACTTTTCCCGAACCTAGTGATGTGGGACCTAAACCTTTTGTCAGTTAGTATGTTCTGTTTTGCTCTGTTCTGTGTTGTTCTCCCAAGCATGATGAACATCCTTTGGTGACAGAATGTATGGTGACACTTGTAAGCTACCCACAGCACATCCTTGGGTGTGTTGCTTGTTAGTGCCAATGATGCATCTCACTGTATGTTTTGATGTACTTTTGATTTATTGGTTCTATCATACCTACTGCCTGATGGTTGTAGTGAGAAGTGAGCATGGCCTATATGGTCAAAATTCTTAATTATATAAAAGTGCTACACCAGTAACGTCAGAGATGTCTGTGTGACCCATTATTTTAAATTGAAGTATTTAAGTGCATCTCTGTTCCAATTAAGTAGCAAAACACTTCATTCATTTTGTTGAAGACTGGTTCAATCCCTAGTGTATTTGGAGCTAAGAGCTACCTGAATTCAGTGATGTGACAACAGCTTTATTGTTTTATGTTCTCTGGAGTAAAGGAAACTGGAATAGATCACTTATTTTTCCTTATACTTTTGATTGCAATTAAAAATTGTTTTGCCTGTCTGCCATATTGCAGAATGGGGGTGCAATGGAGTATTCATCTACTCCACTGTTACAAGAATTACTATAGGTATGAGCTTATTCATTGATCAGGAAGACCTGGTGTGTTGCAGTTACGTTTGGAATTATGATAATTAAAGTTGAGTTTGTGATTAAAAGAATGCTTTTCAAAGAACAACCTATTATATTCCAGAACTGAACAGAATTAGTAGAATTAGGGAAGATACAATTCAAAGTTCAAAGTAAAATTTATTACCAAAATGCATACATATCACCATTTACATCACTGAGGTTTATTTTCTTGTGGGAATACACATTAATCCAAGATACACAATAGAATCAATGAAAGATCACACATTGGGCAAACAACCAATGTGCAAAAACAACAAATTGTGCATATATAAAAGAGATAATAAATAAGCAATAAATATTGAGAACATGAGTTGAAGAGGTCTTGAAAGTGAGTCCATTGGTGTGGGAACAGTTCAGTGATGGGGCAAAATTGAGTGAAGTTATCCTGTCTGGTTCAAGAGCATGATGGTTGAGGGGTAATAACTGTTCCTGAACCTGGTCATGTAGGTCCTGAGGTTCCTGTACCACCTCCTTGATGATGGATGCTGCCTTCCTGTGACAGCGCGCTGTGTAGATGTGCTCAATGGTAGAGAGGGCTTTACCTGTGATGGATTGGACCATATCCACTGTTTTTTGTCGGATTTTCTATTTAAAGGCACTGGTGTTTCCAAATCAGGCTGTGATACAGCCAGTCAATATACTCGGCCCTATACATCTGTAGAAGTTTGTCAGAGTCCTAGATATCATGCCAAATCTTCACAAACTTTTAAGCAAGTCGAGGTACTGCTGTGCTTTCTTCATAATGACACATAGATGCTGGACAACTCAGTTAGAGATTGAAAAGGAAATGGGTTCCATAGTCTGGGGCCAAGAAGGCTGAAGGATCCGCCATACTGGTAACTGATTTTTGGATCCTGATTTATTAGCACTTACTTTAAAATTTCTCATTTATTTCCATTGCCCTCTGGCTTTGCCTTATCTCTAGGAGCTCCATCAGCTCTACAATTTAGTCTGTACCCTCAATTCTAGACGTCAAGATTTAAGGTTGTTTGATGTCATCTCCAGTACACAATTGTAAAGGAAAGCAAAATAATTGTTACTCTGGTATTTATTGCTCCAACACTCCCTGAGCGTGTCTATTATCTCCCCCACCCCACCCGCTTTTCAGTTGCTCCTTAAAGCCTCGGGCATTGAGTTGGTTTTTGTTCACCCTGGGTTGGCTGGTGTCAAATTCTGTGACCCTGGATCAGCTGGTGTCAAATTCTGTCTGATTTTGCTCCTGGGATGTCTTAAGTGTTTGCTGAAGGAACATCATTTCCTGTGTGTATTTAAAGTAAGTGCCATTAGAAAGTGGCAGAGTGGAGGGCAAGGAGATACCAGAGGTGTTACAATGGAAAACAAAGGCGTGATTATCAACAGGAAAATTGTTGCTAAAGTAGGGTGTGCTAATGCCAAGGAGGGATTTACAGATATCAATGGAGATTTTCAAGTTTCTTTGCAATAGAAGGTGGGGTTTGCTTTGTGCTGGAGATGATGACAGAATTATGTGCAGTAGGATATGAGCAGCTGTGTTCTGGTCAGATTTGTGTTCAGGAAGAGAGCCTGCTAGACCTGACATGACACATCTTTCACATTTCCGTTATAGTATGAACAGTGTCAATAAGTTTTAACAAATCGTTGAATTTGTTTCATTGGCCATTGTTGATACTGATTCTTGTGTCTTTTGGGGAAGTTATTTACTAGCCACAATATCAAAGAATATGTCAAAGTACAGAGTAGCTCTTACAGTAGGCAATTATGCTCACTGGAGTTCACTGAAAGTGACATCTGATACTGAGCTCCAAAGAGAGAAGCCCTAGCTTGTTCAACCTTTCTGCATAAAATATGCTCTGTAATCCAAGTAACATCGTGGTAAACCTCCCCTGCACCTTCCCGAAAGCTTCTACATCCTTCCTATAATGGAGGCAACTACAATTGAACAATTTACTTCAAGTGTGGTCTAACCAGAGTGCTGCAGAACTGATAGTTGTGGTGTTGCTTTTTTTTAATGTGCTTGGGAAAAAGTTCATTAAAATTTCACAAGTTTATAAAGTGGTTTGTAGTACTGGGTCAGTCTGTGCAGTTTATGAACTCCATGAGGGCAATCAAGTTAGTTTCAGTCCTCTGCTGTTTCCCCCTAATTCTGAATACTCTTTCCCCCTAATTCTGAATACTCTTTCCTTTCAGCCGATTAAACTCACAGATCTCTTCTGAATGCAACAATTGAATCTGCCATCATTATTACCTCTGCTCATTTATTCTTGACTGCATCTACTTGCTGAACCAGAAAAAATGTTTCTCACTTCAGTCACCTACCTTTAATTTCCCCTTGTGTTTGACCCTTCCAATTGGAACATTTCTTTCAGTCTATTATCTCTACTTTCCACATGATCTTAAACATTTTTTACATCATTCTATAACCCCCATACTGGACCCAGTACTCCAGTGGTGGCCAAGCTAATGTTTTCAAGTTCATGGCTCCTATGCTCTTGTTTCAACAAGACCATAAGACAGGAACAGAATGAGGCTAATCAGCCCGTTGAGTCTGCTCTGCCATTTGATCACAGTTGATTTATTATCCCTCTAAGACTCGTTCTCCTGTTGTCTTAACGTAACTGTTAATACCCTTACTGATCATTCATATCGAGCTTCAGGTGGCTTTGAGTAGATCTCTATTATAATGTGGTGTATCTTGGAGGAGTAACAAGACATCCTTGACCCTGAGGGGCTACCTAAGGAAAAACATGGCTTAAATAGCTGTCAGGTTCTCCTATGATTTGCCACAAAATGCAATATTAATGTTGGTTAGGCAGGGACCCAGAGCGTGCGTGTGCCCTCTGTCTATGTGTCTGCCTCTTTCATTTAGAACATGGCACTAGAATCTTTTATACTTGCCGAAAGGGCTTAGTGAGGTTTGGTTTATCCATCTCATCTGAAAGATTATACCCTTGAATGTTAAGCTCAATAATGAAATCAAAATGTTCCAAGTCACTTGGAAACCTGGAGAGATATGGTAGTGTAGCAGTTAGCATAACACTTCCCACCGCCAGTGATTGGGGTTCAATTCCCGCCACTGTCTGTAAGGATTTTGTACGCTCTCTCCATGATTTCGTTTGTTTCTTTTGTGTACTTTGGTTTCCTCCCACTTTCCGAAGACATATGGGTTAGGGTTAGTGAGTTCTGGGCATGGTATGTTGGTGCCAGAAGCACGGCGACGCTTGCAGGCTGCATTGGTCATTTACACAAACGGTGCATTTCACTGTACATGTGACAAATAAACCTAATCCTTATCTTGAGTGACACAAGCTTAATGGAGCAATTAGTAGCTTGCACACATCTTGATGGCATATTGTGATTAGCATTTACACTCAATGACAGAGACTTTTAAAGATTAGTTTTATTTGTCACATGCGCATTAAAAAATAGAGTGAAATGTGTTGTTGTGTGTCAGATCATATCATCGAGGATTGTGCTGGGCAGCCTACAAATGTGGCCACATTGACTGTACATATTTGGAATGTGTGGGGTGCGGGAAACCAGAGCACCCAGGGGAAATCCATGCAGTCACGTGGAGAACGTACAAATTCCCTAGACAGCAGTGCGAATTGAACTCCGATCTGGTGCTGTAAAGTGACGTGGTGACGGCTACACTACCTAGAAGCAAATGACAAGATCTTGAATTACTCAGCAGTTCCATAAACTTAAACTGATTAATAGTGAATAGGGAGTTAAAAATGTGTGCCTTCCTCATCCTCCAGCCATGCTATTCACACTGGATGTCAGGATCAAGTTAATCTTCAAACAACATAGCTTTGAAGTGAATGGAATTAATAAAAATAAACATTTGGATCAAGAACTAATTGTTGCGCAAAACACAAAATGCTGGAGGAACTCGGCAAGTCAGGCAGCATCTATGTAGGGAAATAAACAGTAGATGTTTTGGGGTGAGACCCTTTATCAGGACTGGAAAGGAAGGGGCCAGAAGCCAGAATAAGAAGGTGGGGGGTTACTGCTTCTCTCCTCATCTGCCAATCATCACTCTCTAGCTCCCTTTCTTCCATGGTCCACTCTCCTTTTTTTCTTAATCCCTTTATCACTTCCACATCATCTCCCAGCTATTTACCTCATTCCCCCCTCTCTCCCACCCACCTACCTTCCCCCTCATGTGGTCTCACCTATCACCTGCCAACTTGTACTACTTCTACTTCCCTCCCCTCCCCTTCCCACTTTCTTATCCTGGCTTCTGCCCCCTTCCTTTCCAGTTCTCTTGAAGGATCTTGCCCTGAAACTTTAACTGTTAATTCCGCTCCATAAATGCTGTCTGACCTATATCTCGTGTGTGTTGCTCAAGATTTCCAGCATCTGCAGAATTTTTTTTCCCCCCAGTTGTTACAAGACTAATGTTTAAAACTTAATTAACAATCGATGGATGTCAAATGGGCATCATCTAACTTAATGGATCTTCTGGAGCACTGTTTTAGCAGATGGTGCTTAGATTAATTCAGAACTTTCAATTAATGTAACTGAAATTTTTGGTTAATGTTAAACAACATTGCATTATGTAATTGAGAAATTCCTGGCATTTCTGTATTTCCTATTCTCTTTCTGTTGGATTTTGTAATATAAAGTTGTTTTGTATGTATGTGTTATATGAAGCATAACTTCATTATTTAGATTTTTTGGCACATGTTTTATCCTTATTTCCATTAATTGACAAGGATGAGATTTTCAAGTGTATTTGAAGTTGAAACGTTGGATATTGTCCTCAGAACATATGTAAAGGAAGGGACCATTACCAGTTCCAGAGATGAGAGAAATTAGCTTTACTTGTCACATGTACATTGAAACATAGAGCGAAATACATTGTTTGCATCAACAATCAACAGAGTCCGAGGATGTACTGGGGCAGCCCACAAGAGCCGCTACACTTCCAGCGTCAACATAGCATGCCCAAAACTTACTAACCCTGATCTGTATGGCTTTGGAATGTGGGAGGAAACCAGAGCGCCCGGAGGAAAGCCATTCAGTCATGGGAGAATGTATCAATTCCTTACAGACGGGTAGGAATTGAACTCTGATCAGTGATAGCTGTTGCTGTAAAGCAATGCGCTATCATCTATTTGCCATGCAAAATTAGATTGGTGAAATTTGTATTGCCAAATTTACAAAGAATTTACTCAGTGGCCACTTGATTAGGTACAGCAGTGGAACCGGTGTGGTCTTCAAGGTTCGACATGCTGTTCATTCAGAGAGACTCTTCTGCACACCAGAAGGTTATTTGAGTTACTTTTGTCTTCTTGTCAGCTTGAACCAGACTAGCCATTCTCCTGACCTCTCTCATTCTTGGCCACAGAACTGCCACTCACTGGATGTTTTGTTGCATCTTTCTCTGCAAACTGTTCTGTGAGGAAATCCCAGGAGATCAGTTTCTGAGATACTCAAACCACCCCATCAGACACCAACAATCTTTCTACGGTCTCTTACTTGGATCATATTTCTTCCTCTTTCTGATGTTTGGTCTGAACCACAACTAAACCTCTTGACCGTATCTGCATGCTTTTACACATGGAGTTTTACACCATTTTACACATGGTGCCACATGATTGGATATTTATATTAATAAGCAGGTGTACCCAATAAAGTGGCCACTGAGTGTATATTATCATTGTAAGACATGTAATCCTAACAGAAAGGTGGATAATGAGGAAAATTAGAGATATTTATAGATTAAAGAAAAAGATTTGTAATGTAGACAAAATTAGGAATAAATCCAATGATTAGGAAGATATTTGCATTCAGTGAAAGGTAACCAAGAAATTAGTGGAGGATGAGTACAGACATTCAGGTTATACAAACAGATGCTATTGTTTTTTAAGAAGTTTGGATCACTTCAGGCACTGCTTGTCTCTGTGGTACAATATAAATATCTCCTGTAATTATGGAGAACAAAGGATCTGTTGAGTGTAAGGATCATGAGGTGCTGAGAAAGAACCAGAACTGTAAATAGTAATGGGAATAAAATCTAGCAAGTCCCCTGACACAGATGCACACATTGTTATGTTTTAGAAGTGGCTGAAATTATGGTTGTGGTAACTATGAATTGTCAGATTTCTCTTGATTTTAGAATTGGTTCTGCTATTAAAGCAGGGAGAGAGAATAAAATGAGATGTACTGACATCAACAGGAAAGATGCTAGAATCTATTATTAGTACCCTGGTAGCAGGACACTTGGGGGAACAAGCAAAATGTGATTAGGCAGAGTCAACACAGTTTTATCTAAGGAAATCATATTTTACAAAGCTAGTTTTTCCAAAATATGCTAGCTAGTAAGGCAGTTAAGAGGAAACCAGTGGAATTTGTGCAGTAAGCAACAATTCAAAGTAACTTTATTATCAAAATATGTATATGTCACCACGTACCACCCAGAGATTCATTTCCTTGTGGAGATTCACATTAGAACAGAGAAATATAAATTAGCACAAAAGCTAATTAAACAAAATGGTGGCTGATGTGATTGGGGCCAATCTACAAGCATGGGCGAGGATTAATTAATAAACTGGAACGTTCGTGCTTTCTTCCCATTCCCCTTGATTCTTTTGTAGTTTAAATGTCTGTCGGTGTCCATCTTGAATAATTTCAGTGCCTCTAACTCCATAGTTATCTGCGGTAGAGAAATCCAAAGATTTACGACTGAGAGCAAAACTTCCTCCACATCTGTCTTAAGCATACCATCCCTTATTCAAAAACCAAGCCCCCTAATTTTAAACATAAAAAATACTAAGTAAATTCATTATCAAAATACATGAATGTCACCATGTACTAACCTGAGATTCATTTTCTTGTGGGCATTCACAATAGAACAAGGAAATTCAATGGAATCATTGAAAAAGTACATACAAAGACTGACAAACAATGAATGTGGAAAAGAAGACAAACCCCGCAATTATAATCATTCAATCAATAAACAAATCAGTGAATAAATGATACTGAGAACATGAATTTGTAGAGTTCTTGAAAGTGAGTCTGGAGGTTGTGGAATCAGTTCAGAGTTGAGGTGAGTGAAGTTATCCATACTGGTTCAGGGTAATAACTGTTCCTGAACCTGGTGGTGTGGAATCTAAGGCCCCTTCTACCTGATGGCAGCAGAAAGAAGATAGCATGACCTGGATGGTGGCGGTCCCTGATGATGGGTGCTGCTTTCTTGTGGCAGTGCTCCTTGTAAATGTTCCAGTTCTCTGGGACTTCTCCAAAATCAAGAGAACTTTCAAAGTTCAAAGTAAATTTGATATCAAAATACATATGGGGCACCATATACAACCTGGTGATTTATTTTCTTGCAGGCATTTACAGGAAAATAAGAAATACAAATAATTAATGAGGAAACTATAAGTAACGAAGACTGGCAAGCAACAAATTTTGTGTAAATCACAAACAGCACATCCACTATCTCTGTAGCTACTCTTTTAAGGCCAGATATGGCAAGGAATTTGTTAGCCTTGAACCCTGTAAAGCCAATCACTTTTGCTTTAGTGATCATGATGAGGTGTACAAGAGTGAGATAGATTGCCTGGTTGAGTGCAAGAACAACCTTGCAGTCAATGTTGGTAAGACCAAGGAATTGATTGTGGACTTCAGAAAGGGGAAATTGGAAGATCACCCCTCAATTCTTTTCAAAGGGTGTGCGACTTCAAGTTCCTGGGTGTCAACATCTCAGTGTGGTTATCTTGGGCCCAACGTATTGATGTAACTGTCAAGAAGGCACTCCAGTGGCTATTTTTCATTTGGAGTTTGAGGAGATTTGTTATGTCACCAAAGACAAGCAAGCTTCTGAAGATGTACTGTGGAGAGCATTCTGATGCGTGCATCATCATCTGATATGGAGGCGCCAATGCACAAGATCAGAAAAGGCTGCAGTTTTAAAATGCTGTGGGGGTGGGGTGGAGCTCAGCAGTTCAGGCAGCATCCATGGGGAGGTAGATGTTATTGATGTTTTGGCCCAAAACCTTTCATCAGGACTCAGTTGGAAACTTAGCCAGCTCCATCGTGGGCATGAGCCTTCGCACCATCTTCAAAAAGTGATGCCTCAAGGAGGTAGCATCCATTATGAAGGACCTTCACCATCCAGGACGTGACCTCTTGTCATTACTATTTCTGGGGAGAAGGTGCAGGAGCCTAAAGGCACACACTCAACAGCTTTTTTTCCCCCTCTGCCATCACTTCATGAACACTACCTCACTATTTTGTTTCCCTTTTGCACTATTTTTGAAAACCTATTCTTATTAAAATTTATAGTAATTTTAATATCTTGCACTGAACTAATGCCAAAAAACAGTAAATTTCACAACATATGTCAGTGATAATGATTCTGATTCTGACATCAAGTTCCTTGCTTCCAAGATTACCAATATGTTTTTGTGCCTTCAACTGTTGAGAGCAATCCAAAATATGATCAAATATGTCCAAAATTCGATCATAATATAATTGAATTCTTCATGAAATTTGAGGAGAAGCTGAAGTCAGAAGTATCAGTATGAGGAGTGACCTCGTTGAGACCTACTGAATGGTGAAAGACCTTGATAGAGTAAGCACAAGTGCTACACTTGTCCCTACACCTCCTCTCTTGCCACCATTCAGGGCCCCAAACAGTCCTTCCAAGTGAGGCAACACTTCACTTGTGAGTCTGTTGGGGTCATCTATTGCATCCGGTGCTCCTGGTGCGGCCTCCTGTACATTAGTGAAACCCGATGCAGATTGGGGGACTGCTTCGTCGAGCACCTCCGCTCCGTCCGCCACAGCACACAGGATCTCCCAGTAGCCATCCACTTCAACTCTGCTTCCCACTCCCATTCAGATATGCCCATACATGGCATCCTCTACTGCCATGATGGGGCTAAACTTGGAGGAGCAACACCTCATATACCGTCTAGGTAGTCTCCAGCCCCTTGGTATGAACATAGAATTAATTCTCCAACTTCCGGTAAATCCCTCCCCCTCCCTTCCTCTATCCCTATGTCACTCTGCCCCCTCCCCCAGCTGCCTATCACCTCTCTCATGGTTCCGCCTCCTTCTACTACCCGTTGTGTTTTCCCCTATTCCTTCTTCACCTTTCCTGCCTATCCGGCATGCTGTGAGCGTTACTTTGACCCCAGCATTGCAGATTATTTTGTGTTCTTGATAGAGTGGATGTGGAGAGGATGTCTTCTATGGTGGGAGAGTCTAAGATCAGAGGACACAGCTTTAGAATAGGGGGGTGTCCTTTTAGAACAGTGATGTTGAGGAATTTCTTTAGCCAGAGAGTGGTGAATCTGTGGAATTCTTTCTCACAGGCTGCTGTGGTGGCCAAGACATTGGGTATGTTTAAGGCAGAGGTTGGTGGATTCTTGATTAGCGAGGGCATGAAGGGATATGGGGAGAAGGCAGGAGATTGGGACTGAGAAGAAAGTTGGATGAGCCATGGTGAAATGGTGGAGCAGACTCAATGGGCCAAATGGCCTTATTCTGCTCCTATATCTTATGGTCTTATGGTATTGAATGCTGTGATTAGCAAACATACAATAGCCTTCCCCGACACCTTTCAAATCATAGTCAGAGACTTAGATCAGGCTTGTTGAAGAAATCTCTGCCCAATTATCATCAACACATTCTCCTGAAGCACCAGGGAGTCTTCTGGTTTAAAATAATTATTTCGCATCTCTGCCATTTCTCTATTTCTCAACATTATTTGCCCATTTCTCTATTTCTCACATTATTTGTCTTCTAAGAGACCAATGTATACTTTGGCTATTTTTAAATGTCTGCAGAAACTTTTTTTTTGTTTTTATACTGTTAGCTTCTTTATTGTTATGCTTAATCTTTTCACTTTTTATAATATTTTTAGTCATCCTTTGCTATTTTCTAAAAAAATTCCCAATTCTCTTGCCTACCACTATTGCTTGCAAAATTATATGCACTTTTTTCCCAATTTGATGCTATCTTTAACTTTCTTTGTTAGGAAACATAGAAAATAGGTGCAGGAGTAGGCCATTCGGCCCTTCGAGCCTGCACCGCCATTCAGTGTGATCATGGCTGATCATCCAACTCAGAACCCTGTACCAGCCTTCCCTCCATACCCCCTGATCCCTTTAGCCACAAGGGCCATATCTAACTCCCTCTTAAATATAGCCAATGAGCTGGCCTCAACTGTTTCCTGTGGCAGAGAATTCCACAGATTCACCACTTTCTGTGTGAAGAAGTTTTTCCTCATCTCGGTCCTAAAAGGCTTCCCCTTTATCCTCAAACTGTGACCCCTCGTTCTGGACTTCCCCAACATCGGGAACAATCTTCCTGCATCCATTCTGTCGAATCCCTTTAGGATTTTATACGTTTCAATAAGATCCCCCCCTCAAGCTTCTAAATTCCAGAGAGTATAAGCCGAGTCGATCCAGTCTTTCATCATGTGAAAGTCCTGCCATCCCAGGAATCAATCTGGTGAACCTTCTTTGTACTCCCTCTATGGCAAGAATGTCTTTCCTCAGATTAGGGGACCAAAACTGCACACAATACTCCAGGTGTGGTCTCACCAAGGCCTTGTACAACTGCAGTATTACCTCCCTGCTCCTGTATTCAAATCCTCTTGCTATGAATGCCAGCATACCATTCGCCTTTTTCACTGCCTGCTGTACCTGCATGCCCACTTTCAATGACTGGTGTATAATGACACCCAGGTCTCGTTGCACCTCCCCTTTTCCTAATCGGCCACCATTCAGATAATGATCTGTTTTCCTGTTTTTGCCACCAAAGTGGATAAACTCACATTTATTCACATTAAATTGCATCTGCCATGAATTTGCCCACTCACCTAACCTATCCAAGTCACCCTGCATCCTCTTAGCATCCTCGCAGCTAACACTGCCGCCCAGCTTCGTGTCATCTGCAAACTTGGAGATGCTGCATTTAATTCCCTCATCTAAGTCATTAATATATATTGTAAACAGCTGGGGTCCCAGCACTGAGCCTTGCGGTACCCCACTAGTCACTGCCTGCCATTCTGAAAAGGTCCCGTTTATTCCCACTCTTTGCTTCCTGTCTGCCAACCAATTCTCTATCCACATCAATACCATACCCCCAATACCGTGTGCTTTAAGTTTGCACACTAATCTCCTGTGTGGGACCTTGTCAAAAGCCTTTTGAAAATCCAAATATACCACATCCACTGGTTCTCCCCTATCCACTCTACTAGTTACATCCTCAAAATATTCTATGAGATTCGTCAGACATGATTTTCCTTTCACAAATCCATGCTGACTTTGTCTGATAATTTCACCGCTTTCCAAATGTGCTGTTATCACATCTTTGATAACTGACTCTAACATTTTCCCCCATCACCGATGTTAGGCTAACTGGTCTATAATTCCCTGGTTTTTCTCTCCCTCCTTTTTTTAAAAAGCAGGGTTACATTAGCTACCCTCCAATCCTCAGGAACTAGTCCAGAATCTAAAGAGTTTTGAAAAATTATCACTAATGCATCCACTATTTCTTGGGCTACTTCCTTAAGCACTCTGGGATGCAGACCATCTGGCCCTGAGGATTTATCTGCCTTTAATCCCTTCAATTTGCCTAACACCACTTCCCTACTAACATGTACTTCCCTCAGTTCCTCCATCTTACTGGACCCTCAGACCCCTACTATTTCTGGAAGATTATTTATGTCCTCCTTAGTGAAGACAGAACCGAAGTAGTTATTCAATTGGTCTGCCATGTCCTTGTTCCCCATAATCAATTCACCTGTTTCCATCTGTAGGGGACCTACATTTGTCTTAACCAATCTTTTTCTTTTCACATATCTATAAAAGCTTTTACAGTCAGTTTTTATGTTCCCTGCCAGTTTTCTCTCATAATCTTTTTTCCCTTTCCTAACTAAGCCCTTTGTCCTCCTCTGCTGGACTCTGAATTTCTCCGTCCTCAGGTGAGCTGCTTTTTCTGGCTAATTTGTATGTTTCTTCTTTGGAATTGATACTATCCCTAATTTCCCTTGTCAGCCACGGGTGCACTACCTTCCCTGATCTATTCTTTTGCCAAACTGGGATGAACAATTGTTGTAGTTCATCCATGTGATCTTTAAACGCTTGCCATTGCATATCAACCATCAACCCTTTAAGTATCATTTGCCAGTCTATCTTAGCTAATTCACATCTCATACCTTCAAAGTTACCCTTCTTTAAGTTCAGAACCTTTGTTTCTGAATTAACTATGTCACTCTCCATCTTAATGAAGAATTCCACCATATTATGGTCACTCTTACCCATGGGGCCTCTCACGACAAGATTGCTAATTAACCCTTCCTCATTGCTCAATACCCAGTCTAGAATAGCCTGCTGTCTAGTTGGTTCCTCGACATGTTGGTTCAAAAAACCATCCCGCTTACATTCCAAGAAATCCTCTTCCTCAGCACCCTTACCAATTTGGTTCACCCAATCTATATGTAGATTGAAGTCACCCATTATAACTGCTGTTCCTTTATTGCACGCATTTCTAATTTCCTGTTTAATACCACCCCCAACCTCACTACTACTGTTAGGTGGCCTGTACACAACTCCCACCAGCGTTTTCTGCCCCTTAGTGTTATGCAGCTCTACCCATATCGATTCCACATCCTCCCGGCTAATGTCTTTCCTTTCTATTGCGTTAATCTCCTCTCTAACCAGCAATGCTATCCCACCTCCTTTTCTTTCATGTCTCTCCCTCCTGAATATTGAATATCCCTGAATGTTGAGCTCCCGTCCTTGGTCACCCTGGAGCCATGTCTCTGTGATCCCAACTATATCAGGAACAGGTAATGCAACTTTTTTTCTGAAATCCTTTCTCATCAAAATATATCTTTGCTAAGATTTATAATTTGTGAAAGTCTGGCAAGTCTATTCTACCATCTTACCATTATTTATTTTCTCTGTTTGCCTTAACCAACTCTGTCATCGTACTTTGTTAATGCCTTTATTTAAACTGAGGACACGGGTTCAGACCCAATTTTTTCCACAAACTGAATGTGAAATTCTGACATACTAGAATTACTCTTTTCTGGGGGATCCTCTACTATGAGATCATTAATTAATCCAGTCTCATTACACAATATGACATCTAAAATAACTTGCTCCCTGGTTGCTTCCTCAACATATTGCTCTAAGAAGCTACTTTGCCACTAAGCCCTAATTTCTTCAGATGTACTGTGGAGAGCATTCTAACTGGTTGCATCACCATTTGGTATGGACTAGCCACTGCACAGGATTGGAAAAAGCTGCAAAAAGTTGTAAGCTCAGCCAGCTCCATTGTGGGCACTAATTCCCCAGTATCAAGGACACGTTCAAAAGGTGATGCTTCACTAAGGTGGCATCCATGATCAAGGACCCTCATCATCCGGACATGTCCTCTTCTCACTGCTACCATTAAGGAAGAGGTGCAAGAGCCTGAAAACACGTATTCAACATTTCCAGAACAGCTTCTTCTCCTTTGCCATCAGATTTCTGAATGAACAATGAACTCATAAACACCATGAACTCATTTTTCTTTCTTTTTGCGTTACTTTTTTAATTTAATCTTTAAAATATATATACTTATTTTGTAATTTCTAGTTTTAATTATGTATTGCAATGCAGCATTGCCGCAAAACAGCAAATTTCACAATGTATGTCAGTGATATTAAACGTTTTATTGAACCTTGTGAAGACTACTCTTGTCGAATTGATTTGGCCAGTCAAACCATTGGCTAGGCCATATTTGGAGTATTGTATTCAGTTCTGGTTGCTACACTTGAAGGATGTGGTGACACTGGAGAGAATGCAGAAGAGATTCACCAGCGTGTTGCCCTGCATTGGAGTACTTTATTTGTGGGAAGAGATTAGCTTGGCTGGGCACGTTTTACTGGGAGTGAAGGAGGCTGAGGAGAGACTTGAAATAAATATCTTTTCATTACTGCCATCAGGCAGGAAGTACAGGAGCTTGAAGACACATACTTAACTTTTCAAGAACAGTTTCTTCCCCTGCCATCAGATTTCTGAATGGACAATGAACCTGTGTACACTACCTCACTTTTTTTCTTTGTTTTCTCTTTTTGCACTATTTTTCATATGCATTTCTTATTGTAATTTATAGTTTTTATTATACATTGCAATGTACTGTTGCTGCAAAATGGTAAATTTCATGACATATACCAGTGATATTAAACCTGATTTTGAATTTGAAATTATGAGAGGCACAAATTAGTAGATCTGTTTCCAATGGTAGGGGCATCAAAAACAAAAGGGCGTGGGTATAAGGTGAGAGGGAGGTATTTTAGATGGAACTGAGGGATAAGTATTTTTCACAAAGTAATCGCTATCTGGATTGTCTTGTCAGAGCAAGTAGTGAGATTTTTAGATGGAAAGAATTCACATGGAGTCCAGCGTTCAAATCAGATGGTTCAAATGGTTCCCTTTATTATCAGAGAATGTATACAATATGCAACCTAAAATAGTTGCCTTCGCAGACATGCATGAAAAACATGTCTGCAGTCAACAAAAACTATCGTTTACCTGACAGTTCAACATGCCACAGGCCCTCTCTCACTAAAAAGGGTCAGAGAGATATCAGTCATTTTCACACTGAAAGGAGGGATCGGCAGTTACTGTTGCACTATTGAAGTCTGCCACATTGCTTTTTATTCTGAGATTCTCTGACTCGAGAATCTGCAGCAAACTCTCCCACCATCGAGAGAAAAAGAGAGTACAACCACTTGACTACAGAGACCTCCATCCATATATCCGCCGCAGTGAAATCCTGATGTTCCACCTCCCGCGACGCTTCAGTTGGCAACACCGGCTTGGAATTGGTCATCCAGAGGGCTGCACCCCAGAGACATCTGAAGAATGTTGGAAAATGGTCGGCTGGTGAGCTCCAGGGATGGGAGCTCATCTGCTATGAAAAAAAATGTAGTTTAAGTCCCACTTGCAGATGAGGACCTTGATGGAACCCCAACCACTTTGAAAAGGAAAATAGAGGTATTAAAGAGAGGAATTTATGGTGTTTCTGCAGATGAGCTTGAAGTGGTAGCTACTTGGTGCCATCACCTATAGAACAAAATTTCTCTTTATTACAAACTGACATTAACAGGGGCATCACACGTCCTAAAATGAATGTTCCCCAATCCAAAGTTTTAATTTTTCTTATCCTATTTTTATCTATATTTTTCCTCCACAATCTCTACTCTGCATTAACTATGTATGCATAGAGTGAGATAAGCTGTTTGCAGTGTTAAGTTTCAGAACCCATGTTCTATGTGAGCCACTTGTTTGCAGTTCCACTCTTACGTTGTGTACAATGGCAAGCTTCTGTCCTAGTATCCAGGCATGAGTTTACTACAGTTCACCTTGACTCTCGGTTGGTGACTCAGACAACTGAACCTGTTAAAGAGTTTTACTGGCTAGTACCATTCCTGCAGGGATATCCTTTATCTCAGTACTAAGGAGAGATTAGCTTCATTTGTCACATGTACATCAAAACATTCAGTGAAATGTGTTGTTTACGTCAGTCATCAACCCAGTCTGAGGATTGTGCAGGGGCATGTCACAAGTGTTGCCATCATACATGCCACAACTCACTAACCCTAACTGTATGTCTTTGGAAGGTGGGAAGAACCTGGAGGAAACTCACGTGTTCATGGGGGAAACATACAACCTCCTTACGGACAGCAGCAGGATTTGAATCACAATTAGTTATTGCTGGTGCTGTAAAATGATTGCACTAACTGTTATGTTACCGTGCCACACACCGTGCTGTGGCGCAGAACTAAGAATATGTATTGGGTACAATTACTCTGTTTAAGAGGCATTTAAATAGTCTCTTAAATATGCAAGACATAGAGGGATACAGACCTAATGAGGGCTAAAAGTTCAGCATGGTGAGCAAAAAGGCCTCCTTTGGACTCTCCAGAAGGATTCTATGATCATTAAAACCGCACAAGATAATTTCACTACCTTCCTTACAAGACCTATTATTTCTTGATTTATACTCTATACTACAGAATAGCTGGTAGAGGACTCTCTGTACATCTCCCACCAGTAACTTGTCTTTGTTTTTTATCTTCTACCGATGAGTCACGGTAACAGAGTACTACAGCATGGAAGCAGTGGTTGTTTTGCCCCTGTTTCCTCCCTGCTAGTCCTAGTTGCCTACATTGGGCTATAACCGTCTCAGCCCTTCCTCTTCATGTACCTATCTAAACCCCTCTTACATGTTGTAACTCTTGAAGATACTCACTACTGTGTGAAAAGAAGTTACTTCTCAGATCTTTTACACCTCTTCCCTTTTATCTCGTATCTCTGCCCTTTAGTTTTGGACTCTACAACCCTGGTGAAGACTGTGACCATCCACCTTATCCATCTTCTAGACTTCAGTGAGGCTTCCTCTAATTCTCCTACACTCCAAGGAATAACGATCCAGGGTGGCCAATCTCTCTCTAAAACTCAGGTCCTCTAGTCCAGGGGACATCCTCATAAATCACTCTACACCCTCTCCAGCTTGACAATATATTTCCTATAATGCAAACTCTATTTCAATGTTTAGGAGAAGTTTGGATAGGTACATGGTAGTAGGGGTATGGAGGGCAGGTCAATGAGAGTAGGCAGTTTAAATGGTTTTGGCATGGACTAGATGGGCCGAGGGGCCTGTTTCTATGCTGTACTTCTCTGACTAAAACTGTATAGAGCAAGGCAAGTACACAGTCGTAGACCAAGGGAGCTCTGTAACAGTGGGTTCTACATCTTTAGCTACTGAGTTAATATCATTCCTCAACATTGCAGTGATATCATCCTTTAATAGCAGACCTACTCTCTTTTTCCTCTGAACTGTCAAATTCAGCTGAATATTCAAGTGTTTACCTTGGCCATCATGCAACCTCATCCCAGTAAGGACAATGAGATAAGAATCTGCATTTGCACAAACTAAAACAGAGTAATCATGCTGCTGTCTGCTATGCTTGATTGGCTTTAAATAAGTAAACTTAGTGTTTTCTGTTTAGGATATCAAATACTTATTTAAAAGCTCATTTTACTCCCTGGAGTGTAGGAAAATGAGGGGAAATTTGGTAGAGGTATACAGAATTAGTTGGTGTATAGAAAAGCTAAATGGAAGCAGGCTTTTTCTACTGAAGTTGGTTGAGACTAGAACTAGAGGTCAGGTTAAGAGTGAAAGATGAAATATTTAAGGAACCTGAGTTTTTCATTCAGGGTGGTGCAAGTGTGCAGTGAGCTGCAGTTGGAAGTGGTGGATGCAGATTCAGTTCCAACATGTAATTGAAATTTGGGTGAGTACATGGATGGGAAGGGTTATGGAGGTCTATGGTCCAGGTGTGGGTAGATTGGATTAGGTAGAGTAACATTTTGGCACAGACTAGATGGGCTGAAGGGCCTATTGCTGTGCTGTAGTGCTCTATGACTCCAATAAGATAGACTCTTGATCTCCTAATCTACAAACCCCTTTTCCAGAAAAGTTGGGATATTTTCCAAAATGCAATAAAAACAAAAATCTGTGATAGGTTAATTCACGTGAACCTTTATTTAACTGACAAAAGTGCAAAGAAAAGATTTTCAATAGTTTTACTGACCAACTTAATTGTATTTTGTAAATATACACAAATTTAGAATTTGATGGCTGCAACACACTCAACAAAAGTTGGGACAGAGTTAAAATAAGATTGTAAAGTGCACTGAATATTCAAGTAACACCGGTTTGGAAGACTCCACATTAAGCAGGCTAATTGGTAGCAAGTGAGGTATCATGACTGGGTATAAATGTAGCATCCATCAAAGGCTCATCAAGCAAGGATGGGTCATGGCTCACCCCTTTGTGCCAAAATTCGTGAGAGAATTGTCAGTTCAAAAGGAACATTTCTCAACGCAAGATTGGGAGTACTTCGGAAAACCATTGTCACTCAACACAGTCCGTCGCTGCATCCAGAAATGGAAGTTGAAACTGTATTATGCAAGGAGGAAGCCATACATCAACTCTATGCAGAAATGCTGCCGAGTTCTCTGGGCCCGAGCTCATCTCAGATGGACCAAAAGACACTGGAACCGTGTGCTGTGGTCAGATGAGTCCACATTTCAGTTAGTTTTTGGAAAAAACGGGCGTCAAGTTCTCCGTGCCGAAGATGAAAACGACCATCCAGATTGTTGTCAGCGAAAGGTGCAAAAGCCAGCATCTGTGATGGTATGGGGGTGCATCAGTGCCCACGCCATGGGTGAGTTGCATGTATGTGAAGGTACCATTGACTCTGAGGCGTATATTAGGATTTTAGAGGGACATATGTTGCCATCAAGGCGACGTCTCTTCCTGGGACGTCCATGCTTATTTCAGCAGGACAATGCCAGACCACATTCTGCACGGGCTACAACAGCATGGCTTTGTAGACACAGAGTGCGTGTGCTTGACTGGCCTGCTGCCAGTCCAGATCTATCTCCTATTGAAAATGTACGGCGCATCATGAAGAGGAGAATCAGACAACGGAGACCACGGACTGTTGAGCAGCTGAATCAAGCAAGAATGGACAAAATTTCCAATTGCAAATCTACTACAATTAGTATCCTCAGTTCCAGAAAGATTAAAAAGTGTTATTAAAAGGAAAGGTGATGTAACACAATGGTAAACATGCCTCTGTCCCAACTTTTGTTGAGTGTGTTACAGCCATCAAATTCTAAATTTGTGTATGTTTACAAAATACAATTAAGTTGGTCAGTAAAACTATTGAAAATCTTTTCTTTGTACTTTTGTCAGTTAAATAAAGGTTCACGTGAATTAACATATCATAGATTTTTGTTTTTATTGCATTTTGGAAAATATCCCAACTTTTCTGGAAATGGGGTTTGTACATTGTTATAATACTACACTGGACTTTCTCTATAACAATATTCTGCATTTTGTTTTTGTTTTACCTTGTGCTATCTTAATGCACTATGTAATGAACTGATCTATATGAACAGTACGCAAGGCAAGCTTTTCACTGTATCTTATTACATGTGACAATACTAAACCGATTCCAACACGACTATATATATGTTCTGTTGATTTGTGGCAGTTTCACACAATGCATCCAGATTTCAGATGTACTCTGCAGTATGTGAGGATTGTTACTTCCTTTAAGACATCACTGATGCAGTGCTTTCAATATAGATAAACTTTCCAAGATGCATCCCCCAGGCATAAGGAAAACAGATGCTGAGCCACAGAGGGAGCAATTAGTAAGAGGCACTGAAATCTCAGCCAGTGAGGGAGTCATAATAAATACAAATTAAATTTATCTTTATACATTCCACATTTGTGAATGCACTTTTTGAAAAATAACGGGTGATATAGACTGCTGAATAAAATAAATAGATATTGAAGCTTTCTTTCCTGCAGAAGACGATTATTAAGGCAGCTATCATAAAGTTATAGAGCTCTGCAGAAACATGCCCTTCAGCCAATCTAGTCCATTCCGAAGTATTATTCAGGCTAGTCCCATCGATCTGCACCTGGATCAAAGCCCTCCATACCCCTCCCATCTATCTACTTATCTAAACTTCCCTTAAATGTTGAAACGAAACCCACATCCCCCACTTCCGCTGACAACTTGTTCCAGATTCTCACTACTCTGAATGAGGAGGTCCTCCTCTAGATTCCCCTTAAATATTTCATCTTTCAGCTTTAACCAATGACCTGTGGTTCTAGTCCTACCCAAACTCAGTGGGAAAACCCTGCTTACATTTCTCCTTATCAGAAATCTGACATAATGCTTATCAGGAAAGGCTGAACAGCCTGAAGACAGATTTTTTTTCTGGGAAAATGAAGCTGGGAAACGATCATCCTCTAAAATTCAAAGTACATTTATTATCAAAGTATGTGTACTATATACAACCTTGAGGTTGGTTTCCTTATAGGCAGCCACAGAATAAAGAAACCCAGTAGAACCTATTGTTTTAAAAAAAGACTATAAAACACCCAGTGTGCTGGGAAAAAAACAAATCTTGCAAACAATAAAAGTATGCAATTCAACCCATACACACCGCACCACAGCTGTCCTGCACCTTTGAAATTCAGTTCATACTGCAAAGATGCCAGGTCATACAAGCAGTTTAAAAGCTCAACTCTGAAAGGGAGGTTATGGGCTATTGATTGCAGTGATTGTGTGATTAATACAATAATTTTTTGTTTTGTTTGCCATCGAGAAGTCATCACTGTGCTTTACCAGGGCCATCCTAAACCGCTGCTAAAATAAAATGCTTGTTTCCTCATGTTACTCGTAGGAATCAGGCATATTATTGCAGAAAACTTGGAAACGGATTTGCAAAGTGACAGAGGTATTCAAAGCTTTTGTAGTGAAAAGGAAGGGTATTAAGAAAAGAGCTTTATTAAGACTAAGGGGGAGAGTCAAACATTTTTTTTTCTCTGAAGTGAGAATTCATGTCAGCAAATTGTCGAAGTAACTGGAATGCTACTTAAACAAAGCTCTCAATGGTATCAGTGAGGTGGGGGAACTGCCTGCTTGATAGCGCATTGAGGGAACCTTAAGCACAAAGAACAGTTCAAGATGCTGAGCCAATATCGTATCCAAATCCTCATGATGTATGGAAAGTACTGCCAACTTTGCCAGACATATTCATACATATTGGAGGCCACAGCCCATCACAGATGAAACCTCCCCCCCACCAACATTGAGCACATCTACAAGGAACACTGCCACAAGAAAGTAGCATCCGTCATCAAAGACCCCCACCATCCAGGCCATGCTCTCTCCTTGCTCCTGCTGTTGAGGTTGTGGTACAGGAGCCTTGGGTCCCACATGACCAGGTTTAGGAACAGTTATTACCTGACAATCATCAGGCTCCAGAATCAGAGGGGATAACTTCATTTACCTCCAACGCTGAACTGATGCTACAACCTAGGAACTCACTTTCAAGGACTCTACAACTCATGTTCTCAGTATTATTTATTTATTATTTTATTTGCACAATTTGTCTTTTGCGCAATGGGTTGTTTGTCATGTATAGTTTTTTAAAAATTCTATTGTATTTATTTATTTTCCTGTAAATGCTTACAAGAAAATGAATCTCAAGATAGTACAGGTCGACCTTCTATAATCCGGCACCATTGGGACCTGAGGAGTGCTGGATTAGTGAAAATGCCGAATTACAGAAGGATCACATTAAGCAATATCTAACTGCCTCATCATACCTTTAAAATATCAAAGGATTCAAAGGTTCATTTAATGTCGGAGAAATGTACACAATCTACATCCTGAAATGCTTTTTCTTCGCAACCATCTACAAAAACAGAGGAGTGCCCCAAAGAATGAATGACAGTTAAATGTTAGAACCCCTAAGTTTCCCCCGCTGCCCTCCTTCCTGCACGTAAGCAGCAGCGAGCAACAATTCCACCCTCCCCACCAGCAAAAAATACCCTACCAGCACTTAAGCGTGAGCTAAGTGATAGCAAAGACACAGACTTGCAGTTACCCCAAAGACTACATTGTTCACCCGATAGTTTGACATGATGCAGGCTCTCTCTCAGTCAGAGAAAGGAGGTCTTCTAGACGCCACATTTCATGCGACCGCCAGGCGGCCGGGGATCCGGCGTTGGGCTCTTCCCTCTTCACTCGTAGTTACTGAGGGAATCCTCGTTAGTTTCTTTTCCTCCACTTAGTAATATGCTTAAATTCAGCGGGTTGCCACGTCTGATCTGAGGTTGTAGGCAGAAGAGAATGGAGTGCTGGCCGGGCGACGCCGGAGGGCAGTGCGCGACTGCCAGCAGGCTGGCGAGAAGGCGGACCGACCCAGAGTGCCAGCTCCCCTGCCGCTGGCAGGTGAGATGGGCGGCCACGCCTCACGCAAATGATATTAATAAATGCAGGAAAGCAAGCAGGAATTGCCTGTCTGTGCTTACAAGAGCACACCAAAATGTGAACAGATCTAGTGCAACCAAAACAATGCGCAACAGATTGGTTCGGTGGCCCGGAAAATTTGGAATTACAGTTGCGCGGAAAATTTGAAATCAGTGCTGATTATCGAAGGAACCAGATTACAGGTAGTCGGATTAGTGAATGTCGACCTGTATATGGTAACAGGTACATGCTTTGATATTTATTTTGACTTTTAACTTTGAAACCACTGAATTAAAAATACAAAATTGCACCATTGCAATGATTGAACTAGAACTACAATGGTATTAAACTGGTATACTTTCTAAAAGATTCGGTTTCTAACTTAAGCACAATTGAAGAACTTGTAGCTAAGATCAGAAAGAACACTCTTGCCAACAGTTACAATTGGACACTTACCTCTCACAGAAGTGACTCAAGGAATTTAACTGCATTTCATAACATTTTAGCAAATGCATTGTGATAGGAGTATTATCTGATTCCTTTTGTGTATCCTGAAAGTTAAAAGTCTCCAGATGGCAATGAAAATCTGGGTTAAAACTGAATTTTCTTTCCAATGTTTCTTGTACTGACAGAAATGGAAAATGTTAGTGTGGGTAAATGGGTCATTTCTTGGGCTTTGTATGGTGAGTCAGAGGTCCTGTAAGCAATCTTAATGTTGCTGTTGCAATTGAGTTTTATGTGTCATAAGTTAGTGATGTGTCTTAATATTAAAGTTTCTAATGCACAAGGAGCCTTTTCAAGCATTTAGACTCACTTGAATGAAAGAAGATAAATTAGTGAGGAATGCACGAATGGCATGGTGTGCAGTTCTGTCACTCCTGCACCACTGTGTACTGTTGAAAGTGGACTGCATCGGTGTTGTAAACAGGATCTTGCACTTTAATTTCCCTTTGATAATTATTCAGCTGCACCCTATTATCCCCAGCCCCCATCACTGGCAAGTTAAATTTCATCTTCTGGCAGCTTATAATTAAGTATGGTAACTGAAATTCAATAAGACGTTTGCTCTGTACAGCTATTCCAGATGTCTGTATGAGGTTTTAATTTGTGAGATTCTGCAATGTTTATAGACACTGGATATTCAGTATCTGTAGAATCTCTTGTGATTGTGTTAACAATTTTGTTTCCTTCAATTTAGGAAACTGTCATATTTCTGTTTGAGGGCTTCAGTCAGATTAACAATAAACATGAACCAAAATGTCAGGGCACATTAGCAACTGTGGTCATCTGTGGTGATCAGCTGATAATTAATGAAAATTGTGTTTGTCTTGTACACATTGTCCATTTGAAAATTGTATTATGGTAAATCGGTCAATCAGTTGGTGTCTGTCAAGCTTGTGTCTCATTTGTTATAGCAGACTGATATAGCAAGTAGGTCTTTTCAGTGCATTATTGGCTGTTTGAGAGCTATCCATTTGGTCTACCTCACTTGTTCCTTGCTTTATGAACAATCATTTTGATGCAGCTCAATTCCCACCTCCAAGATGACATTTAACTTGCTAGTGATGCTTGTGAAGGGAAGGATGGGTAGAGGACAGTACCCTATAGAGAAGGCAATTCAGGAGTCAGATAGATCAGCTGGTCAAGTGATGTTGTAACAACAACTTTACACTCAACATCAGTAAAACCAGGGAATAGATTGTGGACTTCAGGTAGGGGAAATCGAGAGAACACACACCTGTTCTCATCGAGGGGTCAGTAGTGGTAAGGTGTCAATATCTCTGAAGATCTATTCTGGGTCAAATATACAAAGAAGACATGCTAGTGGGTATATTTCATTAGGAGATGAGGAGATCTGGCATGTCCCCAAAGACTCAAACAGGTTTCTATAGATGTACCATGGAGAGTGTTCTGACAGGTTATTTTACCATCTGGTATGAAGATGCCAATGCATGGGATCGGAAATAGCTGTAGAAGGTTGTAAACTTAGCCAGCTCCATCATGGACTCTAGGCTCCCCTTCATTGAGGACATCATCAATAGGTGATGCCTCAAGAAGGTGGCATCCATCATGAAGCATCCTCACCATCTGGGGGCATGCTCTCTTCTCATTACTACCATCAGGGAGGATGTACAGGAGCCTGAAAACACACACTCGACATTTTAGAGACAACTTCTTCCCCTCTACCATCAGATTTCTGAATGGACCATGAATACTACCTCACTGTTTTGCACTATTGTTTTTTTAAAAAATATATTTCTTATTGTAACTTGTTCCTTAAGGTTATCATAGCTGGGGGGGCATGGTGGGCATAAGTTTCCACTACCTATTAATACTCCCAATGGCGTCCATCTCAAATAGCTTCTGACAACCAAGTCCAGCTCTTGACCTTCAGGTGGTTTAGCTCCTAAGCCTGGTGGTATTGTTTCTACTGACAGGAAAAGAGGCTAAGGCAGGTCACTGGCACCTTAAAACGGGTCACTTTGGGCAGATGGGGTTTGTCAGTCATAGCTCGCAGATCATCTAGGAGAAGGAAAACTCTGATCTCAAACTTCAGCTGCCTTGCAGCTAATGCCACTCATGGGGAAGGCTTCAGGAATAAACCTAGTGGGACACCTTTGAAAGTCAATGCCTCAAAAAGACGGCATTCTTCATTAAGAACCCCATCACCCAGGACATGTCCTCTTCCCATTGCTACCATCAAAGAAGAGGTACAGAAGCCTGAAGACGTACATTCAACATTTCAAGAACCCTTCTGCCATCAGATTTCTGAATGGATGCTGAACCTATGAACATTACCTCAGTATTTTTTCTTCTCTTTTTGCATCACTTATTTAATTTAATTTTTTAATATAATGTACTTACTGTAATTTATTTTTAATATTATGTATTGCAATGCACTACTGCTGCAAAACAACAAATTTCACAACATATGCCAGTGATATAAAATCAAATTCTGATTCTGATGTTGATGCCTGAGAGTCTGGGGCCGAGGACTGGGGGCCTGGAGGTGGTCTGTTATTGTGTGTGTGTATGTATGGGCGGATCAGTGTGATCTTGTTTGTTGTACTGCCATTGTTGCTGCTTGTGTTGTGGTGGGCATGCTCTGTTGGCGCCGGAATGTGTGGCGACACCTGCAGGCTGCCCCCAGCACATCCTTGAGTGTGTTGGTTGTTCATACAAACAGTGCTTTGAGTGCTTGCTTCAATGTACATGTGATAAATAAATCTGAATGTGAATAGTTTCTCTAAACCTGGCCTAATGGCCACAGTGAAAACTATTGCAGCTTTGAGAATACTTGATACACCAAGTCTCAATGGCATGCTGCAGTAAAGTAGCTGTTCGTGCGACACTAATACAGCTTGGGACATTGAAGTTCAGAGTTCAATTTTTGCTTCCTCTGTAAGCAAGTTTGTATGTTCCTTACCATGTGCATGTGGGTTTCTTCCCACAGTCCAAAGATGTACTGGTTATTTGGTTAATTGGTCATTGTAAATTGTCCTGTGATTAGGCTAGGTTAAATAGGTATGTTTATCTGGGCGGCGCTGCTTGATGAACAGTCAGGGCCATTGTATCTCTAAATAAGTCAATAAAATAAGTCTGGCAAGCTGTTGGATGAACAGACTTTAATTTCTATTGAGGTCTTACCTTCCCCTTAAACCTCCACCATCATACTCTCCTTTTGAGTGTAGCGGAGAGCTACAGAGGTAATTTTTTTTTTCAGATTTCATTCCTTCAAGACATTCCAAAGTGCTTTAAAGCTAATGAAGTGCTTTGGAAGCACTATACATGGTGTACGCATTACATCCATTATTAGTTTTCTTCCAGATTTATAAAGGAGCAACTCAGTGTATCTACAGTAACTAGTAATTACTGCAGTGAGTCACAGCACTAGAACCAGTATGGTGTATGCAGCCTTATGTTGTATTTTTAGTTACCTTTTAGCCGTGCATTGTTCATACACATAACTTGGTGGATAGATTTGCAATGGGCAGATGGAGCTCGTCAGCTGTGGTTGGCAGCTCAGCTAGGAGAAGGAAAACTCTGATCACAAACCTCCGCTACGTTGTGGCTATACCTACTCGAGGGGAAGTCTTTGAGAGTAAACCCCAAGGGAAAAATCCAGAACTGGAGTCCTTAAGGCAGTCCTAACTGACTGTCTGACTGTCAACTCCTGCTGGTGCCAAACTGTATCACTCTCTGCTGTTCCTTTGGATTCATCAGGGTGTGGAGAGGCAGTGCCTGCCGCTTGGGCAGCAGCTCACTCTCCGTATTGTACTGCCGTGGCTTGTGTATACAGCTAAGATGCAATGACCAGCGGAGGGCATCAAGGATTTGTAACATCACAGACAATGAACAACTGAATTAGGATCGAGGAATTCAAACTTGTACTAGGTGGAACATGAAAATATTTTGTCCTGTTGCAACGTTAGTTACTCTTACTAAGATGAGATTCTGCAGATACTGGAAATCCAGAGTAGCATATACAAAAGGCTGGAGAAACTCAGCAAGTCAGGCAGCATCTATGGAAGGGGAAAAAACAGTCGATGTTTTGGGCTGAGACCCTTCATCCAGACTCCTTTTATTCCTTTCCATGTTATTAAGCCTGTATTATTACTGTGGCTCATCTAGTAGAAGCTGCTGCTTCACAGCATTAGTGACCCAGGTTCAATCATGACATCATGTGGAGTCTACACATCCTCCCTGTGACTACACATATTCTGGATTCTCTGATTTACTCCACATCTCAGAAGCGTGTAATTTGAAAGTTTGGATGACCATTTTAAACTGTCTGCTTTGTGGCTGAATGATAGAACGTGAAGTTGGGAGGGGAGGGGAATTGATGGGAATGTAGGGACAATATAAATTTGTGGGCTGCCCCCAGAGCATCCTTAGTTGTGGTGGTTGTTAATGCAAGCAACATATGTTTTGATGTATATGTAATAAATCTAAATCTCTGCAGAGTCCTGTGATTGAGGGAAGTACAGTTCCCATACCAGGCAGTGATGCAGCTAGTTAGGATGCTTTCGATTGTGCCCCTGTAGAAAGTTCTTAGGATCTGGGGGCCCATACCAAACTTCTTCAACCGTCTGAGGTGAAAGAGGCACTCTGGGCCTTTTTCACCACACAGCCGGTATATACAGACCTTGCGAGATCCTCGGTATTGTGTATGCCGAGGAACTTAAAGCTGTTCACCCTCTCAGCCCCAGATCCATTGATGTCAATAGGGGATAGGTTGTCTCCATTCCTCCTGTAGTCCACAACCAGCTCCTTTGTTAGAGTGGTGTGGACAGCCCAGCGCATCTGTAGATGTGAACTTCCCACAATTCAGGACATTTACAAGGGCAGGTGTGTAAAAGGACCCAAAGGATCAATGGGGACCTGAGTCACCCCAATCATAAACTGTTCCAGCAGCTACCATCTGGGAAATGGTACTGCAGCATAAAAGCCAGGACCAACAGTCTCCGGGACAGTTTCTTCCACCAGGCCATCAGACTGATTAATTCATGCTGATACAATTGTATTTCTATGTTATCTTGACTGGTCTGTTGTACATACTGTTTATTATAAATTACTATAATTGCTCATTTAGAGGGAGATACAATGTAAAGATTTTTACTCATATATATGAAGGATGTAAGAAATAAAGTCAATTCAATTCAGTAAAGTGGGTTAGAGTCAGATTCATGTAAAAATAGATTATTGATGGTTTGGATTTAGTGGGCTGAAAACCTATACCATACCTTATGACCAATTAAACTGCGTTGCTAGGGGTCTTGTGTGAGTTTTTCTCAGGATGCCTGTATTAAATATGCACTGAAATCATTGGATCTCAGAAAAAGATATTATAAGAGAAGGTTATTATGCCAGCAGATAATGGACATTAGGCTAATTCCAACGCTTGGCCATAGCTTGTAAGTTCTGGCCATTTAAATTGTGATCTAGGTGTTTTTCAGTGCTTCCTCTACTTTGAGTGAAGTGATATTTCATTAACAACCTCTAGTTATTTTACTAATTAATTTATATCTGTTCCCTTGTTGATGCTGTCCTTCCTCGGTGAGAAATCAGGCTCAACCTGTCTGAGACTTCTGTAATGTTATACATTGAGTCATAGAGCACTGCAGCACAGAGACAGGCTCTTTGGCCCATCTAGTCTGAGTCAAACTATTATTTTCCCTTCCACCCTCACCTGAACAATAGCCCTCCCTAACCTCCCTTCTGTGTACTTATCCAAATTGTTCTTAAATGTTGAAATTGAACCCACATTCACTACTTCTGCAGGTAGCTTCTTCCACACCCTCGCCACCCTCTGAGTGAAGAAATTTCCCCTCAGGTTTCCCTCAAATATTTCACCTTTCACCCTTAACCTATGATCTCTAGATCTAGTCTCACCCATCAACAGTGGAAAAAGCCTGCTTACATTTATCCTATCTATAACCGTCATAGTTTTGTACATCTCTTTCAAATCTGCCTTCATTCTCCCATGTTCCAGAGGATAAAGTCCTTACCTATTCAACCTTTCCCTATAACTTAGATCTTCAAGTCCCGGCAAAATCCTTGTAATTTAACTCAAAAAAAATCTTCCTAAGGTATCCATTATTCTAAATAAAGTAATCTTAGCTATGCCAATCTACCTTTCTTTATAACTATAATACTCCACCCTTGGCAACATACTCACAAATGTGCACCACTCCAAGTGTAATCACATCCCTTCTGTTTGAAGGTGACCAAAGTACCTGAAGTGACAAATCAGATGAAAGAACCTAGTTCACAAAACTAGTAATTCTGGCAGAAATCTTGAAGTTAGAAAATCCAAAGCAGAGAGAGGATGGCACTGAGCAACATAGTTGGAAATTAATTTTGCATTACAATGCTCGTTAAAAATTCAGCTTCTGTGTTACAAGCCTTGATTATTCAAAGTGATTCACAGTTAGAAACTATTTTGACTCAGTGGTCAGAATTTTTATTGAAGCAATGATTCTATTGAAGCAATTAGCACACTGAAAGGCCGTATCAGTCTTCCGATTTATTTTCCAGCAGGATCATTACACAGAAGCCAAGGTAGTATAACTCTGAACCTTAATTGTTCTTAATTGAACCTAATTATTTGAAGTATCAGTGCACAAACTTATAAGTGACCATGGAATTGTTTTTTTTGGGTCAATTAATTTGACAAATTTTCATTGTTTTTCCAGACAATGAGTGTATTGGGGGGTGGGGGGGTGAGAAGCAAAATAAAGTCAAGAATTTGTGTTAGTGCTATAACTCTTCTCCTTAGTTCTAAATGACATTGATGATGCAAAACACAGTCACAGGTACAGGTTTGCCATTGACACTAAGCAGCATTGATAACAGTGGATATGGACATTACAGTAAGAGTGCTATCACTTGAGTTGCGTATGATGTTCTCCTCAGGGGTTGTCTATTGGTAGGTGCCCTGGTGGCTGTGGAGCCTAATCGGGGATCCACATACTCTGGTGCAGCATGGGGTAAGAGTAAGTGGTGGCTGTGGTTAGTTGTTGGGTCTTTTGGTTGTTCATTCTCTCCTTTTGCAGCTGCTGCTTGTTCTTTGTGACACTGGAAGTTGCTGTCATGTAGCACAGCTCCTTTTGAAAGGATTTTCTCCAGGTCGATATAATCCCCATTTGCAGATGTAATGATGAATTTCTTCAAGCTGATTTGATGTCCTCTTTGATAAGGATATATTAAATTAAATTACAAAAATATTAATGGAATAAAATAACGCACAGAACTGGAAGTATGGCGACACTTGCAGGCTGCCCTGCACACATCCTCAGACAGTGTTGGTATTTGATGGAAATGATGCCTTTCACTCTGTTTGGCTATTTCAATGTACGTGTGATAAATAAAGCTAATTTTTTTCTTTGAAAAAGACAAGCAGCTCACTTGATGGGTAATCCATGCACCACCCTGAAAAGAATTTTGTTTGATTCTGAAAAGAATTTTGTGCTTCAGTATTCACTACGGAAAAGGATCTTGGCGATTGTAGACTTATAGCAGACTGAAAAGCTTGAGCATGTAGATATTAAGAAAGAGGACGTGCTGGAGCTTTTAGAAAGCATCAAGTTGGATAAGTCACTGGGACCCAACAAGATGTACCCCAGGCTATGGTAGGAGGCGAGGGAAGAGATTGCTGAGCCTCTGGCGATGATCTATGCATCATCAATGGGGACGAGAGAGGTTCCAGAGGATTGGAGAGTTGCAGATGTTGTTCCCTTATTCAAAAAAGGGGGTAGAGATAGCCCAGGGAGATTATGGACCAGTGAGTCTTACTTCAGTGGTTGGTAAGTTGATGGAAAAGATCCTGAGAGGCAGGATTTAGGAACATTTGGAGAGGCATATGATTAGGAATAGTCAGCATGGCTTTGTCAAAGGCAGGTCCTGCCTTATGGGCCTGATTGAATTTTTTTGAAGATGTGACTAAACACATTGATGACGGTAGAGCAGTAGATGTAGTGTATATGGATTTCAGCAAGGCATTTGACAAGGTACCCCATGCAAGGCTTATTGAGAAAGTAAGGAGGCATGGGATCCAAGGGGACATGCTTTGTGGATCCAGGACTGGCTTGCCCATAGAAGGCAAAGAGTGGTTGTAGACGGGTCATAAGGTTGGAGGTGTTGTGCATAGTGTGGAGGGCTGTCAGAGGTTACAGTGGGACATTAATAGGATGCAAAACTGGGCTGAGAAGTGACAGATGGAGTTCAACCCAGATAAGTGTGAGATGGTTCATTTTGGTAGGTCAAATATGATGACAGAAAGATAGTATTAATGGTAAGACTCTTGGCAGTGCTGATGATCAGAGGGATCTTGGGATTCGAGTCCATAAGACACTCAAAGCTGCTACACAGGTTGACTCTGTGGTTCGGAAAGCATATGGTGTATTGGCCTTTGTCAATCGTGGGTTTGAGTTTAGCAGCCGAGAGGTAATGTTACAGCTATATAGGGCTCTGGTCAGACCCCACTTGGAGAACTGTGCTCAGTTCTGGTCGCCTCACTACAGGAAGGATGTGGGAACCATAGAAAGGGTGCAACGAGATTTACAAGAATGTTGCCTGGATTGAGAGGAGCATGCCTTATGAGAATCAGTTGAGCAAACTTGGCCTTTTCTTCTTGGAACAGTGGAGGATGAGAGGTGACCTGATAGAGGTGTATAAGATGATGATAGGCATTGATTGTGTGGATAGTCAGAGGTTTTTTC
Source organism: Mobula hypostoma (assembly GCF_963921235.1). Classification (NCBI taxonomy): domain Eukaryota; kingdom Metazoa; phylum Chordata; class Chondrichthyes; order Myliobatiformes; family Myliobatidae; genus Mobula; species Mobula hypostoma. The sequence continues at coordinate 66,684,229 of NC_086105.1, forward strand.
CCAGGGCTGAAATGGTTAGCACGAGAGGGCACAGTTTTAAGGTGCTTGTAATTAGGTACAGAGGAGATGACAGGGGTAAGTTTTTTACGCAGAGAGTGGTGAGTGCGCAGAATGGGCTGCCAGCGACGGTGGTGGAGGCAGATACAATAGGGTCTTTTAAGAGAGTCATAGTCATACTTTATTGATCCCGGGGGAAATTGGTTTTCGTTACAGTTGCACCATAAATAATAAATAGTAATAAAACCATAAATAGTTAAATAGTAATATGTAAATTATGCCAGGAAATAAGTCTAGGACCAGCCTATTGGCTCAGGGTGTCTGACCCTCCAAGGGAGGAGTTGTAAAGTTTGATGGCCACAGGCAGGAATGATTTCCTATGACGCTCGGTGTTGCATCTCGGTGCAATGAGTATCTGGCTGAATGTACTCCTGTGCCCACCCAGTACATTATGTAGTGGATAGAAGACATTGTCCAAGATGGCATGCAACTTAGACAGTATCCTCTTTTCAGACACCACCGTGAGAGAGTCCAGTTCCATCCCCACAACATCACTGGCCTTACGAATGAGTGTTGATTGTGTTGGTGTCTGCTACCCTCAGCCTGCTGCCCCAGCACACAACAGCAAACATGATAGCACTGGCCACCACAGACTCATAGAACATCCTCAGCATCATCTGGCAGATGTTAAAGGACCTCAGTCTCCTCAGGAAATAGAGACGGCTGTGAACCTTCTTGTAGGCAGCCTTAGTGTTCTTTGACCAGTCCAGTTTATTGTCAATTCATATCCCCAGGTATTTGTAATCCTCCCCATATCCACACTGAACCCCTGGATGGAAACAGGGGTCACCGGTACCTTAGCTCTCCTCAGGTCTACCACCAGCTCCTTAGTCTTTTTCACATTAAGCTGCAGATAATTCTGCTCACACCATGTGGCAAAGTTTCCTACCGTAACCCTATACTCAGCCTCATCTCCCTTGCTGATGCATCCAACTATGGCAGAGTCATCAGAAAACTTCTGAAGATGACAAGACTCTGTGCAGTAGTTGAAGATCAGGTATAGGGAGCTCAGAAAAATGGAATGCTATGGGTAACCCTAGGTTATTTCTCAGGTAAGGACATGTTCAGCACAGCTTTGTGGGCCAAAGGGCCTGTATTGTGCTATAGGTTTTCTATGTTTCTATGTTACCCAGCACTATTATTTTGTGACCCTTCTTTTCTTTTATTATGTGAAATAGGATGTCAAAATTCAAAGTCACTACAGTCATAGCTACAGTGACTCGCTGGCAAGGAAGAGTCACATTGATGATTACAGCACTTGGGACATCGTCAAAGCCACGCAGTAAGTGCAAGATCTTTTTAGACACCCCTTGAACTCTGTTGTATTTGATTCACCCATAGTTACTAAATGCAAGAGGTTTTGCAGATGCTAGAAATCTTGAGCAAAACACACAAAATGGTGGAGTCAGGCAGTATATTTGTGGATGAGCAGTTAATGTTTTGGCTGGACATCCTTAATCAGGGTTGGAAAGGATGGGGGCAGAAGCCAGAATAAGAAGGTAGGAAAAGGGGAAGTACAAGCTGGTAGGTGATAGGTGAGACCAGGTGAGGAGGAAAGCTGGTGGGTGGGGATGATATAAGAAGCTGGAAAGTGATAGGTGGTAAGGGGCTGAAGAGGGAATCTGATAAGAGAGGACATTAGGTCATGGAAGAAAAGAAAGGAGGAGGGACACCAGGAGAGGTGATAGGTAGGCGAGGAGAAGTGAAAAGGTGAGAGAGAAGGCGGGGAGGGGGGAGAAATCACTATAGAAGTTCAAAAACTTTAGTGACTAAAGATTGTTTTCTAACTAAAAACAACTGAAAGATGTTACAGATCAAATATTTAATTTAAATCTAACTGACTTCCACCTTTCATCTGCAAAGAGAGATAATCACAGCTTGTATCAAGAGCATCAAATTGTGTTATCGAGTGGCTTTAACAAAGATGTTTTGCAAGTTTAATCAGACAGAAATAAATGCTGAGGCACAATAGAGTTACTGGGAAAATCCTGATTGAAGAGGTCACTTTTGGGAAAGTTCTTAATGGAGTGGGGGAAATGCAGAATGAGATGGAGGTCAGTTCGGCTGCTTAGGTGTGGGGTCAATGATGGAGAGCAATGAAACATGTAAAGCAAGACAGTGTTCCTGTGGTAGTGGGGTGAGGCCCTTTGGTGATTTGTCTATGAGGGCAGGAATTTCAAATTAGAGACGATGAGCACATGGAAATAATATGTGTCCGTGCGAGACAGAATGGTTGAGTGAAGTTTAGTATGTGATGGATCTCTTTTTTAAGAATTTGAGAAATTTGTGAATCCTGTAGCATTAAGGCTGTTTTAGAGAAGACTAGAAGAAAGAAGTCTGAAGGTAAGGAAAATGTGGAGGAGTTTCACTGACTTAATTTAACCGATGCAGGAACATAAGATTCGTGTAACCAAAACAACATGAAAGTTTGAATGTTCCTTTAAGGGAAAGTAGGACTGTTCCTTGTATGAATATTGACACACCCATGCAAATTTACTGTTTGCCAGGAAGCAATAATTTAACTCACACCAGTATAAACTTAAATGGAAATTGTATTGACAAAATATTTTAAACTGTAACACACAATAATACTATATAATAAAGTAATGAAAATGGCCCAGCATATATCTTAATATAATATTAGTCAATAACATGCATGTAATCGTTGGAGCTCATTGTTGCATAATCATGTTATTGAAATGGTTTTGCACTGAAAAACCTGTCCCAGAGGGGAAAAATATTCACGCAACTTCCAAGGAAAAGTTGACAATCTTTCTCCAGGTTGTGTGCTAACTAGCTAACTAAATGTTACCTGCACATTCTCCGTGAGAGCACTGTCTGCATAAGGATTTTCCAACAGCAGTACCTATCCTTCCAAATGGATTCTGTTACCGTTTCACCATGTTCTTCTGCTATGTTCATTGTTCATTGCCATTTTCCAACTTTCTCCTTCTTCAATCCTGCGTGCTCTCTCCAGAAAATGGCTAGCTCCTCTTCTTCCCGTGCTCCCTCTGGAATCTTCACAAGTCAAAACCTATTCATTAATTCAACAAAATAACAGGAATTCTGCAGATGCTGGAAATTCAAGCAACACACATAAAAGTTGCTGGTTCAACAAGCAATTAATTCAACAAGCCTAACTTATCAATCAACTGAATTTTTATTTTAAACGGCAAAAATGAAATATTTGATTATGTAATGTAATTAAAGAAGCACTTATTGCATTTTGAGAAAATCTGCGGAAAATAAAATACCCGACATCATAACTGTATTGATAAAGTAAAGTATGGTCTTAAACCAGGATGTTACATTTAAGAGAAGTTTAGTTAAGTACTTAGATGGGAGGGGTGTGGAATACTATGGTCCAGGTGCATGTCAATGGAACTTGGAAGAATAACAGTTCAGCATGGACTAGATAGGCCAAAGAGCCTATTTCTGTGCTGTAGTGCTCTCCAACATCTGACAAAAGGCATTTGTGTTATAATTTAAACATTTGAAGGTAAAATCTCCAAGTGTATTGTTTCATATTCTAGCTTTGTTTGCCAAATTGAAGGAGTTACGTGAGTTGTAAAATTTGGTATGAATCATGTAAATGTTACCCTGCAAATGCCCGTCTTATGCTTTTGTCCTGAAACTCTGTATGATAAGCATTTAAAACCAGTGGGCAACATATGAAACATCGATGGTCCATTTCCCTCCATGGATGCTACCTGATCTGCTGAGTTCCTCATTCCATTGTGTGATGCTCCAAATTCCAGCATCTACAGTCTTTTGTATTGCCACTTATAACTAGTGCTTTGTGTAGTTATTGCCCACAAACCAGCTGGGTATTTTTAAGATACCACTGGAGCTCAAGCACTTTGCCAGTCAGAATGGAAAGCTGCTTTATTTGCCATTTTATTTCAGTTTTTAGTTTTAAATTGCACCTCTCCATATTACAATGTTCAAGTGTGTTCTTATTTTTAATTTACGTTTGTTTCTGCAATGCACAAACTCTTTGCCAGCAAGCTATAGCCAGAATCCAGGAGAACCATGGAAATGTGACTGACAAAGGAGTTCTTTGTAAACACAAGAGATTCTATAGATGCTGAGGAGTGTTTTCCTTGATCATGAAGTTAAATAGACTGAAAGATGTTTGGTATTATTGTAATATACACTTGTAATATACATTGTTAGATATCGCCTATACCTAATGAAGTGGCCATCCAGTGCATGCTTGTGGTCTTCTGCTGCTGTACCCTATCCACTTCAAGGATCGAAGTGCTTTCTGCTCAGAAATGGTCTTCTGCACACCACTGATGTGACAAGTGGTTATTTGGGTTACTGTTACCTTCCCGTCAGCTTGAATCAGTCTGGCCATTCTCTTCTGACCTCTCTCATTAATAAGATGTTTTTGCCCACAGAACTGCTGCTCACTGAATGTCTTTTGTCTTTCACACCGTTCTCTTTAAACTCTAGAGACTGTTGTGTGTGAAAATCCCAGGAGGTCAACAGTTTCTGTAACACTCAAATCACCCTGTTTGGCATCAACAATCATTCCACAGTCAAAGTCACTTAGATCACATTTCTTCCCCATTCTGATGTTTGGCCTGAACAACAACTGAACCTCTTGTCCTTGTCTGCATGCTTTTGTGTATTGAGTTGCTGCCACGTGATTGGCTGCTTAGATTTTTACATTAATGAGCAAGTGGACCTAAATAAAGTGGCCAAAGAGTGAAATTAGATGTACCACTGCAACAAATTTGTTCTTAAAAAATTCTAGTTGATTGAAGTCAGGTTAAAACCCAGAAAGCTGAAGGATGATTGGAAAATTGCGTCTGATCCCTGACTAAGAGCAAAAATATTCAAGGCAATCAACAACAATTTATATCAGAATCAGATTTATTATCACTGATATATATATCATGTAATTTGTTTTGTGGCAGTCATACGGTGCAAAATATATTTTTTAAATTACTACAGATATAAGTTACAATAAAAATTACAAAAAAAGTAGTGCAAAAATAGTGAGGTAGTGTTCTTGGGTTCATTGTCTGTTTTTAAAATCTGATGGCAGAGGGAAAGAAGCTGTTCCTAAAACATTGAGTGTGTGTCTTCAGACTCCTCTACCATCTCCTTGACGTTAGTAATTGAGAAGTGGGCATATGCTGGATGGTGAGGATGCTTAGTAATGGATGCCACCTTCTTAAGGCATCTCCTTTTGAAAATGTCCTCGATGCTAGGGAGGCTGGAATGCTTGTGATAGAGCTGGCCGAGTTTACAACTTTCTGCAGCCTTTTCTGATCCTGTGCTTTGGTGCTTCCATATCAGACAGTGAGGCAACCAGTTAGGATGCTCTCACATCTGTAAAAATTTGCTGGAGTCTTTGGTGACATACCAAATCTTAACAACTTCTAATGAAGTATAGCCACTGTTGTGTCTTTGTAATTGCATCAATATGTTGAGTCCAGGATAGATCTTCTGAGATGTTGACACCCAGAACTTGAAACTGCTCACTTTTTCCATTGCTGATCCCTCGATAAAGACTGGTGTATGTTCTCCCAATTTTCCCTTCTTAAAGATCACCATCAATTCCTTGGTCTTACTGATGTTGAGATGTCATCCCCTTTATCTATTGAGATGTTGCCACAACCAGTGATCTCACCTTAAGAACTCCTTATGTTGTTATTTCATGCTCTTGTTATTTATTGCTATTTATTTATTTTGTATTTGTACAGTTGTCTTCGTTGCTCTTGCTCTTACATTGATCCTGTTTACAGTCATTATTCAATAGATTTGTAGAGTATACCCGCAGGAAAAAGAATCTCAGGGTTGTATGTGGTGACATGTATGTACTCTGATAATAAATTTTTCTTTGAATTTTGAACTTTTGAATTTTTAATGATCTAACTGCAACTTGAACTAGATTTTGATCTTGCTGTTGGCTGGTTATCTCACAAAGTGGTTTGCTCATCCAGTAAAGGAAGCACTAAATGTTTACTCCTACCTTTTACTGCAAAGTCATGTAAAAATGCCTTTTATAGATCTGGCATTTACGATGGCCTGTGCTCAGTTCTGCCAGCATGTGAAGAAGTATGTCTCCTTTTAGGGAAGGGATTTTGTTCCATTTGACTGGTCTCAGTTGGAAAAAAGACTTCAGCTTTTTATCAGTGGAAGTTGCTGTATCACCATCTCCGAGACTGATCATGCAAGGTTTCTTAGGCTTCTCAACTTTAATGCAGTTTCTGCAGTCTGGTTACTTGTAAAACTGAACAACAGCTGATTTTCTTTGGCTTTAATACCTCAGACATGAGAAATTATAAACTCAGATTTGCAAGTTGGTTGCAGTTGTTTACTTATTCAAGTGGAGAATTATTAGATAGAACATTACAGCACAGAACAGGTTCTTTGGCCCACGATGTCATTCAACCTTTTATCCTACTTTTTGATCAATCTGATCCTTCCCTCCCACATATCATCTGTGTGCCATATAGAATGTTAGTGATTCAACAAAGTTCTGACTTGACCTTTGTTAAATAGCTTAAAAAAACACACAGCGGGTCAAGCAGCATCTGTGAAGAAGGAGGAATAGTGACATTTCCAGTCGATCTATTTTTGATTAGTTAATTTTGATTGTACATTTGTAGCAGCTATTTTGTTTCTATTGCATCCTGTGAACTCTGTCTTTGCAAAAACGAATGTATATTTTGCTAAGTCAGTTTGTCTTGGTCTTTTCAAAGGATCCATCATCCTCTGCTCAAGAAGCTGCTGAGTCAGAATTCCAGTAGTTCATATAGAAATGAAAGTCATATGCTTTCTCAGTTTTTGTTCTTCAGTGGAAGCAAGATCCCTTGCACCTAATTCTGCTCCTATGCCTTATGTCCTAATACGTTCTTGATTAGTAGCGGTATCAAAAATTATGGGGAGAAAGCCCGAGAATGGGGTTGAGAGGGATAATAAATCAGCCATGATAAGATGGAGGAGACTTGATGGGCCGAATGGCCTAATTCTGCTTCTATGTCTATGGTCCATTATTCTCTTTTACATCATATCATTATCACTACCCTATATGTACTGTATGAAACGGTTTGCTTCCAGTGGAGAAAAGAATAATTAAGCTTAGGAACTTGCTGAGAAAGTAATTCCTGTTGGGTGCAGCTGAACGCACTATGCACTGTTTTGGTCCATTGGACTCCACCTCTGGAATAGTCATAAGTGCCTACCAGGAATAATTTCCTAGGCAGATGTTTCCATGTAGGAAGGAGTGCAGAAGAAAGACCAATGACTACTAATCCAGAGAGTAGTTCAAATGTGGTCCTTAATATCAAAGGTAGTCATAGAATCAAGTAGTGCGATTACTCGTGTCGAGTATGATGATCTCCTAAGAGGTGGGTGGGTTTTCAGATGGCTGTGGGGGAAAACCAGATCCACTATAATCCAGGATGTTCGGGTGGATTCCCTGAATGGGGAATGCTTGTATGTAACTTTGTTTAACATGGGGAGGCTGATGGAGAGGCAACCAACGCACAGTCCTTGAAGATTCAGGGTCAGGGTCTAGTGGCATGAATGCAGGATGACTAGGACCCTTCACTACTGCATTCTTCCTCTGCCTTCATTGCTATTGTGATGTGTCGTCATCTTATGCCAGCCCCACAGTTGAGGTCTTGGTTGGATTGCTCTTTATCTTGACCTTACCGCCATGGGTGACCCTACCAGGAGCTAAGCTTCAGATGGCATCACTCTCGGAATCTCAGAAACTCGCAGTTTTCTCCACCACAAGAGGATGGCGATCCTCGGAGAAGATTCACACGGCGTAGTCCTAGACCGTGGAAACAGACCCTTCGGCCCAACTGGTCCATGCCAATGAGGATGCTCATCGAAGCTAATCCTATTTTCCTGTGCTTGGCTCATATCCCTTTAAACCTTTCCTTTCCTTTTGACTGTCCAAATGTCTTTTTTTCATGTAACTAGTAGCAAATTCCATATGTATATCACACCTTCTGTATAAAATAAAGTCACCCTTAAGTTCCTATTAGATCTTTCCCCTCTCAACTTAAACCTATGCCCTTGGGTTCACAGTACCCCGAACCTTGGGAAAAGACTGTGTGCATTCACCCTGTCTATGCCCCTCGTGATTTTTTACATCTCTGTAAGATCATAGCCTCCCATGCTGCCTGACTAGTCATTGAAGCTAATAATGTCCAGAATATTTAAGTGAAGTTGGTTAATTGCCTGTTGGAGAAATGTGTGAAGGATCATTTTACATTGAGAACTGAAGAAGGTGAGAGTTGCAGGGATAAAAACATAATTCCTGGCATGGAGTACTTCATCTAGGAGGAGTGATGTGTTTCTTTGCTATTCCTATGCTGTTTTCTATATGGCCATGTGTACATGTAATGAGATTAATAATGTTCTTTTATGAAAAAAATTCTGTTTCTCATTCTATGTGGAATGATTCTTGAGAGCAGTGTTATGGGTTGCATAACCTTATAATACTTAGCAAAAGTGCTTGTGAGCTTAAGCTGTGAGTGTTGGTGGAATGAGTAGGAGTAGGCTTGGAATATTAGAGCAAAGGCAAGCCCTGACCCCCTGTATGCAGTTTATAGCATCTGGCAATGGATAACAAATTGGAGGCAGGAATCCCTGATCAAGGATCACCTTTATTGACCGTATAGATTTACCAGTATTAGAAAATGCTTTGGTGTATTGGTGCGACATGAAACAAAATACAACATTCAACAATTATAAAGAAAAAAGATTTTTAAAAAAGGTTATTGACGAATACAGAATAAATTGTGCATAATACATAGATACCAGCAATGTAATTAGCATTGTATCAAATGGTTTAAAATGTTTACTGTGCAGTACAGAGGTAATAGATAGAGGAGAATTGGGGGGGGGGGCGCTAACTAAAATGGTTCAGATTAACTGCCTAGGGAAAGAAACTTTTAGATGGCATGAAGCTTTTGTTTTAATAGCCCTATAGTGCTTTCCAGAAGGAAGCTTTTGCAAAAGGCAGTTTGCTGGGTAGGTAGTGTCTGCAGTTATTTTTCTTGCCCACTTCTTTGTCCTGGACACATGCAAGTCCTGCAGTGATGGTAGACTGCAGCCAATGACCTTTTCTGCTGATCTGACAGCTTGCTGTAGAGTTCTTATATTGTGTAAGGATCCTGCACCAAACCAGACAGTGATGTGTAGATGCTCTCAATAATGACAGTATCCCACTTTTATCCATCCTTTAGCCTTTTTCTGCTCTGAACACTAACCCAAGTATTAAGATGCCAATTATAACCTACACCTCACCCACCAAGAGGATCACCTCAATATTTTTGAGTGATCAAGCTCAAAAACTTCATGGTCTAGCTGACTCAGATTTTAAACTGTACAGTTGAAAATATGTAATCTTCACAGTAATTTGTGCAAAGGTGCAGAGAAGTAAGATGGAAATTAATTATGCTTCAGGATTTACAGAAAGCTTACGAAAAACACAATGAGTAGACTTGCAGAGCAATGTTCTTTTCCTTCCTTCCTAGGTATGGAATATTTGACCGCTGTCGAGAGCTTGTGGAGGCAGGTTATGACGTACGGCAACCTGATAAAGAAAATGTGACGCTTCTTCACTGGGCTGCTATCAATAATAGAATTGATCTGAGCAGGTACGTCTTTAAGGCCATAGATTTTACACAAAATTGCCATGACAAAATTGTTAAAAATGCATTAAATAGTTGTTAAACAACAATGTGTCCATTAGCAAATCTAGGCTTGATCATGGTTTGGTTTACATGGAACCTATAGACCCACTTTCAAAGACTCTACAACTGAGAATTACTTATTCACTTTTTTTTATTGCTTGCACAATTTGTCTTCTTTTGAACATTCATTGTTTGTCAATCTTTGTTTTTCATAAATTCTGTTGCATTTCTATATTTTCCTTTAAATCGCTGCAAGAAAACAAACCTCAAGGTCATTGGTGATTGCATTTACATACTTTGATAGTAAATTTACTTTGAACTTTGAATGTCTCATCTGAGATCATGGTTCACTGTTACTGAATCTGGTGTGTTTAAGTGAAACCTGCTCTCCATCCATTTCTGCTGCATTATAAATTGCAATCTCAGATTCACAGATTATATAATATCTCTAATATAATACGTAATATTGGCCAGATGGGACGCATGGTTGAAACCAGCATCAAGGAGCATAGGAAATGTATCTATATGAGTTAATTGGAGCAATTGGTGGCAGCAGAACATTGCATATGCAATGACCACAGGATTGATTTCGGTACAAAACTACTGTGCCGTGCCAATGGTTTTTGGGACTGCCTGGTGAAGCAAGCCATTGAAATAAGAATAGAGAATAAGAATTTCAACAAAGATGAAGGTCTCACTGTAAGTGAGAACTGGAATATGATTTTAAACAAGGCAGGACAGCAGAAACCTGATTGATTGAAGACGAGCCAATCAGGAGGGAAGGACATCGAAAGTCGAGTATATATACCACTGGACTAGGCAAGCCTAAGCATCGTCCCTGATGAATATGGTGGAGTTGGTCTTTGAAACATTAGTTAAAATCGTCATATACTCCGAGAAAGCACTAGATCCTTTCTTTAAGCACAAAGTCCTTTTTTATATAATGTCTGGAAAAAAAAACTGAATCACAGATTATCCAAAAACATGACATAAAATATGGACAAGTCATGCCAGAAGTTAAAATCATAATTATGCAAAATGGAAACAAGCCATTGACCTAACACGTCCAAAGCGTCTTCCTCAGCTAGTCCCATTTGCCTGCTTTTGGTTTACAGCCTTCTAAACCTTTCCCATCTGTGGAAATGTCCAAAAATCTTTTAAATGTTGTAATTGTATCTACCTCTACCACTTCCTCTGGCAGCTCATTCCATATCAGAGCCCCATTCATTCATTTTTTTTTGACTTTTATATCAGGCTGGGATACATTTCGTTGGGCCTGGGGATTTATCTACAGTTAAAGATAGCTAAAATATCTTGGTGTTCTAGAAATGTTACTGGTTAGGGTTAGTGAGTTGTGAGCATGCTATGTTGGTGCAGGAATCCTTGCACATTCTCAGACTGTATTGTTGTTGGCTCGACAATGCATTTCACTGCATGTGTGATGTACGTTTGACAAATAAAGGTAAATATCAGGGAGAATTAATCATTATGGTTAAAATCCTAATTTTAGGAACTCCTTCCTTAACAACTCTGTGGGAACCCACACCTCAGGGACTGCAACGGTTCAAGAAGGCAGCTCATCACCATCTTCCAACTCAAGGACAATTAAAGAGATTGAGACAAACTGAAATTTAACAAAATTCAAAGAAACAAAAGCTGTACTTCAAATGTGGCGTAACTAATGTTTTATACTTAACACCTTCTATAATTAATGCTTTGACTAATGAAAGCAAGCGCAGCATTTGCTGCCTTTGCCACCCTATCCATTTACAGTGCCACTTTCGGGAGCTGTGCACTTGCACCTCAAGATTCATTTGTACATTCTTGCTCCCAAGGATATTTTACTGAATACCTCTGACTTCAATTTGACTTCTTAAACTGCATCACCTCACACTTGCTGGATTAAACTCCATCTGTCACAGTCTGCTCATACTTCCAACTGGTCTTTCTCCAAAAGATCATAAAGACACGAGGCACAGAAGCAGAATTAGGCTGTGTGGCCCATTGATCTTGCTCCACCATTTGATCGGGGCTGATTTATTCGTCCCTCTCAACCCTATTCTCCAATCAACTTCTACTTTAAGTACATCCAGTGATTTGGCCTCCACACCCATCTGTGGCAATGATTTCCTTATATTCACCACCTCTGGCTAAATAAATTCCTGCTCATCTCTGTTTGAAAGGGACATCCTTATATTCTGAGGCTGTGCCTTTTAGTCCTGGACTCCACTACTACTGAAACATCTTTTCCACATCCACTCTATAAAATGTTTCTCATACGTTAATCCTTTCATTCCCTGGATCATTCTCATAAACCTACTCTGGATCCTCTCCAATGTCTGCACATTCCTTCTTGGAAAAGGGACCCGAAACAGCTCAAAATAGTCCAACTGTGGTCTGACCAATATCTGATAAAGCTCAGTATTACATCCTTGTTTTAATATTTTAGTTCTCTCGAAATGAATGCGAACCACTGGCTCAGCCTACAAGATGGCCTTTAGTGAATCCTGCACAAGAATTCCCAGGTCCCTTTGCAGCTGTGACTTCTGAATTTGTTCCTCATTTTGAAAATGGTCTATGCATTTATTCTTTCTTCTGAAGTGCATGACCATACTGTTTTTTTGCACTGTATACCCTTGCCCATTCTCCTAATCTGTCCAAGTCCTTCTGCAGACCCCCCACTTCCTCAACACTATCTGCCCCTCCACCAATCTTTGTATTGAATGCAAATTTGGCCATGAAGTCATCAAACATCGCAAAGCAGCAGGACCTTTTGGAGTACCTGGTGAGGCTCTGAAAACCTGTGCCAACCAACTGACAGGGGTATTCAAAGACATTTTCAGTCTCTCATTGCTACGGTTGGAAGTTCCCACCTGCTTCAAAAGGGCAACAATCATACCAGTGCCCATTGGTACCTCCTTAAGCTGCCCTAATGACTATCATCTGGTAGCACTTACATCTATGGTGATGAAATACATTGTGAGGTTGGCCATAGCTAGAACCTACACCTGTCTGAGGAAGGACCTGGATCCACTGCAATTTGCCTATCGCCACAATTGGTCTACAGTAAACGTGATCTCAATGGCTCTCCACACGGCCTCTGATCACCTGGACAATGTAAATACCTATGTCAGGATGCTGTTTATTGACTATAGCTCAGCTTTTAACACCAAATTCCTACAGTCCTGATCAAAATGCTACAGAACTTAGGCCTCTGTACATCCCTCTGCAACTAGATCCCTGACTTCCTAACTGGAAGACCACAACCTATGCAGATTGGACATAACATCTCCACCTCACTGCCAATCAACATTAGACACCACAGGAATGTGTGCTTAGCCCACTGCTCTACTCTCTCTACACCCATGACTGTGTTGCTTGGGATAGCTCAAGTGCCATCTAGAAATTTGCTGATGATACAGCCATTGTTGGCAGAGTCTCAGATGGCAATGAGAGGGCATACAGGAGTGGTGTTGCAGCACCAGCCTTGCATTCAACGGCAATGAGACCAAAGAGCTGATTGTGTACTTCAGAAAGGGTAAGACGAGGGAACACGAGCCAATCCTCATAGACGGCTCAGAAATGGAGAGAGTGAGCAATTTCAAGTTCCTGGGTGTCAATATTTCTGAGGACCTAACCTGGAAGCAACATATTGATGCAGCTACAGAGAAGCCAAGATCAGCAGATCTATTTCTTTTGTGGAATTTGAGGAGATTTGGTTTGTCAACTAAAACACTTGAAAGCATCTACAAATGTACCGTGAAGAGCATTCTGACTGGCTGCATTGGGGTGGGGGGGGGGGGCTACTGCACAAGACAGAAGTAATTTGCAAGATGGAAGAAGAAACTTGTAAAATTAGTGAGCTCCATTGTGGGCACTAATCTCTGTAGTATCCAAGACATCTTCAAGGAGCGGTGCCTTGAGGAAGGTGGCGTCCAACATTAAGGATCCCCATCATCCAGGACATGTCCTCTTCACACTGTTACTGTCGGGGAGGAGGTGCAGAAGCCTGAAGGCACACACTCAGCAATTCAGGAGCAACTGTTCCCCCACCCCCCCCCCCGACATCCGATTTCTAAATGGACTTTGAACCCATGATTAACACTGAGCCAATCTTATGTCTCTGCTAGTATCTTTCTTGTAATACTATGGGCTCTTATTTTGCTTAGCAGCCTCATGTGTGGCACCTTGTTAAAGGCCTTCTTAAAATCTAAGTAAACAACAATCACTGCCTTTCTTTTGTCTATCCTGCCTGTTTCTCCCTCAAAGTACTCCAAAGGAAACCATGTTGACTTTGGCTTATTTTATCATGTGCCTCCTAGTACCCTGATACCCCATCCTTAATACAAATGCGAACTAATCCAACACTTTCAAGGGCTCCAGAACTCATCCCTTTACTGCTCATATTCTCAGCATTATTTACTTTTTGTTTGCGCAATTTATCGTCTTTTGCATATTGGTTGTTTGTCAATCTTTGTCTTTGTACAGTATATATAGTCTTTCATAAATTTTATTCTATTTCTTTACTTTCCTATAAATGCAAGAAAATGAATCTCAGCATAGTATATAGTAATATATACATACCCTGATAATAAATTTACTTTGACTTTGATACTTACTTACCTATGCCCATCACCCCTCCTAGGGCATAAGCTGCTGACAGAGTTAAGTCGGAGTCCTTAATTTTGCCAGGGATTTGTGTTTTGGGGGAATAGATTGCTCATATCTTCGTTTGAATACTCAATGAATAGTTATTCAGATTCTTTAAATCCTGAGTTCATCCTTTCATTTATGGCTGTCTGCATCTTTCTTGATTTTCCCCCATTGTCTGACTGCACATTGAATTGTAGGAATCATTTCTTGCTACTGTCTATTGTGTTTTTGTTTGCCAGAACTTCTACTAATCATCTTCTATTTCTCCTTCCTCACTACAGTGCTTTGTGCTCTTATTTTTCTTTCCTCAGTTTGTGTTAATCCATTTAGGATCAAAGCTTTTCAGAGTATATTTCCTGGTGTTAGATAGCTAAACATGTCTTTCTAAAGTGTTCGGCTCACTCTGAAATTAAGTGCAGTTGAATAGGCAATTGGAATTAGCTGTTCTGTCATGTTTCTTTGAGATTAATCCATTTAGAATGAAACTCTTTAAGTGGACTAATTTAAGGTTTGTGTCTGAGGAGAGTTTGATGGTTCTGGACCTGTACTCAGTAGAATTCAGAAGAATTAGAAGCTGTCTCATTGAAAGGCCTAGGTAAAGTGGACATGGAGAGAATGTTTCCTATAGCGGGGGAGTCTAGGACAAGAGGGCACAGCCTCAGAATGCAAAGACATCCCTTTAGAACAGCGATGAGGAGGAATTTCTTTAGCCACAGGGTAATAAATCTATGCAATTCATTGCCACAGACAAATGTAGAGACGAAGTCATGAGGTCTATTCAGATCTTAGGCTGATACCTTCTTAATTAGTAAGGATGTCAATATTTATGGGAAGAAGGCAGGAGAATAGGGTTGAAAGGAAATATAACTCTGCCATGATCAAATGGGGAAGCAGACTGGATGAGCCAACTGGCCTAATTCTGTTCCTCTGTCTTATGGTTGGACTTCTGAATCCCAAATCATGTCAGTAGTGCCAGGCTCACTATTTCTCTACCTTGTCTGGGTTATTTGCATAAGCAAAGTTAGGAACGCTTCATCTCATACAGTCTTTGACACACCAAACCACAGGGCACCATGAACTACAGCAGCGAGGTTACTCTTAGGGAGAGGTTGTCTTTAGATCTTCCAGTTTATTTTATAGTAAGGTTGTTAATTTTAAAATGCTTTTCTTCCCTGCCTTTAATTTTTCAGTGTGTAATGTTTTCCATCTAGTAATAGACTGATTTTATGTCTATCCAGAATATTTATTTTCATCAGAATTTTATCACAGTCTTTTTGTACTGTACTTTTTTTTAACAGATATTTTGTATCCAGGATTGGGCATATTATTAGCACAGTGGTTAAAATGACTATCCCTTTTTCTTTGGGACCTGGAAATTGATCGTCCAAACTCCTTGGACTGCAGTCTTGTTTGTTCATTGGCCTATTGTGAGCCTGCACTGTAACTGAGCCTGTTCACTATCACCCAGTGTTTGATCGTCATCCCAGAAGTGAACATGCCAGCCAGTTTACATATATTTCAGTCACAGAGTAACCTCATGGAAACGGGCCCTTTGGTCCAATTTGTCCATGCTGACTACAGTCCCTATCAAGCAATTCCCGATTGTTCAGTGTTTGGCCCATATCACTCAGAAACCCTCCTATCCATGTACTTATCCAAATATCTTGGAAATGTTGTTATTGTAGTACTTATCCACTTTCTCTGGCAGCTATTCCATACGTGCACCACCTTCTATGTGGTCTCTTCGGGTCCCATTTGAATATTTCATATTAAGACCATAAGACATAGGAGCAGAATTAGGCCATCTGGCCCATCAGTCATGGCTGATCCTTTTTTCCCTTCTTCTTAGCCCCACTCCCCGGCCTTCTCCCCGTAACTTTTGATGCCGTGTCCAATCAAGAACCTATCAAGCTCTGCCTTAAATACACCCGATGACCTGGCCTTCACAGCTGCCTGTGGTAATAAATTCCACATTTTTCACCTTAACCCTCTGCCCTGTAGTATTTAGTTCCCCAACAAGTGGTAAAAATCTATAGATGCTCATAGTTTCTGTGTCCCACATAATTTTATTTACGCCCAACAAATAAATTATTAACGTGTCCATGGTGCACTTGGACTTTTTATTTCCTGTAGTATAATGCTTCATTACTCATAATCTTTAAAAGAGTATGTTGTGAAATATTCTAATATTTCTCCTTGAGAGCAATTAAAAAAAAATATTTATAGGTACAGCACGGTAGGAGGGTCTGCCAGCCCAATTGTGCCCAATTAACCTGTGCATTTTTAGAATGTGAGAGGAAACCAGAGCACCCGATGGAAAACCGTGCATTTATGGGGAGAACATACTGACAGTGGCGGAATTGAACCCAGGTCACTGGCTCTAACCTCTATTAATCTTTGAAGATTACAGTGACCGTTCTGCTTCTAAGATACATGTGAAAGTTTTTTTTCTTGGTCTTGTTTGTCAGGATAATATGTGGTTAAAGATGTACACACATTAAATCCTGAATGGCATCACGGACAAAATGCATCAACTGATTCCATAGCAACTTAACCTATTTTTAATGCCTTGCAGCTTGAAACGTCCTGTGAATTAGTTGAGTCAAAGATGTTTGGATGAGTGTTTCCCCAGTGGAGCCCAGTCCTGCTGATGCAATCATTATTTACATCTTTTTCAGATATTACATTTCTAAAGGTGCAATTGTGGATCAGCTGGGAGGAGACCTGAATTCTACCCCTCTCCACTGGGCAACAAGGTAAGGGTTCATGTGCTCTCATACTTCCTCAGAGAACTAATCCTGGGCTTTTGGTAGTGATAAGCCATATTATGGAACCCATGCACCAAAATCGTGGAAACAGCCTGGATTGATTTGAGATGTATATTTTAATTTTATTTTGAGGTACAGCACAGTAACAGACTCTCAGGCCCAATGAAGTCTGCACAACTTAGTTCACCCATGACCAACTAACCTACTAACTCGTGCATCTTTAAAATGTGGGAGGAAACCAGAGCACCCAGAGGAAACCCACGTGGTCATGGGAAGAATACACAAACTCCTTACAGAACGGTGGAATTGAACCCCGGTGGCTGGCGCTGTAATACATGTATCCAAAGTTAAAAACTGAATCCGGCCATAAACAATCTATACCTGACCCGTCTGTTTGTTTTGATCCTGGCTAGAAACTGATATATTGTGTGCAAGTTTTCAAATGTGTATTTTTTTTATGATGGTAAATATTTCACCAAATTATTTATCAGTTTGAAACATTTGAAGACTTGCATACAATATATTACACTGAAATAAGGCCATTTTATTAAGCCAGCCTAATCCACTAAATTATCCTCCCATGCTGTTTCATCTAAAACTATCAGAGTAGCCTTCTACTTCTTTCTTTCATGTTCTATTTGCTCTGACTTTGAGTTTCACTTTCTAATCATTCTGGTTAGATTGGGATAATTCCTTTCTATTATTGGATTTAATCCATTCTTTAAGGAATAGAAATAATTGTACCCCCATAGAGGAATTCTTTGTGATCCGGAAAGGCTCTTGGCAACTTAACAAGTGAGACCTTTTTTAGCAGTTGATTTATAAGTGTTTGCCTGATATGGGAAGTTATAAAATGGATCTCAGTTTACTAACCCTTGATACAAATCTGTATGCGGCCTTGATAAGGTGTTGTCTGGCTGTAATAGTTCAAAGTAAGATTTATTATCACGGTACATACCTGTCACCACATTCAACTCTGAGATTCTTTTTCCTGTGGACATACACAGCAAATCTATAGAATAGTAACTGTAAACTGGATCAATGAAAGAGCAACAGCATAGAAGACAACAAACTGTGCAAATGCAAATATAAATAAATAGCAATAGATAATGAGAGCATGAAATAACTAGCTAAAGAGTCCTTAAAGTGAGATCATTGGTTGTGGGAACATTGTAATAGATGAGTGTAGTTATCCTCAAGAGCCTGATGGTTGAGGGGTAATTACTGTTCTTGAACCTGGTGGTACAAGTCCCAAGGCACTCGTACCTTCTACCGGATGGCAGCAGCGAGAAAACAGCATGACCTGAGTGGTGAGGATCTCTGTTGATGGATGCTGCTTTTTTATATGACAGTGTTTCATGTAGATGTGCTCAATGATTGGGAGGCGTTTACCTATAGTGTACTGGGCTGAATTCACTGCCTTTTGTACGATTTTCCACTCAAATGTTTCCATACCAGGCTGTGATACAGCCAGTCAGTACACTTTCCACTACACGTATATAGGAGTTTGTCACGGTTTTTCATGTCATGCTGAAATTTTCGCAGACTCCTAAGGAAGTACAGGCACTGTTATGCTTTCTTCGCAATTATATTTTTATGATGGGTCCAGGACAGATCCTCTGAGGTACCAACACCCAGGAATTTAAAATTACTGACCCTCTCCACCTCTGATCCTCTGATGAGTACTGGCTCATGGACTTCTGGTTTCCCTGTCCTGAAGTCTACAATCATTTCCTTGATCTTGTTGATATTGTGTGAGAGATTGTTGTTATAACACCACTCAGCCAACTTTCAATTGCTCTCCTGTATGCAGATTCATCACCACCTTTGATATGGCCCATAGCAATGGTGTCATCAGCAAACTTGAATATGGTGTTGGAGCTGTGCTTAGCCACACAGTCATAGGTGTAAAGCGAGTAGAACAGGGGGCTAAGTGCACATCCCTGTGGTGCACCTGTGCTGATGGAGATTGTGGAAGAGTTGTTTTTGCTGATTAAAACTGACTGAGTCTGCAAGTAAGGAAATCCAGGATCCAATTGCATAAGGGGGTATTGAGGCCCAGGTCTCAGAGTTCACTAGTTTTGAGGGGATGATGTATTAAATACTGGGCTGTAATAAGTGGAGAGCATCCTGATGTATGCATCTTTTCTGTACAGATGTTCCAGGGTTATGTGAAGAGCTAATGAGATGGCATTTGCTGAGGACCTGTTGCTCTGGTAGGCAAATTAGAGGGGAACCAAATTGCGACTCTGACAAGAGCTGATATGTTTCAACACCAACCTCTCATTACACTTCATACAACACTGAATCATGTCATCTGCAGAAATTCTTTGATGACTCAGCAGTAGTTATATCTATAAAGGAAGGCCGGGAGGATGAATACAGGGCCCTCGTGGAGGACTTTGTCAAAAGGTACAAGCTGAATCATATGCAGCTCAGCATTAGTAGAACAAGGCGATAGTGATGGACTCATGGAGGACTAAGCCTGCACTACTCCCTGTTACTATTGATGGTGAAGACATAGATGTGGTGAGGACCTGCAAGTACCTGGAGTACACCTGGATGACAGACTTGAGTGAAGCACCAACACAGGCTGTGTACAAGAAGGGTCAGAGTCACCTCTACATCCTGAGGAGACTGAGCTCCTTTAGGTAATATAGGCCTCTCCTTCACCTGTTCTGCCAGTCTGTTGTTGTCAGTACAATCTGCTATGTGGTGGTGTTATAGGGTAATGACATCAATACAGGTGATGCCAACAGGCTCAGTAAATTGATTAAGAAGGCTGGCTCTGTTAAGGAGTCAAACTGGACACACTGGAGGCTGTGGTAGAACAAAGGACCCTAAGAAAAATCTTGGAAATTCTGAACAATGTTTCTCACCCTCCGCATGCTACCTTGGTTGAACAGCGGAGCACTTTTAGTAATAGACTAAGACAAATGTGCTGCTCCAAAGAGCGCTATATGAGGTCATTCTTACCCTTGGCATTAGGCTCTATAATGAGTCAACCTATAGCCAAGGAAGTGATGAACCCTTCTTGTGAAACTGTTTGTGGTAACTTATTTTTTATTCTTTCTACTTCTCTTCTAATATGTATATCTGCGCACTTGTAATGTTACTGTGATACTTTAACTTCCCTTAGGATCAGTAAAGTATCTATCCATCTATCACTTTGAATGTAAGTGTCACTGGTCAATGCTCTTGGGCAGCTCTATGATTGAAGCAGGTGGGTACCACACACTGCTGAAGCGACAGGTTGAAGATATCCTTGAACACACCAGCCAATTGGTGAGCACAGGTTTTAGTATTCGGCCAGGTACTCCGTTCGGACCAATGCTTTCCTTAAATTCACCCTCCTGAAGGCAGCCCACAGATCATCTTCAGATACTGAGACCAAAGGATCATCGGGAGACATTGGGTTCCTCTTTGTTCCGGTGGTCTAAGTGAGCATTGATTTCATCTGGAAGTGAAGGTGTGCTGTCCCCCATGTTGCTAGATTTAACTTTGTAGGAAGTTATGGTATTCAAACCCTGCCACAGCTGTCAGGTATCCCTAGTTGATTCCAGTCTAGTCTGGAATCTTCACCTTCCACATGAGATGGCGTTCTGGAGAACATACCTACACCTCTTGTAGTATTCTTGGTCTCCAGACTTGAATCCCTCTTATCTGGCCCTCAGCAAATTCCAGATTTCATGGTTCATCCGGAGTTTTTGATTGGGGTAGATCCTGAATGATTTTGTGGGGACATACACATCTACAATTTTTTAAAAATAAAATCTGTTACGTCCTGGTGTAGTCATTCAGGAGCTCAGATGAGTGCTTGAACACTGCCCAGTCCACTGAATCAAGGCAATCCTGTAACCATTCCTCTGCCTCCCATGACCACTTCTTAGTTGCTTTTTAGGCTCTGTCTGTATGCAGGTGGTAGGAGTGCAGCCAAGTGGTTTGATTTGCCAAAATACGGTCTGGGAAAGGAACAATAGGCATTCCTTATCACAGTGTAGCAATTTTGTGTGTTGGAACCTCTGGTGCAACAGGTTACATGCTGGTGATAATACGACCAGCCTGGTTGAAGTCACCGACTATACTTTGAAATGTGTCGGGATGGGCTGTTTCTTGCCTGCAGACAACATCATGCAGTGTTGCGAGTGCTTACTTATAGTTGGCCACTGGTGATATATAAACTGCCATCAGGATCACAGATGAGAACTCCGGAACAAATAGAATCGTCTACATTTGATCGTTAGGTGTTTGAACTCAGAGGAACCAGAGGTTGACGTAATCCCCATGTGAGAGCACCAAAGAGAATAGACCAAAAAGCACATGCTTCCATCTTTTTCTTACCAGAGTTCGGGGTTCAATCCATTTTGAAAATTGGAAACCTTCTGGTCTGACTGGTGCACCTGTTGTGTCTACTAATAGACAAGTCTCAGCGCAGCAAACAATTGAGATCTGCCTTCGATACAACAGCCTTGTTCTGAGATCATCAATCTTACTTTCCAGTGACTGCATATCCACCAACAAGATGCTGGATAGAGGAGGCCTTGTCCCTCTGCGCTTCAGCTTGACTTGAATCCCAGCTCTCTTGCTGCATTTCCAGCCATGGTGATAACCTTAAAGTTGCTGCGCTTAACTGCTCCACATTCAGTCATTGATTGTGAGATCTGAAGGTCAGTGATGTAATTTCAAAGTCCACTGTTAAGAGGAAATTTACAAGCTGGAGATTGCAGCAAAAGTAATTCAAAAGAAATATAAGAAGATAACTGGAACAATTTTCAACTGCCTCTAGAAGAACTTGGCATCTTTAGTAACGTGAATTGCTTTTCAAGTTTTCATCTCAGTCTCAGGATATCTTAAAAAGAGTTCCTCAGGGTACTGTCCTAGGCCCAATCATCTTCAGTTTCTTCATCACTGATTGTCCTTCAGTCATAAGGCCAGAAGTAGAGATGTTCACAGACAATTTCACAATGTTCAGCATCAATTGTGATCACTCAAATGAAGCAGTTCATATCCAAAAGCAACAAGACATGGATAATATCCAAGCCAATGTTCTTTCTAAGGTGTGCGCGCACACATATCTTTTGCTACTAGTGCACAAAGGAATTTAAACTGCACATTAAAGGTTGTCACCTTCTACCTCGTTGGCATGTTAAGTATATTTAATGATCATACACAATCACATTTCCTTTTCCGGTTTCTGAAATGGACAGTGTTGACAACGTGGAGTTTGCGATGATTTGTCTGCAGATTTTAGAAATGGCTTATTTATACTGTTTTAATTGAAGAAATTATTGATTTACTATGTCCTATCCAAAATGATAGGAGAAGACAGGAGGGGGAGGGATAGAGCCAAGAGCAAGACAGCTGATAGGCAAAAGGGATATGAGAGGATCGTGGGACAGGAGGACCGGGAAGAAAGACAAGGGGGGGGGGGTTGACCCAGAGGATGGGCAAGAGGCTCCATCTTCCTCTCACCCCAACCCTCCCCTCTCCACTGACACCACCAGCCTCCCCCCTCCCCCCTCTGATCCCAGCTCTCATCTGTGCTGGGTCTTTACCATCCCCTCCGACCTTCAACTGTCAGAGGCAGAACGCTCTGTTCTCAGTAAGGGCCTCACGTTTGTCCCCCTTCGCCCACACCTCAGTGAGTTCCGTGTTCGCCACGATGTGGAACTTTTCTTCCGCCGTCTCCGTCTCCGAGCCTACTTCTTCGGCAAGGACTCTTCCACTCCCACCGATGACCCCTTCTCCCGTCTTCAACCCTCCTCTTCTTCATGGACACCCCGCTCTGGTCTTCTGGCTGCTCTGGATCTCTTTATTGCTAACTGCCGACGGGACATCAACCGTCTCGACTTCACCGCACGTTGTCCCCATTCCAACCTCACTCCTTCGGAACGCTCTGCTCTCCATTCCCTCCGCACTAATCCTAACCTTATTATTAAACCCACCGATAAGGGGGGTGCTGTTGTAGTCTGGCGTACTGACCTCTACCTTGCCGAGGCACAGCGACAACTCGCGGATACCTCCTCTTATTTACCCCTCGATCGTGACCCCACTAAGGAGCACCAGGCCATTGTCTCCCACACCATCATCGACTTTATCCGCTCAGGGGATCTCCCATCCACTGCTACCAACCTTATAGTTCCCACACCCCGCACTTCCCGTTTCTACCTCCTACCCAAGATCCACAAACCTGCCTGTCCTGGCCAACCTATTGTCTCAGCTTGCTCCTGCCTCACTGAACTCATTTCTGCATACCTCGACACTGTTTTATCACCCCTTGTTCAATCCCTTCCGACCTATGTTCGTGACACTTCTCACGCTCTTAAACTTTTCGATGATTTTAAGTTCCCTGGCCCCCACCGCTTTATTTTCACCATGGATGTCCAGTCCTTATATACTTCCATCCCCCATCAGGAAAGTCTCAAAGCTTTACGCTTCTTTTTGGATTCCAGACCTAATCAGTTCCCCTCTACCACCACTCTGCTCCGTCTAGCGGAATTAGTCCTTACTCTTAATAATTTCTCCTTTGGCTCCTCCCACTTCCTCCAAACTAAAGGTGTAGCTATGGGCACCCGTATGGGTCCTAGCTATGCCTGCCTTTTTGTTGGGTTTGTGGAACAATCTATGTTCCGTGCCTATTCTGGTATCTGTCCCCCACTTTTCCTTCGCTACATCGACGACTGCATTGGCGCTGCTTCCTGCACGCATGCAGAACTCGTTGACTTTATTAACTTTGCCTCCAACTTTCACCCTGCCCTCAAGTTTACCTGGTCCATTTCCGACACCTCCCTCCCCTTTCTAGATCTTTCTGTCTCTGTCTCTGGAGACAGCTTATCCACTGATGTCTACTATAAGCCTACTGACTCTCACAGCTATCTGGACTATTCCTCTTCTCACCCTGTCTCTTGCAAAAACGCCATCCCCTTCTTGCAATTCCTCCGTCTCCGCTGCATCTGCTCTCAGGATGAGGCTTTTCATTCTAGGACGAGGGAGATGTCCTTTTTTAAAGAAAGGGGCTTCCCTTCCTCCACTATCAACTCTGCTCTTAAACGCATATCCCCCATTTTACGTACATCTGCTCTCACTCCATCCTCCCACCACCCCACTAGGAATAGGGTTCCCCTGGTCCTCACCTACCACCCCACCAGCCTCCGGGTCCAACATATTATTCTCCGTAACTTCTGCCACCTCCAACGGGATCCCACCACTAAGCACATCTTTCCCTCCCCCCCCCTCTGCATTCCGCAGGGATCGCTCCCTACATAACTCCCTTGTCCATTCGTCCCCCCCATCCCTCCCCACTGATCTCCCTCCTGGCACTTATCCGTGTAAGCAGAACAAGTGCTACACATGCCCTTACACTTCCTCCCTTACCACCATTCAGGGCCCCAAACAGTCCTTCCAGGTGAGGCATCACTTCACCTGTGAGTCGACTGGGGTGATATACTGCGTCCAGTGCTCCCGATGTGGCCTTTTATATATTGGTGAGACCCGACGCAGACTGGGAGACCGCTTTGCTGAACATCTACGCTCTGTCCGCCAGAGAAAGCAAGATCTCCCAGTGGCCACACATTTTAATTCCACATCCCATTCCCATTCTGACATGTCTATCCACGGCCTCCTCTACTGTAAAGATGAAGCCACACTCAGGTTGGAGGAACAACACCTTATATTCCGTCTGGGTAGCCTCCAACCTGATGGCATGAACATCGACTTCTCTAACTTCTGCTAAGGCCCCACCTCCCCCTCATACCCCATCTGTTACTCATTTTTATGTGCACATTCTTTCTCTCACTCTCCTTTTTCTCCCTCTGTCCCTCTGAATATACCTCTTGCCCATCCTCTGGGTCAACCCCCCCCCCTTGTCTTTCTTCCTGGACCTCCTGTCCCATGATCCTCTCGTATCCCCTTTTGCCTATCACCTGTCCAGCTCTTGGCTCCATCCCTCCCCCTCCTGTCTTCTCCTATCATTTTGGATCTCCCCCTCCCCCTCCAACTTTCAAATCCCTTACTCACTCTTCCTTCAGTTAGTCCTGATGAAGGGTCTCGGCCTGAAACGTCGACTGCACCTCTTCCTACAGATGCTGCTTGGCCTGCTGCATTCACCAGCAACTTTGATGTGTGTGAAATGTATCTTTTGTGTCAACAACCAACACAATCAGAAGATGTGCTAGGGGGACAGCCCACATGTGTTGCCTTGCTTCTGGCACCAACATAGCATGCCCACAACTTATTAAACCTAACCCATCTTTGGAATGTGGGAGGAAACCAGTTGAGCCAGAGGAAGCTAATGCAGTCATGGGAGAATGTGCAAGTTCCTTACAGATGTTGGTGGGAATTGCACCCTAACTGATGATTCATGGGACTGTAAATTGTTGCGCTTACCATTACACTATTGTGGGACCCAAACATCACTTCTGCCAGCTTGGTCAAGTCATGCGCCAGCCGAACTTGGAAATATATCACTGTTCCTTCACTGTCACTGGGTCAGTGTCCTGGAACTCCCTCCCTAACGGCGCTGTGGGTTTACCCACGCTTCAAAGACTGCAGTGGTTCAAGAAGGAATTCACCACCATCCTTTCAAGTATAACTAGGGATGAACAATTAAATGCTGGCTCAGCCTGTGAAGCTTACATCTCCTGAATGAATAAAAATAAGTACTTTCACACAATGAGTTAATGATCTGAGAAGCCTGTTTAAGATCTGTGAAGTTTGTATTGCTGAACCGCAGAGTTAGTTTGACTAGAAGTAATCTGCTTTCCATAGCCGTGTAGTTATTTAGAGCCTTTTATCATCTTCCATGTTTTATTTCTTGAATGGAACTGCAATTCAGTGACTGCATGGCTTCCCTCTGGGTGTTCTGGTTTGTTCCCACTTCCAAAGGCGTACTGGTTAGGGTTATTGTTGAGTTGTGCTCTGAAAATATAATGACACTTGCCCCAACATAATCCTCACTGATTTAATTTGATGCAAGTGACACATTTTACTTGATGTTTTGATGTACATGTGACAAATTAAAAAAATAAATATTGTATATGGACAACTCCTTAATGAAGCTTCTTCATGTTTAATATAAAATATTCTGTTGTGCTCCTTGCAGGCAGGGCCATTTGTCCATGGTTGTGCATCTAATGAAATATGGAGCGGAACCCTCACTGATTGATGGCGAAGGTTGTAGCTGTATCCACCTGGCTGCTCAGTTTGGCCATACATCCATTGTTGCCTACCTGATCGCAAAAGGGCAGGTAATTTTTCAGCCTACTATTATTCATTGCTCTGAGCTGCT
Source organism: Mobula hypostoma (assembly GCF_963921235.1). Classification (NCBI taxonomy): domain Eukaryota; kingdom Metazoa; phylum Chordata; class Chondrichthyes; order Myliobatiformes; family Myliobatidae; genus Mobula; species Mobula hypostoma. Next base: position 66,710,664 of record NC_086105.1, read on the forward strand.
TTGCACGCAGGATTTCGGGAGAAAATGGCATTTTAACAGCCATCTTAAATGTTTGTGTTGAGTTTACTGACACATGCACAAATACATTTATGCACAGGTATCACTGCATCACCGGCACATAGCATCAGAGACCCAAGAAAAGCAAATTAAATGTGAATTCTACAAAATTATGTAAAGAAGAACCCAATTAGAACAAAACAGAACAAAGTGCGTTGCCGTGCCTAGTGGTCACGTATTCCTTTACATTGTTAATGATCACGGTGCAAGAACCAACATGTTGAAGAGACGTAGCTATTCCTGAACCTGACAGTGTGACCATAAGACATAGGAGTAGAATTAGGCTGTTCAGCTCATTGAATCTGCTCCATCATTCCATCGTGGCTGATTTATTATCCCCCTTAATCCCATTCTGCTGCCTTCTCCCCATAACCTTTGACAAGTTTACTAATCAAGAACCTATCAAGCTCCACTTTAAATATACCCAGGGACTTGGCTTCCATGGCCATCTATACAGTTAATTCCACAGATTCACCACTGGCTGGCTAAAGAAATTCCTTCTTATTTCTATTCTGAAGGGATATCCTTGTATTGTGAAGTTATGCCTCTGGTCCTAAACTCTCCCAATAATGGTAACATCCTCTCGACGCCCACTCTATTTAGGCCTTTCAATATTTGATAGGTGTAGGTGTGTGACTTCAGGCTTCTGTACCTCCTGCCCAATGGTAACTACAAGAAGGTGGCATAGCCCAGGTGGTGGGGATCTGCGATGATAGATGTTGCCTTCTTGAGGCAGTGCCTTGGAGCACAAAAAATACAGAATTTGGAAATCTGGCACAAAGGTAAGCTGCTGAAAGCAAGGAAAACATCAAGCAGTACCTATTGGGTGGCAAATGTTCTATGTTCTATGGGTCAAGGATTATTCATCAGAACTGGGGAAAAAGGAAACAATTGTATACTTTTAGAGTTATAAAATAAGAGGGGTGGAGAGAGCAGAGGGGGTATCTGTTGTTTCTCTCCCCTCTCTCACCCCCCGCTCTTGCACCCCCCCCCCCCCACTCTCGCACTCTCTCACACAGGTGGAGAAATTCAGCAGGTCACGGGCAGCATCTTTGGAGGGGAATAAATAGATGGTGTTTCAGGTAGAGACCCTTCATCAGGACTGGAAAGGAAGGGTAAGAAGCCAGAATAATAAGTTGGGGGAATGGAAGGATTCCAAGCTGGCAGATAATCGATAAAACTAGGTGAAGGAGAGGTGGATGGGGAAGGGAGGGTATGAAGTGAGAAGCTGGGCGGTGATAGGTGGAAGAGGTAAAAGCTCAAAGGTTCATTTTATTGTCAGTGTGTGCATATATAATACCCTGATGCCGCCTCTTGGTGAGGCCGGGGCCCAGCCCCGGGCCGCCCGCTGCCACCACACCGTCAGCGGCCTGCAGCCAGTGCAAGGTGGAAGGGGCCAAGCCCGAGGCCTGGATCTGGCCTGCCGCTCGTCGCGACCGCCGCCTGGTACGGCCAGCGCGGCGGCGAGCTGCGAGCCCACTTCCATAGGCCAGTAACCAAGGTGATCATCCCAACGGTGGAGCAGGCGGAAGAGGAGACATCTCCCAACGGCTGCAAAGGCGGATGAGGATGCCCAACAATGGGTAGGGAGGCTTGCGAGCACGCCGCAAGAACTGCCATAGACCCACAACACTCAGGGCTTGTCTACCTAGCGTGTGAAGCCTGGATTCAGCGGACTGCGCGGAAGAAACCATCACTGGTTCAACGGGCAGAAAGGCGATTCTCAGCAATGCGTCGTGGAGCGCTAAGAGGGCACAGTGAGACACACAGAACACTGCTGGCCATCTACTGCATCCTGACCTATCTCCAGCCGTCTCGACTATGTCTTGCCACTGGGTCCAGATAGGCCGGGATGAGAGAGTGAGGCTGACGACCTGCGCAACTCTCCCTCACTTTAATCCAAGTCAAGTGCAAGTCATGACTTCAAACCCAACGCGCAACCTAAAGTCCTGTGGCGATGGGGGAGTGGCGAAGCAGCAGGTACGGATACACTGGAAGCTGTAGTCACAAACCTGCACACAGGCGGCCCAGGGCATAGGGTGGCTCTCTACTGGACCGAAGCAGCAGTTGAGTTCGGCAGCCCCCTGGGTGTCTGAGCTGCCCTCTTTAGGATCACTCTGCTCACCTCCGTGGAGAAAGGGGCTGGAAAAGGTGCCTCAAACATAGTCTGCTTCACTTCACCCTGGCCAGCTTACCGCGGCTGGTGGGGATCCCTCATAGCGGTCGACCTACAACAGTGAAGAAGAAAGTGATGGTGCTCAACCTTGGCACATGGAACGTGAGAACTCTGTGAGATAACGTCAAGGCAGACAGACCAGAGAGAAGAACTGCACTGGTTGCAAAAGAGCTAGCTCGCTACAACGTGGACATAGCAGCTCTCAGCGAAACGCACTTAGCAGACAAGGGCCAGCTGACAGAACGTAGTGGTGGATACACGATCTTCTGGAGCGGTCGCAGCAGTGCTGAACGATGAGAAGCAGGCGTGGGATTTGCCATCAATTCTAACCTCGCCCGTAAACTCACCAAGCACCCAGAGAGCATCAACGACCGCCTGATGACACTTCAGCTCCCACTTGCAAACAAGAAGAGTGCTACGCTGATTAGTGCCTACGCTCCCACCATGACCAACCCAGATGACATTAAAGACAAGTTCTATGAAGAACTTGACGCCCTCATCTCAGCAATCCCACAGTCAGAGAAGCTCATCATTCTCGGGGACTTCAATGCCAGAGTAGGGACAGACTACCAAACCTGGGAAGGGATCATTGGAAGACACGGCACTGGCAAGTGTAACAACAACGGCCTTCTGCTCCTCAAGACATGTGCCACACACGACCTTGTCATCACCAACACCCTGTTCCGCCTACCCACCCGTAAGAAGACGTCATGGATGCATCCACGCTCGAAGCACTGACATCTGATTGACTACATCATCACCAGGAAGAGGGACAGGATGGATGTCAGAGTGACGAGAGCCATGTGTGGTGCCGACTGCTGGACTGGTCACCGCCTCATTGTGTCCAAGTTCAGGCTTCACATTCTGCCCATGAGAAGACCCCAAGGGCAGAAGACTGCAAAAAGGCTGAATGTCTCTAAGCTGAAAAGCAGCAGGGCTGCAGAAGAATTCGTCGATGACCTTGAAGACAGACTGCCAGACACACCACAGGATGACGGGACCAGCATTGAGGAACAGTGGACGGCCTTCAGAGCCGCTGTCTACACTACCGCACTCGAACATCTCGGACCAGCAACCCGAAGAAACCAAGACTGGTTCGATGAGAATGATGAAGAAATACAGGCACTACTAACGGAGAAACATCAACATTACAGAGCGCGTCAGAACGACCCCACGTCGCTAGCCAAGAAAGATGCCTTTACCAACGCAAGAAGAAAGGTGCAGAAAAAACTTCTCGAGATGCAGGACAGCTGGTTCAGCAAGAAGGCCGATGAAATCCAGAGCTATGCAGACAGCCACGACATAAAGCGCTTCTACGATGCGCTTAAGGCTGTATACGGACCCCAGTCCTCCGGCTCCTCACCCCTCCTCAACGCAGATGAGACGCAGCTGCTGACAGAGAAGAAGCAGATTCTGGATCAGTGGGCTGAGTACTTTAACAACGTCCTTAACCGCCCTGCCGACATCAACAACGAGGCCATTGCCCGCCTGCTCCAGGTACAAATCAACAAGAACCTCGACACCCTTCCCACAGTAGATGAAGTCAGGAAGGCAGTGAAGCAACTCTCCTGTGGCAAAGCGCCAGGACCCGATGCAATCCCTGCTGAGGTACACAAAGCAGGAGGCCCTGTCATGATGCAAAAGCTGACTGTACTCTTCCAGTCCACGTGGAAAAAGGGACAGGTCCCGCAACAGCTGAAAGATGCCAGCATAGTCCACATCTACAAGAGGAAAGGCAACCGCCAGTCTTGCGACAACCACCGAGGCATCTCCCTCTTGTCCATTGCGGGGAAGATTCTGGCCCGCGTCCTGCTCAACCGCCTTCTCCGACATCTTGAGCAAGGCCTGCTCCCAGAAAGCCAGTGCGGCTTCCGTGCTGAACATGGGACCGCGGACATGATTTTTGCTGCGCGCCAACTCCCGGAAAAATGCCAGGAGCAACACAGCGACCTCTTCGTGACCTTTGTTGATCTAACCAAGGCTTTCGATACGGTCAGCAGAGAAGGCTTGTGGAAGATCATGGAGAAGTTTGGCTGCCCCAGCAAGTTCATCACAATCGTCCGGCAGTTCCACGACGGTATGATGGTGAAAGTTTTGGATGACGACGGCGAGTCGGAGGCCTTCCCAGTGACAAATGGCGTCAAACAAGGCTGCGTTCTTGCCCCGACTCTGTTCAATATGGTATTCTCTGCCATGCTGACAGATGCCTTCCGTAACTACGAAGAAGGAATCCACGTCAGGTACAGGACTGACGGCAGGTTGTTCAACCTTAGGCGCCTGCAGGCAGTTATGAAGGTGCAAGAGACTGTCATCAGAGCCTTCTTGTTTGCTGATGACCGTGCACTCAACCCCAGCACAGAGCAGGAGATGCAGCGTGAAATGGACTGCTTCGCACAAGCCTGCGACAACTTCGGACTCACTATCAGCACCAAAAAGAACGAAGTTTTGTACCAGCTTGCCCCAGGAAAGCCATACCAGGAGCCGCGCATCACGGTGAAAGGCAAGAACCTCCAGGCAGTCGACAACTTCACCTACCTGGGCAGCATACTCTCTCGCGCAGTGAACATAGACGCTGAGGTCAACAACAGGATTGCCAAAGCCAGCGCCGCCTTTGGGAGACTCCGTGAGAACGTCTGGGAGCGGAGAGGACTCAGCCTTACCACCAAGCTGAAGGTCTACTGTGCAGTGGTCCTTACCACCCTCCTTTACGCCAGCGAGACCTGGACTGTCTACAGCAGACACGCCAAACAGCTCAACCACTTTCACCTGAGCTGTCTCTGCAGACTCCTCCACATCAGGTGGCAGGACAAAGTCCCCGACATGGAAATCCTGGAACGAGCTGGGCTCTGCAGCGTCTACACCCTCCTGCTGAAAGCCCAAGCCAGGTGGGCTGGACATGTGGTCAGAATGCCAGACAGCCGATTGCCTAAGCAGCTGCTGTACGGAGAACTGCGTCAGAGCAAGCGCTCAGTCGGGGGTCAGAAGAAACGTTACAAAGACTGCCTCAAAGCGTCCCTCAAAGGCCTGGGTGTCGACATCAACACGTGGGAGGTGCTTGCCCTCGACCGTCCAGCTTGGCGCAGCAAGATCACCACAGGAGCCCGTGCAGCTGAAGTCAGGCGCATCATCGAGGCGCAACGAAAGCGTGCTGTGCGCAAGGCCCGAGCAGCATCCACTGCCACGACAGCACCCACCCACTTGTGTCCCACATGTGGGTGAGCCTTCAGGTCCCGGATTGGCCTCCGGATCCACAGCCACCAATCTCCCATTTGACTTTGAAGCCATGGTCATCTTCGACTACGAAGGACGAACAACTTTGAATACAACTTTGATATTTCTACTCCAGGTAGTGATTAAATACTGAAAGTCCATGGTAAAGGGCTGAAGAAGGAGGAATCTGATAGGAGAGGACAATGGACCATGTGAGAAAGGGAATAAGGCAGGAATTCTTCGGAAACACCACCACTGATAGGTTCCCCTCTAACTTCCGTTTAGCTGAAGGGTCTCAACCCAAAGCATCAACTGTCCATTTTCCGCCATTGATGCTGCTCAACCCTCTGAGTTCTTCTTGCTTTTTTGTATGGTACAAGATATGGCTGAAAAATCTATTCTGGTGCTCTATATCTGTTTGGTATTTGTAAGCTAAACGAGACCTATAATGACATTAATGTAGTGCAAAGAGTTTGGGATTATTTCTATTACAATGAGCTTAGTGTGGTTCGAGTCAGTGTTTCACTGTTGTATAGGTACTCTGCCCCTCAACAGTTGCCTGATCCAGTAAAAGTCTGATAGCATTATTCCGGCCAGGCCTTAGCCGAGCAGACTGAATTAATGGCGTTTTTGGGCTCCCTTTTGGCTGTGGCCATAACATTAGGATTACACAGTGCAAATTTATGGGAGCAAAGGAAGAATGGAGCAAAGCAATTTTGGCAGTTCCTTTTCCAAGAAACAAATCAGTGAGAATTTAAATATTAGCAACTCGAAATAGAAATTGTACACTGACTCCACTGGAAGGCTATGTTGTACTTCACTTTCAGTGGAGTAGTTTTCCTATCTAACAGTAAACCATTTTGATAGCGGTGTATAAAATGATAAGGGGCATAAAATGAATCGACAGCAGTGACTTTTTATTTAATTTTTTACTTTATTTACAGTTGAAGTGCAGACCAGGCCTTTCCAGCCAAGCAAACTATGCCAGCCAACAACCCAACTACTTATTTAACCTTAGCCTAATCACAAGACAATTTACAATGACCAACTAACCTAATTTCTCCCAGGGTGGAAATGACTAATATGAAGGGACATAATTTTAAGGTGATTGGATAGGGGATGTCAGGGATATTTGTGTTTTTTTTTTACAGACGGTTGAGCGTGTAGATTGCACTGCCAGTAGTGTCGGTAGAGGGAGATACATTAGGGGCATTTAAGAAACCCTTGAGCATATAGGTGTTAGAAAGATGGAGGGCTATGTAGGAGGGAAGGGTTAGATTGGTCTTCGAATAGATTAAAAGTTCCTCAGATCATTGAGGGCTGAAGGGCCAGTACTGTGTTGTGATGTTCTGTGGGGGGGGGTGGATTTCAGAGGTAGGGTTTCTCACACTTAGAATGGTGAGTGTGTGGAACATGCCGCCGGAGATGGTGGTAGAGGCAAATACATTAGGGGCATCTTAGTAACATGGACGATAGAAGACTGGAAGGCTATATAGGAAGGAAGTGTTTGATCTTCCATTAGGTTAAAAGATCGGCTCAGTATCATAGGCTGAAGGGCTGTACTGTGCTTCATTTTCTATATTCTGTCAAGGTCGTTACTTGAACTGTGAACGTTTCCACTGTATATACTGCTACGAGGTACAGTGTAAAATATTTTTGTTACGCTAGTGGAATTTTTTTTAAAAAATCATGCACAGGTAATTCCAACATCTCTGCTACACTGTATCCAATCCTTTCCTACCCTGCAGTCTGAGCATTAAATCAAAGATCAACTTTACTTACCTCATACATTGACTTGTATTAGGAATTTGTTGTGCTGAGTTGGTCAGGGTGCGACTTGCAACAAAAAGCAATATTCAATAAAGAATAAAAAATTAGATGAAAAATAAAGTTAGTAGTTAAAGTATGGATATGGAATGAAATGTGCATAAATACCAGTATATACTGAAAATGTAAACAGCATTATAAAAAGTAGTTTAAAGCGTTTACAGTGCAGTGACAGAGTGGGGTGAGTGCTAACGAGAATGGTGAGTCAGATTAACTGCCTGCCAAAAGAGACTTTCAGTTGGCCTGAAGTTTCTGTTTTAATAGCCCTGTAGTGCTTCCCAGAAGGGAGCTTTTAGAAAAGGCAGTTTGAAGGGTGGGTTGTGTGTGCAATAATTTTTCCTGCCCGCCTCTTTATCCTGGAGACATACAAGTCCTGCAGTGACGGTAGACTATCCAGTGAGCTTTTCTACTGACCTGATAGTTCACTGTATTTTTCTTGTATTGTGAGAAGATGCTGCACCAAACCAGACAGTAATGGGTGATGTGAGGATGCTCTCTATAATGGCAGTGTAGAATTGCACCAGTATGTTCTGGGGAAGCTGGAATTTTACCAACTTCCGCAAGAAGTATTTGCATCCTTTGCTGAGCCTTTTTGTTAATGAAGGAGATATGGTTCTCCCACGAGGTCTTGTGAAATAATGATGCCCAGGAGCCTGATTTGTGGAGTTGTTGATGATGAGTGTGTGGTAGTGGGTTATTATCAGGGATGATAAGTGACAGTTAAATCCATGCCTCTTGTTTATGGTCCAAAGCAATAAGGTCATACTGCCCCATCATTGAAGCATCTCTCCTTACATTATGGCATTGACCCCTCTCCTCATGTAGATCTTGGCAACTTCCTCGCAGCTTAAGTTGACTAACATGATTCTTGAATGTATCCTGTCTTTGTAATGAGATTTCGAGACCCTTTCATCTTCTTGTGGATGTGAGATACCCATGGGATGTAATCCCCAATATCCTGGCCAGTGATTACTCTTGAATCAGTCACATTTTCAATTTCTATGATTGCTTGCTGTGCACAAACTAGTTTCAATGTTTTTGATATAACAAGTGCATCTAGAGTATATTTCAGAAGTGCTTAATTGGCTGTAAAAATTATATATATTTATATTTAACTTAAGACATTATGAACTAAGATTCAAGATTATTTATCATGTGTATAGGTACATCAAAACATACAGTGAAATGCACTGTTTGTGTTAGCAACCAACACACCCAAGGGTGTGCTAGAATCAGCCTGCAAGTGTCACACATTTCCAGGCTAGTATACAACAGCATGCCCACAATGTTCAGCAGAATAACACAGCAACAAAACGACAACAAAAACTAGGGTTTCTTCACTGTATTTTAGTATTTTAGTCTTGTGTTGGCACTCAAACCCTTTAACAATACTCTGCACGCTGTAGATAAATCTCCTCTGTGTAATTGAATGCCATGTACCAAACATCTTTGTGATACCACATGGCCAATAATCTCTCTTAAAAAGTTATAATGCCCTATCTGTTTCCTGTGCAACAACATGACCTTAACTAAAAGGTTAAACAAGATCTAAAGGCATATAAGTTCTGAAAATCCTGAAGCCATAACACACAGAAGCAGAATTAGGCCATTTGGTTTATCAAGTCTACACAATAACTCATGAGTGATTTATTTTCCTTCTTAACCCCATTCTCCCACCACTACCTTTTAACCTTTGATGCCGAGAACCTATCAACCTCCACTTTAAATATATCCAGTGACATGCCTCCAGCCATCCATTGCAATGAATTCCACAGATTCACCACCCTCTAGCTAAAGATCCTCACCTCTGTTCTAAAGGGACATCATTCCATTTTGAGGCACTGCCCTCTGGTCCAAGACTCCCCCACTGTCGGTAACATCCTCTCCATGTCCACTCTATATAGGCTAGGGGTTCCCAGCCTTTATTTTGCCATGAACCCCATTAACCAAGGGGTCCATGCAACCCAGATTGGGAACCTCTGATCTAGACCTTTCAATATTCGGTAATTTGGGTGCCACTGTAGCGCGATGCTGTTACAGCTTGGGGTGTTTCGGAGTTCAATTCCATCACCATCTGTAAGGAGGCTCTGTACATGCTCCCCGTGGAATGTGTGGGTTTTCCCCGGGTGCTCTGGTTTCCTCTCTTAAGAGTCCCAAGGACACACTGGGTAGGTTAATTGGTTATTATAAATTGTCCCGTGATTAGGTTCGGGTTAATTGGGGTTGTGGGGTTGCTGGGGTGACGTGGCTCTTGCTGGGGTGACGTGGCTCAAAGGGCCGGAAGATACTTGACATTGTATTGCTAAATAAATAAATGAATGAATGAATAGTTGACTAAAAGTACCAAAGATAAAATAATGGCTTAAATGGATCGCACCATCAATATAAAAGAAGGCTAGAAAAGAGAGCAGAGGTACAATTAACTATAGCAGAAAATTTTAAGTAAGTAGCTTTTTTGGATGTAAAAATAATCACAAATGCTTCATGATGCTGTGAAGCATCAAACTCAATTGGAAAATTGTCTAAGACTGTCAAGTAAGTAAAGGTATCTGTTAGTCTTGCGAGACCATGGATCTGCGCCTGGAAAGTCTTCACTCTCCAGGGCGCAGGCCTGGGCAAGGTTGTATGGAAGACTAGCAGATGCCCATGCTGCAAGTCTCCCCTCTCCACGACACCAATGTTGTCCAAGGGAAGGGCATTAGGACCCATACAGCTTGGCACCAGTGTCGTCGCAGAGCAATGTGTGATTAAGTGCCTTGCTCAAGGACACAACACGTTGCCTCGGCTGGGGCTCGAACTCATGACCTTCAGGTAGCTAGTCCAATGCCTTAACCACTTGGCCACGTGCCCACACTGTCAAGTAGTAGTTGTGCTTCCTTGATTTGAAAAGAGAGCATTTCCATTGAACTATGCATCAGTTTGCTTAACAACAATAATGGGTAAATTTGTTAAAGAAACTTCTTTGAAGCATGTGATGGCAATAGATATCGAGAAATGAAATAGTTAAATCCAGAGCACTTAAAAAATAGACCAACCTATCTGAATCCCATATAGAAACAGCAAAGAGTAGAAGGGGAGGGAGAAATACAGAAAATATTGCATAATGTAAGTATGGTACAGATTGAAACATGACGGTAAGGTTGGTAGCAGAAGGCAGATCAAGTAGCTACAATACAGGATCGAGGGTGAAGAGAGCAGCATCAAATAAGGAGCAATGCCATGGGCAACACTGTTCACAACTTTGATAAGTGTTGTGGAGTTGGAAGTAGAGATATAAGATTTGCAGAGGTAAGTAATGCAGAGGAAGACTTGGACAAAGTACAGATAACATCAGTAAGTATGTTGGTTAGGTATATAACTGCCAAGTTATTCCTGTGCTGTTGAAATTTAGTGTTCTGCTTTAGTAAGAGTAATGAGACCACATTCTGTTTGTGTCATACAAATTTAAACCAGAGAGAAGAGCAACAGAATCTTGGAATCAGATGTCTACTACTGTTACCATGTTTCTCTGCTCATGATCAGCTTGAGGGGAACACAAATTTCTTAAGACACGGTTCAAACTGAGGGCTTCAGGATGTTAGTGGAAATTCTGAACACTGAAATTTGAGAGATTAGCAACAATGATCCAATGTTTAGATTTAACCTTTTCTGACCACTTGTTTCAGGATGTCGACATGATGGACCAGAATGGGATGACACCGTTGATGTGGGCTGCTTATAGAACACACAGGTTAGAATGGTTTCATCTGTCAAGTATCTTGCTATTTGTTATCGAAGTGGCTTCTCCTTCACTGCAGAATGCTTAATGTTGTGGCCATCTTGAAGAATATTCAGCATGGTTCCACCGACTTCACATTTGGATATATGGTGGGAGTAGATTGAGTGGTGGGTGGCTTTTAAAGGACAACAGTTTAACTGTGAGACTATTGCTCTCTCTTTTAAAAACCCATCCATATCACCAGTGTCTTTCAGGAAAGGAATTCCATCATCTTTTCCCCCATGTGACCTATATTCGGTGGCCACTTTACAAGGTATCTCCTGTAGCTAATAAAGCGACCTCTGAATGTATGTTAGTGGCCTTCTGCTACTGTGGCCCACCAACTTCAAGGTTTCAGTGTGTTGTGCATTCAGAGATTCTCTTCTGCACGCCACTGTTGTGACGTGTGGTTATTTGAGTTAACGTTGCCTTCCTGTCAGCTTGAACCACTCTAGCTATTAGTTATTTTTGTTTTTTTGTGCAATTCTCTGTAAAGTCTAGAGACTTGTACGTGAAAATCCCAGGAGATCAGTAGTTTCTGAGATACTGGCACCAACGATTATTGCATGATCAAAGTCACATAGATCACATTTCTTGTTTGGTCTGAGCAATAATTGAACCTCTTGACTATGTTTGCATGCTTTTATTCATTGAGTTTTGCTGCCACATAATTGGCTGATTATGTATTTACCTCAATGAGCTGGTGTATAGGTGTACTTAATAAAATGGCCACTGAGTGTATGTGTGACTTCAGATCCACTAATGTGTTGACTCTTGACAGCCTCCTCGGTTTAGGGGCACTAACGATGGATAACAAATACCAGCAACATCATAAACAAGAATAGAATTGTCAAATAAAATTCTGGAATAAAAGAAAAAAGAGGCAATGAATGAAATAGAAACTCAGTCATGACACAAATAATGAGCTAAATGGCCTTTGTTTGTACAATTGAATTTTATGCCGATCGCTACTCTATCCAGCTGCTACTTTCTCTGTAACTATACAAATGGGAACATTGGATAAGGTCTGGATCTGTTTGGCTCTCTGTAAATTGTTTGTTAGCACCTACAGTATGTTTGCATGTGAAGAACAACCACTTACAGAGTGGTTGAGGTGGCACGGTAGCATTGCAGTTAGCATGATGTTTTACAGCACCAGTGATCAGGGTTTAATTCCTGCCACTGTCTAGAAAGAGGTTATATGTACTCTCTGCAGCTGTGTGGCAGTTTCCAGTTTCTTTCACTTTCTAGCAGCCATTGTACAATATCCTGTGTCAAAAGTGGGCTCTGGCATTTTCTTTTCTGAAGTGTATAACCCTATCAGTATGTTTATAAGGCTTCCATAATTTGTGAACACTTGAATAGAACTGCCTCTAAAGTCTTACTTGAGAAATTATGAATATGCATATTTCAGAGACTGATTTTGCTGAACTGAAAATGGGACTGTATGAACCAGTGATACTATCGTTCTTTCTGCATTTCAGCGTGGACCCGACAAGGCTGCTGCTCACGTTTAATGTATCGGTGAATCTTGGTGACAAGTACCATAAGAACACAGCATTACACTGGGCTGTGCTGGCAGGTAACACCACTGTGATCAGTTTGCTGCTAGAAGCTGGAGCTAATGTGGACTCACAGAATATCAAGGTATGATTCTTTAGTGTTCATCATTAAAATAGCTCACTGTAGTTTCTTGGGTCGTGTGCATTTCCCAGTCAATGTTACCGGCCTTCATAAATCAGGGCACTGAGTACAGGAGTTAGGATGTTATGTTGAAGATGTCGATGATGCCAAATTTAGAGTATTGTGTGCATTTCTGGTCACCTACCTACAGGAAAGATGTCAATAGGATTGAAAGAGTATGGAGAAAGATTACAAGGATGTTGCTGGGACTTGAGGATCTGAGTTATAGGGAAATTTTGAATAGGTAAAGACTTTATTCCCTGGAGCATAGGAGAATAAGAGAGAATTGATAGAAGCATACAAAGTTATGTGGGTGGCAGGGTGGAGATATGTCTCTACCAAAGGAGGTAGAAGGTCTTCCCTCTGCCAACCTGCAGGTCACCCTTGGGCAAGGTGTAACACCTGCTCAGCCACATGATCAGGATCATGTGAAGCCATGGGAGCAGGTTGTGGATGGTTTTATGAGCAGCTGGTGCATATCACAAGTCCCGGTTATGCGACCATTGATGCCAGGTAGACAATCTCTGAAGAGAATTAATAATGGCTGGGGTCACCCATCTTGTAAAAACACTGCCCAGAAGAAGACAATGGCAAACTACTTCAGTAGAAAAATTTGCCAAGAACAATCATGGTTATGGAAAGACCATACGACTTGGCACATAATGAATGAATGAACGATGCGAAATTATGAGGGGTAGGGATAGGAAAAGTACAAGCAGCCTTTTTCCACTGAGGTTGGGTGGGACTAGAGCTAGAGGTCATGAGTTAAGGCTGAAGGGTGAAATATTTAAGGAGCGCCCAAGGAGAAACTTCTTCACTTCGGTTGATGTGAATGTGGAATGAGCTGCCGGCAGAAGTGGTGGTTGCATGTTTGCTTGCAACATTTAAGAGAAGTTTGGATAAGTACATGGATGGGGATGGGAGGGATATGGACAACTATGGATCAGGTATAGGTCAATTTAATGAAGCAAAACAATAGTTCAGCTGGACTAGATGGGACGGAGGGTTTGTTTTGTGTTGTTTTGTTTTTCTATGACTCTAAAGTGAACACTAACAACTTTTGCCATAAATGATATTGGAGTTCAGTAGTGTTAAAATGACACACCTCATACTTAAATGGCATATGTTGTGTTCAGAAAGGATTTGCACATATCTAGTGCCTTTTTCACCCTGAGGATGGCCCAGTTATTTATTGCTAATCCAGTATTTTTGCTTTGAAACCTATTGAATGGCCTGGATAGAGTGGAATGTGAACAGGATGTTACCAGTAGGGGGAGGGTCTTAAGACCAGAGGCATAGACTCCAGTACAAGGACATCCCTTTAGAACAGAAATGAGGAGGAATTTCTTTAGCCTGAGGGTGGTGAATTGCTGGAATTTATTCCCAAAGATGGCTGTTGAGGCCAAGTCATTTGGTATATCTAAAGCGAGGTTGATGGATTCTTGATTAGTAAGGATGTCAAAAATTATGGGGAGAAGACAGGAGAATGGAGTTCTTTTAAGAACTCCACAACTCCCGTTCTCAGTATTATTTATTTATTTTGTATTTGCACAGTTCGTCTTCTTTTACACCCTGGTTGTTTGACAGTCTTTGTGTAGTTTTTCACTGATTCTATTGTATTCATTTGTTCTACTGTGAATGCCTCCAAGTAATTGAATCTGAGAGTACATATATGGTGACATATATGTACTTTGATAATAAATTTACTTTGAATTTTGAATGAAGCTGCAAGTGAAAATAAATTGGCCATGATCGAATGATGGAGCAAGCTCAGTGGGCCAAATGGCATAATTCCGCACTTATATCTTATGGTCTTACATAGCTACCTTTCTTATGCTGTGTTGTGACATAGATCAGTGGTGCAGATGGAGGGATTAAGGTACTGGTGAAGACTCCACTAGCATCTTAGGTTCACTTGAGAGCCAAAAGGACTTTAATTTAGTATCTCGGATTAAAATCAGTATTGGGTTTATTATCACTGACATATATCATGAAATTTGTTGTTTTTGCAACGGCAGTACAGTGTAACACTAAAAGAAATGTAGGTTACAATAAGTACTATAAAAAAAGAAATATAAAAAATAAATAAGTAGTGCCAAAAGAAAGCAGAATAGTGTGGTAGTGTTCATGGGTTCATGGACCATTCATGATGTCGAAAGAGAAGAAGGTGTTCCTAAGATGTCGTGTGTGTGTCTTCAGGCTCCTGTACCACCTCCTTGATGGTAATAATGAACAGTGGGCTTGTCCTGGGTTGTGATGGATGCCATCTTCTTGATTATGTCCTCAGTGATGGGAAGGGTTGTGCCCATGATGGAGCTGGCTGAGTTGACCCTCTGCAGCCATTTCTGATCCTATGCGTTGGCACCGCCATACCAGACACTATGAATGCTCTCCGTTGATAGAAATTTGCTAAGAGTCTTTGATGTCATACCAAAAAAAGAGTGTGGCGATTCTGTGTGCACCTCTGACAGGAACCAAATATTCTCTTTTTGGAGTACTACAACTGACAGTTAATTGTGGTTAATATGGTTCATATTATTTAATGCAAATGTTTTAAAAGAAATCAGGTTTAAATGGAAGTCTTCATATTTGCCACTGCATTCATTTTCTGTCTCCATAGGGTGAAAGTCCATTAGATCTTGCTAAACAGCGGAAGAATGTTTGGATGATTAGTCATTTACAAGAAGCCAGGCAGGCAAAGGGCTTTGATAGCCCTTCATTCCTAAAGAGGCTGAAAGCAGACAAGGTGAGTCACTCCTGGACCTGATAAAGTAAGGACTTTGCCACAAGGAAGTGCAACAGCATATTAATTTGCATTTACTTGATGCATGACTGGTTAGAGTACTGGCGTGGTCCTAGTTGGTGCAATGTTTCTCTACATAGGTGTTGGTCTAGAAACATAATTAAAAGTAGGAGATTAAAGAGAGAGAGGTTAGCTTCGTTTGTAACGTGTACATTGAAACATACAGTAAAGTGTGTTGTTTGTGTTAACCACCAACACAGTCTGAGGATGTGCTGGGGCAGCCTGCAAGTATCGTCACAATTCCGGTGTCAGTATAACAGGCCCACGGCTCCTTACCCCAACCCATATGTCTTTGGAATGTGGGAGGAAACCAGAACATGTAGCAGAAACCCGCCTGGTCACACGGAGAATGTACAAACTCCTTACAGACAACAGTGGAAATTATACAGCTGGTGCTGTAAAGCATTGCACTAACTGCTACACTACTGTGCTGCCCAAAAGAAACTGTCCATATGGAAATTGTACATTCTTCCTTTGCATAGCCTTCTCCTGTGTGTTCCATAATTCTTCCTGCATCCCAGAGATGTTTGGGGTAGGTAGGTGAATAGGTTGCTGTAAAGTACCCCCAGTGTAGGTGAGTGATAGATGAATCGGGGTAGAGTTAGTTCATGGTGATATGAGAGAGAAAAGGTTACAGTGAAATAGGTGGAGGAGTGGAAATTTTCTGAAGTTAGCATTGTTTTAATGGGCCAGATGTCTTCTTTCTGTGTTGTAAGGGAATCCATTCTGCCAGTGTCCCAAATGTTTGTTTGTTTGTATGGGTTATGCCCAAGTCAGGCCTAGTACCTTGGGGATGTACTGTGTTTGAGAATTACAATCAGGTTTATTGTCACTGACTTACAAGATGTGGAATTTATTTTGTAGAAGACATAGAAATTGCTGTAAATTACAAAATAAGTAATGCATAAACAAAAGGAAGAATGGAGTAGTGTTCATGGGTTCAGAAATCTGATGGTGGAGGAGAAAAACCTCTTCCTAAATTGTTGAGGACCCTATAACTCCTCCCTGATGTTACTGAGGAGAATAATGAACCGGATGGTAAGGGTCCTTAGATATGGATGCCATCTTCTTGAGGCACCGACTCTTGAAGACGTCCTCAATGGTGCGAAGGGTTGTGTCAGTGGAGAAAGACCAAGTATTGAATTCCTGCTGCAGTTCAGGCTAAGCTCAACTAAGCTCTGGAGATACTATGTGACGAATTTCTGGAAATATTTAAAACAAATATGATAATTATATTAAAAAAATAAGCATGTACGTTTTAAAAATGTTCTTTATT
This sequence comes from Mobula hypostoma, assembly GCF_963921235.1. Classification (NCBI taxonomy): domain Eukaryota; kingdom Metazoa; phylum Chordata; class Chondrichthyes; order Myliobatiformes; family Myliobatidae; genus Mobula; species Mobula hypostoma. The sequence continues at coordinate 66,727,453 of NC_086105.1, forward strand.
TCATGGGTTGTCCAGTTGCCTGCTAATAAGCATTCACAAAATCGAGGAATTAAATTTTTAGAGTGATTAGAATAAATATCAGTACTTCAAAATAGCCTTGGTGTAATCTAGAAAAGTATGGAAGTTATATTTACACCGTACAATTATCCTCAAGACTAGTTAGCTTCCAGTACAAGGCTAGACATTTTTCAGATGAGGTCATAGTTGTAGAAAAGTACAGCACAGCAAATGGCCCTTCAGCCCATCTAGTCACGTCGAACTAATTAAGCTGCCTACTCCCATCAACCTGCACCCAGACCATAACCCACCATACCCCTGCCACCCATGTACCTATCCAGACCGCTCTTAAACATTAAAATCGAGCTTGCTTGCACCACTTGTGCTGGCAGCTCATTCCACACACTCATGACTCTCTGAGTGAAGAAGTTTCTCCTCATGTTCCCCTTAAAATTTTCACCTTTCACCCTTAACCTGTGCCCTCTAGTTGCAGACCCACCCAGTCAGTGGAAAAAGCCTGCTTACATTTACCCTAAATTTACCCATAATTTTGTATACCTCTATCAAATCTCCCCTCAATCTTCTACATTCCAAGGAGTAAAGTCTTAACCTATCCAACCATTCTGTATAACTCGGGTCCATCCTCAGAAATTTTCTTTCCATTTACATCTTTCCAGTAGGTAGGTTATGAAAAATTCACACAATACTCCAAATTAGGCTTCACCAATGTCTTATACAACTTCAACATAACATCCCATCTCCTGTACTCAGTACTTTGATGTATGGAGGCCAACGTGCCAGAAGCTTACTTTACAACCCTATCTACCTGTGCTGCCACTTTCAACAGCTTATGGACCTCTATTCCCAGATCCCTTTGTTCTACCACATTGTTGGTCCTACCAAAGTGCAACAGCTCGCACTTGTTTGCATTAAATTCTGTTCCTTGCTGTTGACCACATCCCAGATCTTGGTGTCATCTGCAAATTTGCTGATCTAGTTAACCACATTATCATCCATATAATTGATAAAGATGACAAACAACAACAGACCCAGCACCAGTCCCTGCGGCACACCACTAGTCACAGGCCTCCAGTCAGAGAGGCTACCACCTAATACTGCTCTCTGGCTTCTCCCAGAAAGTCTAGGTCTAATCCGATTTACTACCTCATCTTGACTAAACCTTCTTGACCAGCCTCCCATGTGGAACTTTGTCAAATGCTTTACTAAAGTCCACATCTACTGTCTTGCCTTCATCAACTTTCCTTGTAACTTCCTCGAAAAACTCCATAAGATTGGTTAGACATGACCTGTCATGCTGACTATCCCTGATCAGTCCACGTCTGTCCAAGCACTCATATATCCGGTCCCTTAGAATACCTTACAATATCTTTCCCGCTGTTGATGTCAGGCTTACCGCTCCATAATTTCCTGGTTTATTCTTAGAGCCTTTCTTAAAGAGTGACATTGGCTGTTCTCCAATCCTCTGGTACCTCTCCTGTTGCTAAGGATGTTTTAAATATCTCTGCTAGGGCCCTGGCAATTTCTGCACTTGCCTCTCACAGGATCCGAGGGGCCACCTTTTCAGGCTCTGAGTGGGATTATCCACCCTAATTTGCCTCAAGACAGCAAACACCTCTTCTGTAATCTGTACAGGGTCATGACCTTACTACTGCTTTTGCTTCATTTCTATAGACACTGTGCCTGTCTCCTGATTAAACACAAATGCAAAAAAAATCCATTTAGGATCTCCCCCATCTCTTTTGCCTCCACTCATGGATTACCATTCCATTCTCCCAGAGGATTGTCCCTTGCAATCCTTTTGCTCTTAACATATCTATGGAATACCTTAGGCTTCTCTGTCACCTTATCTGCCATGGCAACCGCATGCCTTCTGTTAGCCCTCTTGATTTCTTTCTTATGTGTTCCCTTGCATTTCTAGTACTCCATAAGTACCTCATTTGTTCCTACCTGCCTATACCTGCTGTGCACCTTCTTATTTTCTTAACCAGGGCCTCAATATTTCTTGAACACTAAGGTTCCCTAAACCTGTTATCATTACCTTTTATTCTGACAGGTACGTACAAGCTTTATACTCTTGTAATTTCACTTTTGAAGGCCTCCCACTTACCAAATACACTTGCCGATAAACAGCCTGTCCCAATCCACACTTGTCAGATCCTTTCTGATACTATCAGAATTGGCCTTTGTACAATTTAGAATCTCAACCCGTGGATCAGATCTATCTTTTTTTGTATCTACTTTGAAACTAACACCATTATGATCACAAGAAGCAAGGTGTTCCACTGCAAAAACTTCTGTCACTGCCCTATCTCATTCCCTGATAGTAGATCGAGCATTGTACATTCTCTCATTGGGACTTCTGTGTACTGATGAGGGAAACTTTCCTGAATACATTTAACAAACTCTATCCCATCTAGACCTTTTACAGTTTGGGAGTCCCAATCAATATGTGGAAAGTTTAAAAACACCTACTATAATAACCTTATGTTTCCTGCAACAGTCTGAGATCTCTCTACAAATTTGTTCCTCTAAATCTTGAGGACTATTGGGTGGTCTATACTATAGCCCCATTAATATGGTCATACCTTTCTTACTCCTCAGTTCCACCCATAAGCCTCGCTAGACGAGTTCTCCAGTGTGTCCTGACTGAGCACTGCCATGACGTTTCCCCTGACGAGTAACGCCACCCCTCCCCCTTTAAACCTTCCTGCTCTGTCATCTATAAAACATTGGAGCCCTGGAATACTGAGCTGCTATTCCTGCCCCTCCTGCAACCAAGTCTCACTAATGGCTACAATATCATAATTCCATATGTTGATCCATGGCCTTTCCGACAGTACTTCTTACACATCTCAGAACATTAGTCGCACCATGCTGAACCTTTTGATTCCTGACTATGTCTGAGGTCTTAACAACATGTCTTCACAACCTCTCCACTATCTATTCTGGCACTCTGGTTCCCATCCCCCTACAACTTCAGTTTAACCCCATTCCATCACATGTAGCACTAGCAAACTTCCCACTAAGATATTAGTCCCCCTCCAGTTCAAGTGCAAGTGGTCTCTTCTGTACAGGTCCCACCTTCCCTGGTAGAGAGCCCTATGATCCAAAAATCTAATGTCCTCCCTCCTACAACAATTCTTTAGCTACATGTTAAACAGTATGATCTTCCTACTTCTGACCTCACTCACACATATGGCACGTAGCAATTCTGAGATCACAACCCTGGAGGTCCTGTCCAGCGCAAAGTACCCTTGTGGCCATCCCACTCAACGACAGGACACTGTTGGGGTGAATGACTGAGCAGAGGAAAGTCACAGCGGTCAGGTGTCTGGCATTGATTCCGGCTCCGTGACTCAGACGAGAAGGGGGGGGGTGTGCAAAGAGGTGAGCTGTGGTGATAATGGATTTGTTAGTTTGGGGAACAGAAAGGAGGCTCTGTATATCCCTGAACTCACTTTGCAGAACCTTGTCACTCATCCTACCTAGGTCATTGGTACCTACATGCACTACGACCTCTGGCTGCTCACCCTTTCACTGAAGAATACTGAGGGCTCGAACCGAGCTATCCCAGACCCTGGCACCCAGAAAGCAACATACCATCCTGGAATCTCATTCTCTTCATCGGAACCACCTTTCTGCTCCCCAAAGTAACAAATCCCCTATCAGCCCAGCTCGCCCCTTCTCCCCACTTCTCTTCTGAATCACAGAGCCAGAGTCAGTGTCAAAGACCTGACCACCGTGACTTTCCTCTGCCGGATCATCCACCCAGTACTAACCTGTTGTTGATGGGATGGCCACAGGGTTAGTCTGCACTGGTTGTTTAACCCCTTTTTCCTTCTTGACTGTCACTCAGTTTCCTTTGTTCTGCACTACGGGTGTAACTATAAACGTAACTTTGCTAGATCAAATAACGACAGCACAAAAAAATCGTTACTTATCTTTCCACCCGTTTATTTCTTCGAGGTCTGCCGGTGAGTGAACTTGGACCCAACATCAGGGAAGGAACCATTCTCATCTCCCCAGCGGGTCTACAAGTTCACTGCCTGATGTCAGAATTGTCAGCAGTTATAAGGCCACCGATACAAAAGAACAATCAGTTTGATAACCATTCCGGTCAAGTCAATGGACTATTGATACAGAGAACAATCAGTTTGATAACTATTCCGGCCAAGTCAATGGACTATTGATACAAAAGTGCAACCAATTTGTTAGACACTCCAGCCACCTTAATTAAAGAAAAGAATGTCCTACCTGGTTTACTGGAGCCACAACTTAATGACAAAGATAAGAACATCCGTCAGATTTATGCTTTAATTAAGAGAGGAATATTCTGTCCAATTTCCATCAGGCACTGCCTTTTGTCAAAATCAAAAGGTGTGAAAAGCCCATAGACATCTGATGTGGATCTGGGCAAACCCTAATTATCTTGCCCCAAAGAAGGCAGCTGTGAGACATCACTCAAATAAACTGCAGTCACATAGTCAGTACTGAATCCATTGTTTACAGGAATCTTGAGAATCTCCCTTTCCCTTAAACTTTATCATAACTACCTCTCTATATGTTGTATGCATCATCCTTTCAGCCTCTCAAATTGATCCAGAGTTCATTCAGTTCCAGCTGCAACTCCTTAAGGCGATAATGTTTTTATTGGCTCATACCAAAATTGTAAGGACATTTTCAACCTCTGGTTTAAATTCAATATCCTGAGAACACTTTACATCTCAGTGTGAATTCTTTCAGAGCGAGTCATGAGTTCTCTCATTCATTGTGTATAGCTGTGCTGAAAATAGGCAAAAAATTGGTTTTCTTAAATTTGGAACTCTTCTTAGAACATAGACCATCACAGCTCAGGAAGAGGTGCACAACGAAGTGACTTGATAGAATATATAAGGTAAGAGTCAGAGTGGATAGCCAGGCTTTTATCCCAGTGTGGAAATGGCTATATGAGGGAGCATAATTTTAAGATGATTGGAGGAGAGTATAGGGGAGATGTTGTAGGTTTTTTACGGAGTGGAGGTAAAGGCAGATACATTCGGGACTTTTAAGAGACTCTTAGATAGGCACATGGATGAAAGAAAAATGGAGTATGTGGGAGGGAAGGGTTAGATTGATCTTGGAAGCCGTTGAAGGGTCGGCATAATTGTGGGTCAAAAGGCCTGTGCTGTTCTATGTTCTCCTAATGCCTAATTACACTCACTCTTTCTGCCTGTGCATGGTCCATATTCCTTCATGTACTGAATATTCATGTGTTCATCTGAGAACTTCTTTAATGCTACTTTCATTTCTGCCTCCACCACCACATTCCAGGCGCCCACCACTCTCTGTGTAAAGAATGAAACCGCACATCTGCTTTGGACTTTTCCTTTCTCACTTTGAATATATGTCTCCTAATATGAGCCATTTTAACCATGGGGGAGAAAGATACTGGCTGTATCAACCTCTGTGGGGTCTCCCCTCAGCTTCCACTTGCTTCACATTTAGAGAGAAATTTTTCAATGTTTGGAGAGTTGTGCAATCAAGTTGAGTTTATTGTCATGTGCACAAATATGGTGAGGTACAGTTACAGAGGAAAACTTGCTCACAGTGGCATCACAGACACATTGGTACAGACAATGTACATTGTACATTAATTATACCAGACAGTGAAAAAGATTGCAAAGCAAGACATTAGTACAAAAGCACAATTAGAAACCAGCCCACGGTAGTGCAAGAGGTGGTCCATAGTGTTCTGTTGCTAGGTAGCATTAGGATTATGCAGATTAGAGGGATAATAAACCAATGGCAGAGCAGACTCAATGGCCGAATATCCTAATTCTGGTCCTATATCTTATGGTTTATTCAACAAACTGATAAGTCTAGAAAAGTAGCTGTCTCTGAACCTGGGGCTTTTCTCCTTGGAGCGAAGGAGGATGAGAGGTGACTTGATAAAGGGCTACAGAATGATAAAAGGCATAGGTCGAATGGACAGCCAGAGGCTTTTTCCCCCGGCCAGAAATGGCTAATATGAGGAGGCATAACTTTAAGTTGTTTGGAGGAAGGTATAGGGCGAATGTCAGAGGTAGGTTTTTTACACAGATTAGTGAGTGTTAGAATGCCCTGCCACAAGTTGTACTAAGGACAGCTACATTAGGGACTTTTTAAGGGACTTTTAGGTAGGTACTCGGATGAAGGAAAAACAGAGGGCTAAGCGGGAGGGAAGGGTTGAGTGGTGGAGCAGACTCAATGGGCCGAATGGCCTGCTTCTGCTCCTAAGGTATTATGGCTAGATTGATTTGGAGTCAGTTAAACAGTCAGCACTACATCGTGGGCTGAAGGGCCTGTACTGTGTTGTACTGTTCTGTGTTCTATGTTATGAACCTAGATGTGGGACTTCAGGCTTTTGGACCTCCTGCCTGACTGTAACAGTGAGAAGCTGGCATGGCCTGGTTGGTGGGGATCCTTGATGATAGATGCTTCTTTCTTGAGGCGTTGCTTCCTGTAGGTGCTTTCAGTGGTGGAATTATAATTTGTTTCTTTTCTTTAATAGGAATTTCGACAGAAGGTGATGCTGGGGACTCCGTTTTTAGTGATTTGGTTGGTGGGATTCATAGCTGACCTTGATATTGACTCCTGGCTAATAAAGGGATTAATGTACGGTGGAGTCTGGGCACTGGTTCAGTTCCTTTCAAAGTAAGTGATTTACAGAAAACCTGGCTTCGTTGTGAGTTTCTTTATTCAGTCTGCCCCAGTTCCTTCCCATTTCTCAGCAAGTATAAACGATTTTGACCTCAGAATCAAAATTAGGTTTATTACCATGACATATGTCATGAAATTTGTTTAGTGGCTGCAATGCAGTGCGATACATAAAATATGCTATAAATCACATTAAGAAATGTAAACTCAATGGTCACTGTATCTGCTAAAGTGGCCACTGAGTATATGTTCATGGTCTTCTGTTGCTGTAGCCCATCTACTTCAAGGTTCAACTTCTTGTGCATTCAGAGATGCCCTGTTGCGCCTAACTATTGTAATGCTTGGTTACCTTCCTGTCGGCTTGAACCGGTCTGGCCATTCTCCTCCGACCTCTCATTAACAAGCCATTTTCACCCATAGAACTGCCACTCACTGGATTTTATTTTTGTTTTACACTCCATTCTCTGTAAACTTTAGAGAATGTTGTGTGTTAAAATCCCAGGGTTTCAGCAGTTTCCGAGATACTCAAACCACACCATCTGGCACCAACGTTCATTCCACAGTCAAAGTCACTTGTATCATATTTATTCCGTATTCTGATGTTTGGTTTGAACGACAACTGAACTTCTTGACTATGCATGCTTTTATGCATTGAGTTGCTGTCACATGATTGACTGGTTAGGTATTTGTATTAACAAGCAGGTGTACATAATAAAGTGGCCACTACGTGTATACAAGAACAATCTCTATGATATTATGACATTGAACGCCATACTCCTTCTCCTATTCCTTATATTCCTTAAAGAGCAAGAGGCGGCTATTTATTGGTCAAGTCTGTTATGCCTCAAATCAAGGCTAATTCGTATCTCAGGTCAAATCTTCTGCTTGTTCCCAGCATCTTCTGATGCTCATCTTCCCCAAAGATCTGTCAATATCTGTGTTTAATATACTCAGAAATTGCCCCCTGAGGTAGATTCCAAACATCTCCCAACCCTGGTGTAAGGAAGCTTCTTTTCACTCAGTCCAACGTAACTGATACTTTTTGATTTATAAACCCGGGCCCAAACTCCAGAGCCTGCAAGCAAAGCTTCTCAGCATTTACCTCACTGTTCCCCCTCAGAATTACTTTTGTCTCATCATCTCTGATGTAGACCATTCTTTTTCAAAGAATAAAAACAGATAATGTTGGAATTGCTCAGCAGGTAAGTCAGCTCCTGTGGAGAGAGAGGCAATGTTTTAAATTGATGGTATTGGATTCTGATGCTTTTGCAATCCAAAGGTTGGTGGTAAGTCAGGAATGAGGCATAAAACTTATTGCTTATGATCATTTTATCAATTGGTACAACAGCAAAGAAGAACAAGCATTGAGAGAACAAAGGAAAGAGCAAACAAACCTTGTGGCCGTCTCCTACTCCGACTAGAGATAACAAGATTTCAATGATAACGATTTCAATTATAACAATTAAACTATAAAATAGCCAGATTCAAGTAGTGTGACACCTGCTATTGAAAATTATAAAGTTTCTAAAAGAAATACAGAAGCAACTGTACCATAATTACTAGAAATTTCACTGAACAGTTCCATGTAGTATAGGTGATTTTAAGTACAAGCAAGTAAAATTAAGCTACAAGAAAAATAACATTTCTACACCCCAATCCAATGATGGCCTTTCATCAGATCTGAAGAAAGATGGCAAATAATCATGTGATTGGGGAAGGGTAGAGAAAATAAAGAGCGTCTGTAATAAGTTGAAAGTCAAGGGAGACTGGATTACACAAGTGGTGGTGGTGAAGGCTTCTGTCTATTGGAGATGTTGACAAATGAATAAAAAAGGAACAGGAGGAAAACAAACTAACATTGACCATAAGGTATAAGAGCAGAATTATGCCATTTGGCCCGTTGGAGGTAGAACTGGAATACAAAACATCGCAAATTCTGAAAATCTGGAATAAAACAGCATACTGGAAATAGTAGATCAGGGAACAACCATGGAGAGAGAAACTAAGTTAATGTTACATGTGATTAATCTTAAATCAGAACTGGTCATAAAATGCAAAGGCACGATATCTGAAGTTGTTGAATTCAGTCTAATCTGCCTCATCAGAAGATGGGGTACTGTTCTTTGAATTTCTTTGGAGCCATGTAAGAACCAAGGACAGACGACAGAAAGAGCTGGATGGAGAATTAAACTGACAAGAAACGGCAGGCTCAGGGTCTGAATGGGGGTCTTCTGCAAAGCGGTCACTCAGTCTGCCTTTGGTTGCACCGTTGTACCACATTTGTAAGTGGTAGATACAGTGCAGTAAGTGAATGGCTACTTCATGGAAAGGGAGCTTTGGGTCTCTGAATGGTGTGAAAGGAAGATGTTAAAGTGTTGTAACTTTTGCCCCATTGCACTGTTCCAGTGAAGCCCAATGTAAAACGGTATCTCATCTTCCATGTGGTCACATTGCAGCCTTTAGAGTTCAACAATCAATTCAATAATTTCAGAGCAAGCTCACTTCCTAATGGTATTAGAACTGGCCAGTTCCAATTTAAGATTAACCTGCAGTAATGTTAACTCTGTTTTTCTGTTTTCACAGATGCTGCCTGAACTGCTGAGTATTTTCAGCATTCTGTTTTATCTCAGATTTCCAGGATCTGCAAGGTTTTGCATCTCTCAATTCCAGCATTGTTATTTTCTCTCTCCTTCCTTTTTCAGTCATCTGTGTCCTGTTTAGATCTCCAAAAAGGTGAGCCCATGATTAACGGCACCTTTCTCAGCCAGCACCACTACTATATATATTTCAGTCTCTTTTCATCTCAAGGTACAAATACTCTTTGTCCTCTCCCCTTCTCTGCAGCTTATACAAACGTTTCCCTTCTTAAGCTTTCTCAGTCCCAATGAAAGTTTATTAACCTGAACCATTAACACTGTTGCCTTGCCTGAGTCGATGTAGTAGTAGTATTAACACTGTTTCTCTCCCCACAGATGCTGCCTGACCTTCTAACCACTTCCAGCAACTTTTTTTTAAATTTTAGATTTCTGGCACCTACAGTTTTTTTCCCCATTGTTATTCAATCCTTTCTCATTTGACATCTCCCTTCCCTTTTCCCCCTTCCTCACAGTGATAGTGTACTGCACTCATTCTGAGGTCATATAGCACAATTTTTTTGGGTAATGATTTGTAAATTCCTTAGAGAAAATATTGGTTACCTGAACTGCTGCAACACAGAGGTACACTGTATATCCTCATGACCAAATCAACTCATTAACAGCAATACACGCTGACACCCAGTCACATAACATGTAACAAGAATGGAGGCACTTGGTCCATAACGTCCTTGGCAGCCAAAAGAGATTTTGAGAATCCCATTCCCCAGCCCTCAGTCCATTGCCTTGTGTGCTTGAACTTCTCAAGCCTTTAATTAAATACTTTTTAACTTGAAGAATATTCCTTCTTTCTTCATTGTTTTGGATGATGAGTTCTGGCTCCCACTACTCATTAAAACCCTAGTAATCCTTCCAATTTATGTTCATCAGCCCTAATGATTGTCCTCTTCAGGAAGGAGATAGGTTTTGCCTTTTTGCCTCACCTTGTAATTTTACATGTTTAATTCATTTTCTCATATCCTTTCCATAAGACCGTAAGATGTTTGAGAGGAATTAGGCTATTTTGCCCATCGAGTCTGCTCTGCCATTTCATCATGATTGATCCATTTCCTTCTCAGCCCCAGTCTCCTGCCTTCTCCCCATGCCCTGACTAATCAGAAGTCTGTTAACCTCTGCTTAAATATATCCAATGACTTGGCCTCCACAGCTGCCTGTGGTCACAAATTCCACAGATTCACCATTCTCTGGCTAAAGAAATACTTCTTCATCTCTGTTCTAAATGGACATCCCTTTATTCTGAGGCTGTCCCCTCTGGTCTTAGACTCTCCTGCCATTGGAAACATCTTCTCCACATCCACTGTATAGAAGCCTTTCAACATTCGATAGGTTTCGGTGAGATCCCCCCACCCCCACATTCTTCGGAATTCCAGTGAGTACAGGCTCAGAGCCATCAAATGCTCCTCATATGATAAGCTTTTCAATCATTTTTGTTAACCTCCTTTGAACTCTCCAATATCAGCACATCTTTTCCTAGATAAGGGGCCCAAAATAGTTCACAATACTCCAAAAGTGAGGCATCACCAGTGCTTTATGAAGTTTCAACATTACATCCTTGCTTTTATATTCTAGTCCTCTTGAAATGGATGCTAACATCGCATTTGCCTTCCTCACCACCTACTCAACCTGCAAATTAACATTTAGGGAATCCTGCATGAGGACTCCCAAGTCCCTTTGCACCTCACATTTTTTAATATTCTCTCCATTTAGAAAATGCATGACCATACACTATATTCTATCTGCCACTTTGTCCATTCTTCTAATCTGTCTAAGTCCTTCTGAAACCTCTCTGCTTCCTCAACACCACCTGTCTCTCCACCTATCTTCATACCATCCGCACACTTTGCCACAAAGCTATCAATTCTGTCAATGAAAAAATGAGTGGTCCCAACGCAAACCCCTGTGGAACACAAGTAATCACTGGCAGCCAACCAGAAAAGGCTCCTCTTTATTCCCACTCTTTGTCTCCTGCAAATCAGCCTCTGCTTTTTCCATGCTATTATCTTTCCTGTAATAATTGGCTTTTAATTTGTTTAGTAGCCTAATGTGTGGCACCTTGTCAAAGGCCTTCTGAAAATACAAATACACAACATCCACTGATTCTTCTTTGTCTATCTTGCTTGTTATTTCTTCAAAGAATTCTAACAGATTTGTCTGGCAAGATATTCCCTTAAGGAAACCATACTGACTTTGGGCTGTTCTATCATGTGCCTCCAAGTACCCCAAAACCACATCCTTAACATCTTCCCAACCATTGAGGTCAGACAAACTGACCTATAATCTCCTTTCTTCTGTCTCTCTCCCTTCTTGAAGAGTGGAGTGACACTTGCAATTTTCCATTCCTCTAGAACTTATGCTAAAATCTATTGATTCTTGAAAGATCATTATTAATGCTTCCACCATCTCTTCAGCCACCTCTTTCAGAACCCTGGGATGTAGACTATCTGGTCCAGGTGATTTATCTACCTTCAGACCTTTCATTTTCCCAAGAATTTCTCCCTAGTAAAAGCAACTTCACTAGCTCTTTCCCACTGACACTCTCAAACATCTGGCATATCGCTTGCATCTTCCAGTGAAGACTGATGCAAAATACTTATTCAATTTGTCTCCTGTTTCCTTGTCCCCCATTCCCCCATTACTACCTCTCCAGCATAATTATCCATTGGTCTGATATGTACTTTTGCCTCTCTTTTACACTTACTATATCTAAAGAAACTTCTGGTATCCTTTTTAATATTATTGGCTAGTTTACCTTCATGTTCCATCTTTTTCTTCTTTATGACTTTTTCGTTACCTTCTGTTGGTTTTTAAAAGCTTCCCAATCCTTTAATTTTACACTAATTTTTGCTCTATTATTTGTCTTCTCTTTGGCTCTTATGTTGGCTTTGATTTCTCTTATCAGCCACAGTTGCATCATCCTGCCTTTAAAATACTTCTTTAGGATGCATCTATCCCGTGCCTTCTGGATTGCTCCCAGCAACTCTAGCCCTTGTTACTCTGCCATCATCCCTGCTAGTGCTCCCTTCCAATCAATTTGGCCAACCCCTCTCTCATGCCTTTGTAATTCCCTTTACTCCACTGTAATCCTAATATATCTGACTTTGGTTTCTCCTTGTCAAATTGCAGTGTGAATTTGATCATATTATCATCACTTTCCCATAAGGGTTCTTTTACCTTAAGTTCTCTTTTCAATTCCGGTTCATTGCACAACATCCAGTCCAGAATAGCTGATCCCCTAGTGGGACCAACCATGAGCTGCTCTAAAAAGCCATCTCCTAGGCATTCTACAAATTCCCCCCCTTGGGATCCAGCACCACCTGATTTTCCCAATCTACCTGCATATTGAAATCCCCCATAACTATTGTAACATTGCCCTTCTGACATGAGTCCTTTTTACTACTGTTCGGTGGTCTATATATAACTCCCATCAGGGTCTTTTTACCTGTGCAATTTCTGCATCTTCCAATCCTATGTCACCTCTTTCTACTGATTTGATTTCCAAAGAGAATTTCTGAAAGTTTGGAAGTTTCAAAGTACACATGTATCACCATATACTACCTTGAGATTCATTTTCTTGCAGGTTTTCACAGTCAATACAAAGAAACACAATAGAATAATTGAAAAACCGCACACAAGACAGACAATCAATATGCAAAAGACTGCAAATACAAAAAAAAACAAAATAATATGAAATAAATAAGTAATAAATAACAAGAACTTAAAATGAAGAGTCACCCAACCCCTTTCTCAATTTGATATAACCCTTGCTTAATGTCACATGGCAAATGCAATATATGCTGTATAGATTTTCTCTGAAAGAGGGACCAAATTAAATTCCAAATTTTATGCAATGCATATGACTATAAACCCATAAGACACAGGATATGGTTTCTTATGTAACTTATTCCTTAATAAGCTCATTCCAAAATATTGTTTATTAAAGACGACTTAAGGTATCACTTAAGCAACTTGCATACAGCAATGTAAACTGTGGTACCAAAATCTGTGGTTGGAGGCAGCTGTGAAAGCTTAAAGTGTGCAGTCCAGTAAAAGGAGGAGACTGGAGACTGCCCCAGAGTGAGTCATGAGGTCAATCCCTAGAAATTGTGCCACAATTCCTTTAGCTGCCTGGCCTAAGGTAATCTCACAGAGATGCCCAAAATGGGGAGTGAAAAATGGTAATATGGAGATACAATGCAAGAGTAATGCAAAGAGTTAAAAACAGCTAAACATGAATGTATTTTGCCTTTGCCATCAAACATGAAGCCCTGCTGATAACAGTGTAAAAGCAAGAATATCAGGGACTGTTTTGTCTGTGCCATCTCTTTCAGGTCCTTCTTTGATCACTCTATGCACAGTGCACTTCCTCTTGGGATCTATTTGGCAACCAAATTCTGGATGTATGCTACTTGGTTCTTCTGGCTATGGACTGATATCTTTTACGTTGCCTGATTATCTCCATGTAAGAGGGGATGTTGGTGGTGGAAGATAATTGCATAAATTTCAACTTCACAGTGCCAGCATTTATTATTCCTCCCCACTTATTCCCCTAAACTGAATGCTCCACTGGGCTATTTCAGAGGGAGGGTGGCGGAGGTGCGAGTAAGGATCATCAACTTTGGGTTTGGAGTTGCTGATAGGAGTTCAATGTAAATGTCGTTATCAAGGTGTATATATGTCACCATATACAACCCTGGGATTCATTTTCTTGTGGGCAACTTCAACAAATCTATAGCAGAGTAAGTATATTAGGATCAATGAAAGACTGCACCAACTTGGGAGTTCAACCACTATGCAAAAGGTAACAAGCTGTGCAAATACAAAAAAAAACAATATTAATAAATAAATAAGCAATAAATATTGAGAATATTAGATGCAGAGTCCTTGAAAGTGAGTCCATTGGTTGTGGGAACACTTCAAAATTTGGGAGATGTGCTCAGTGTTTGGGAGGGCTTTACCCATGATGGACTGGGCCATATCCACTACTTTTTATGGGGTTTTCTGCTCAAAAGCATTGGTGATACAGTCAGTCAGTACACTCTCCACTACACATCTATGGAAGTTGCAGATGCCTTGCTGAATCTCTGCCAACTCTCAATGAAGCAGAGGCACTACCGTGCTTTCTTCGTAATTACACTTACATACTTCAAAAAATAACACCGTTAAATCCAGGTAAGGGCTGTAGATTTTCTTCTCTGTAGGGCATGAGTGAACCAGGTAGTGATCTAATACTTGGTTACAATGGCTAAATTTTTCTTTTAATTAATTTCATCTTCTGGGTTACCATAGTCCAGTCTGATATCTTACCGTAAGTTTAGTAATCCAGGCTGCTATTCCCTGGTCGAGTAACTTACTCTAGATGCCAGATGGGCTCACCAGCCAGGGTTGGCAACTCATCTTAGAGAAGAAAAACTCTGATCTCAAACCCCCACTGCCTTGTGGCTATACGCACTCATGGGAGTAAACCCTGAGGAAAAATCCGGAGCTGGAGTTCCTAAGGCAGTCCCACGTTGAGTTCAACGTTGACTGGCAACTCCTGCGATGCAGCTGGTGCCAAACTGTTTTGATCTCTGCCGTTCCTTTGGATTCATCAGCTGCTTGAGAGGGGAAGCCAGCTACATGGGCGACAGCTTGCTGTCTCCATATTGTACTGCCCTGCCTAGCATATCACGTAGACAGCTAGGATGCAACATCCATGGTCGACCTCGAACAACAGATGCCTTAATGTTATCATTGCATTCTCCCTGCTAGCTTGTTGAGTTAC
Organism: Mobula hypostoma; assembly: GCF_963921235.1. Lineage (NCBI taxonomy): Eukaryota > Metazoa > Chordata > Chondrichthyes > Myliobatiformes > Myliobatidae > Mobula > Mobula hypostoma. The sequence goes on from NC_086105.1 coordinate 66,742,561, forward strand.
AGTTATCCAGCAATTGGATTTGTGTCTATCCAATTGCAGAAGTGGTACGATTTCCAAGATTGAAGATTCAAGATTTATTGTCATTCTTCACTACATGAGTGTAAAGGAGGGCAAGATAATTGTTAAACCGGATCCAATGCAACATAACAAAACACAATAAGCATAAAGAACAGAATAGAAAAAACAATAACAAAGCAGTTCTATAAAACACTATGTGCAAGTAACTGTTATATGCATAGGCTGATTGTATGTGCATAAAGTGGCGCTAGGTGATATGTCTGTCATTGTGGTCTGGGGTTTGGAGGAATGGGTTAATAAGTGGAGGTGTTGATCAACCTGACAGCTTGGGGGAGGTATCTGTTTTTGAGTCTAGTGAGTACTGGTGTGGATGCTACGTAGACTCCTTCCTGATAGGAGTTGGACAAACATTCCATGAGCAGGGTGGCTGGGATGCTCAGGATATTTCTGAGCTTTTTCCAGCATCTTTCTGTATGAATGTACTTGATGGCAGGTGGGCTTGTGCCGGTGATGCGTTGGCAGTTTTAACTACCCATTGTAGAGCCCTCTTGTCCACCGCAGTGCAGTTATCGTCCCACACAGTGATGCAGCATGTTAGGATGCTTTCCACTGCTCATTTGTAGAAGGTCTTAAGTATTGGTATGGATAGACCAGCTCTCTTCAGCCTTCTCTGAAAGAAGAGGCCTTGGTGAACTTACCAACTGTCCTTATTTCCTTTTCTGTTGACATAGAGAGGAGAGTCTTTTGGACCTTCCATGCAGCAGAAGTAACAAGGAGGGTATTGTGCTCATGGGCATTATAGAACTACATTAAAGCTATAAGTTGATGTGAAAATAATCCTTCCAGCCTTTTAATTCCTTAACACCAAAACACATCTTCCAGTTCTGTCAGTCCACCTCCCATTCCTTGTCAACAGTGTAGGGCTCTTCTATAACTTTGGTAAGTCTTGGAAGTCAGACCCCGGAGTAATTAAAGCCACTGAAGAGCAGAAGAAAAAGGTAAGACGGTGTCCAAGCTATGAATCTATACACCATGTAGACTCCTTCAGTCTACACTGGAGAATAGTAAATATGCCCCTTGAGTTGGCACTGATCAGAGTTGAAGGATGTCAAAGTCATGGATTTTCATTTGATGCAATTGTGGCCACCAAAGTTTTGTGTGTATTCTTGCCTTAGGTTTGGTAGTCCAGACTGCTATCCTCTGTCCCATATGTCACTGCATCCTCCTATACTGGCATGTTGAGGTACAATTAACCAGCTCAGTAGCAGAATCAGGTTTAATATTACTGATATGTGTTGTGAAATTTATTGTTTTGTAGCAGTAGTACAGTGCAATACTTAAATTATAAATTACACTAAGAAATGTGCGCATTTTGCACTAAAGAGAGCAAAAATAGTGAGTGTTGATGGGTTGGAATTGTCCATTGAGAAATCTAAAAGAGGAGAGGAGGAAGCTATTCCTGAAACATTCAGTTTGTGTCATCAGGCTCCTCTACCCTCCTCCCTGATGGTAGCAATGAGAAGAGGGCATGTCCTGAATGCTGGAGGTCTTTATTGATGGATGCCACCTTTCTGAGGCATTGTTTTTTAAAGATGTCCTTGATGCTGGGGAGGCTAGTGCCCATAATGAAGCTGGCTGAGTTTGCAACCCTCTGCAGCTCTTTCCAATCCTGTGCAGTGGCACCTCCATATCCAATGCAACCAGCAAGAAAGCTCTCCATGCTAGTCTTTGGTGACGTACTAAATGTCCACAGGCTACTAAACAAAAATATAGCTGTCAATGGCCTTCATTGTAATGGTACCAATATGTTGGGCCCAGGATAGATCCTCAGAGATATTAACCTTCATACAGAAGTAAATTCAACATAACTTGCAAGTGCATCATACTTGAAAGGAAGCTTTTATGTAGTGCTGAGTTACAGTAATATCAATGCTGTTGCTTGCCTTGTTTCCTTTGTGTATTTTATAACATAGAATATGGAACACTACAGCACAGTACAGGCCCTTTGGCCCTCAATATGCCAAGCTTATAATGCACCCTAAGATCAATATGATCCTTTCCTCCCCTAAAGCCTTCGTGTTTTTATTATCCATGTGCCTATCTTAAACAGTTTCTTAAGTGCCCCTAATGTATCTGCCTTTACCACCATCCCTGGTAGTGCATTTTACGCATCCACCAATCTCTGTTTTAAAAAAAACCTATCTCTGACATCACCCTGATACTTTCTTCTAAACACCTGAAAGTTGTGCCCCTCATTTCCACTCTAGGAATAAGTCTTTGGTTATCCACTCAATCTATGCGTTTTATCATCTTCTCGGTTGTTACTAAATGGACAGATTTGTATCTTTTTCTTCGAAGCATATAGAGTTTCAATATTGAGTTTACAAAATGGTGCCTGACTTGCTTTGCAAATACTCCAGCATTCATCCTGTAGCCATTTCACTTGTTGGATATTATTTTTTTCTTAAAACTTTTGAACTACATTTATTGATATGGCCATTCCGATACCTTCCTGATCAATATTCCTCATTCTGCTGCCATATCCTGTGTTTTCTTAATCTGTTTTTCATTGAATTAGATTTTAAAATTCAAGTCCCAGCATTGTTTTTCCTCTTCCTACATTTTGTTATCTCCTTTATAAGGTCCAGGATTTCTCATTCTGTTCTCTCAAGCCTGATTTTAATTGCTCCATTATGGCAACCCCAAGTTCTGGAATTTAAGCTCATGACCATGTGGGTTCCATAGGCATATGGAATAGTAGGTTAATTGGTCACATGGGTGTAATTGGGCGGTGCGAGCTCATTGAGGTGGAGGGTCTGTTACTGTGTGTCTAAATAAAAATTAACTTGCTCAGAAAAATAATCTTCAAGCTCCACCTGCTGGCCATGTCAGGTACTGTACCAGTCAGTGCTGCTGACACACCTTCTCATTATATTTTAAATTCATGTCTATAGGGCCTGGTGTGTGAGTTTTTGCGTGTTTTGAGGATCAATATGAGATCTCCAGGCAAAATTGGCAGAGAAGGCATTGGTCGTCAAAATGACTGTAGCAGACAGACGGCAGAGAGATTCCAGGTTAAATGTTTTAAAATTTGACCCTGTCTCCCCATCTAATCTCTCCAGCCTTCCAACCCTTGAGGAACTCTGGCCTCTTCTGCTTCCATCACTCCAATTTTGGTGGTCACACTACCAGCCAATTCTTTCCTGAGCTCAAGAATTCCTGTCCCAACCTTCTTTGTTGCACTATGTTTCTTATTAACTGGTCACTCAGGGAGAACTGAAGGGTGGCATGGTAGTGTAGTGGTTAGCACAACACTTTATGGTATAGGTGACCCGGGTTTAAATCCTGTCACTGACAGTAAGGAGTCTGTACATTCTCCCTATGACAGTATGGGTTTCCTCTGGGTACTCCGGTTTCTTCCCACTGTCTAAAGATATACCAGTTGGTAGGTTAATTGGTCATTGTAAATTGTCCCATGATTAGGCTAGAGTGGTGTGGCTTAATGGGCTAGAAGGGTCTATTCCATGCTGTATCTCAATAAGTTTCAAAAAAAGAATGCTTTTGACCAGGAGTTTGTACTCAACCCTCAAGATATCCATGACTTTGTTTCAGTTATGCTCTGATTGCATTCAGTGCAGTTTTACTGTTTAAAGGTGTGGTATAAATCTTAAACAGAAGAGATTCTGCTGATGCTGGAAATACACACACAATTCTGAAGAAACTCAGCTGGTCATCCAGCATCTATGGAGAGGAATAAACAGTTGACATTCGAACCAAGGCCCTTCATCAGGACTGGTGAAGGATCTCGGGCTGAAACATCAAATGTTTATTATACTGCCTGTCCTGCTGAGTTCCTCTTGCACTTTGTGCATGATGTAAATGTTGTTTGATTCAGCTACAGGAATACTGTATACGTTACCATGTGATTGAGCTGACATCTAGTCTTTCTTCCCAGACAATAGTGGAATTGGCTGAATCAGGCCATCTGGACCTTAGCATCTTCTGCAGCACTTGTTTGGTAAGACATGACCTTCCTTCCCATTGTAGTTTTGGTTCTGATTCCTGATTCATGTGGTAATACCGACGGGCTTTGCACATAAGGTGAAACCAGTTCTGGGTACATTTGAGAAATACAACATAAGATGTAACAGTTTGTTTTTGGATTAGGTGTTAATCTTGAAATCCTAAAATGGTAATCAGTTGTGCTTTAAATTTAAATTTTTGGACATTAATTTACTTTTCAAGACCTTAAAACTTAAAGAAAGCAGCTTTGGCATTCGCTAGCATTCATTTGATGTCTCTGCTGCTTCCATGCGGTAGTTGAGTTACGTAGGAGGGCAAATGCAATGTTAGCATTCGTTTCAAGAGGACTAGAATATTAAAGCAAGAATGTAATAGTGAGGCTTTATAAAAGTTTGGTCAGACCACATTTGGATATTGTGAGCAGTTTGAGCCCCATATTTAGGAAAGGGTTTGCAAGCATTGGAGAGGCTCCAGAGGATGTTTGACAGAATTATCCTTGGAAGGAAAGGGTTAACATTTTTGGAATTTCTTTGGCCAGAAGATGGTGAAACTGTGGAATTCATTGCCACAGATGGTTGTGGAGGCCACATCATTGGGTGTATTTAAAGTGGCAGTTGATAGCTTTTAATTAGTAAGAGCATCAATGGTTACAGGGAGAAGGCAGGAGAATGGGGTTGAGAAGGATACTAAATCAGCCATGCTAAATGGCAGTGCAGACTCAATGGGCCGAATTGTCTACTTCTGCTTCTGTGCCTTATGGAGAGGAAGGTAACCATTTGATGCAGATCAAAGAGTGAAGGGGAAATATTATGTGACAAAAAACTTTATATTAGGTACATAAAACAGGAAAATGTCTGTAATATTTTCAAGGGCAATTAGGAGTAGACTAAATGGCCTGCTTCTGCTCCTGTGTGTTATAAGTTGTGCCTAAGAATTCTAAAAGCAACTGCCGTTTTTTGAGCTAGGCAGACAATCCCACCACTCAAATCAGTTTTGAGTTCCTTACTGACACCCTTTCTGTACTTTATTTCAAGTCTATTTTACGTTTCCTTCTCAGATCCAGAAACCTGTTCGATCCAAACACTGCGCCGTGTGTAACAGGTGCATTGCCAAGTTCGATCACCACTGCCCTTGGGTTGGTAACTGCGTGGGTAAGTCACACCATTCAGATTGCTTTCTAAAGCAAGTGGGGAGCATGGGCCAGTAGTCAGTTCAAAAGGCACAAACTGGATAGCTCACACCAGGCATTTTCTCTTCACCCCCTCCCATTGGGCAAAAGATACATAGAACATAGACTGTTTCAGCACAGTCCAGGCCCTTTGACTCACAATGCAGACCTTTTAACTTGCCCTAAGATTAATCTAACCCTTCCCTCCCGCATAGCTCTCTATTTTTCTATCATCCATGTTCCTTTCGATCTAAGAGTTTCTTGAGTGTCCCTGATGTACCTGCCTCTACCTCCACCCTTAGCAGCATGTTCCAGGCGCTCAGCACTTGCAGTGTGGAGGTAAATAAAAACATATCTCTGACATCCTATATTTTCCACTAATCACTTTAAATTATGCTTCCTGATATTAGCCATTTCTGCCTTGGGAAAAAGTCTCTGCCTGTTCACTCGATCTCTGCCTCCTATTGTCTTAAACACCGCTATCAAGTCCTCCTTTGCTACAAAAGCATGTAGCATGTAGACAAGGCTTTTAACCTGCTGTTATAAGACTATTGAATAGTTCACTAGTATGATGACCTTACACCTTATTGTCTACCTGCACTGCATTTTCTCTATAGATGTACACTTTATTCTGCATTCTGCTATTATTTCACTTTGTCTTGCGTCAGTGCACTGTGTAATGATCTGATCTATGTGAACAGTATGCAAGCTGAGCTTTTCACTGTGCATTGGAACACGTGACAATAATAAACCAATTCCAATATCACTAAAACCATTAGGGCATTCAGCCTGACTGGAGTATGCCTTTCTTTGTGCTTCCCAGAAGCCTCATCCCAACCTATCTCATTTAAACATAAAGATTAGCTTTATTTGTCACGTATACATTGTAACATCAAAACACACACTGAAATTTATTATTTGCATCACAGACCGACACAATTGAGGATGTGCTGGGTCAGCACGCAAGTTTCGCTATGCTTCCAACATGGCATGCCCACAACTTACTCACCCTAATTTTTGGAATGTGGAAGGAAACTGGAGGAAACTCACATAGTCATAGGGAGAACGTACAAAATCCTTGTAGACAGCAGTGAGAATCGCTGGCACTGTAAAGCATTACGCTAACTTCTATGCTACTGTGCTACCATCTCATCCTGGTTGCATGTGTCCAAATCTTTGTTCATCTCCAGCTTCCTTATAACTGTTTCTTCACATTGACATTCCCATCTGAATATTTCCTTGAATGTCCTTTTGGATTTCATGGACTCATGTGGCACAACCAGCATTTCATGCACCACTTCCATGCCAAAAACCAAATGCCATTTACTCTGATCCCATTTACCAACACTTGATCTGCAGCTTAGTGTGCCTCGTTGATTCAAATACTTGTACCGATACTTAAAATGCTGTGACAGTCTCTACCTCAGCCACCCTCAGGCAGTGTATTCTGATTCTAATCACCCTGTGGGTGAAAATTCATCCTCTGATCTCCTTTAAAGCTCTTGTTTCTTACCTTAAAACCATGTCCTCTACTTTTATACATTTCTGTTATGGGGAAAGTTTTCTCACTGCAATACACACAATGTGCTAGAGGAACTCAGCGGGTCAGACAGCATCAATGGATGGGACTAAACAGTTGACATTTTATGTCAAGACTCTTCATCAGGACTACCTTTATCTGTATCCCTTGTAACTGTACAGTTCAATCAGATGCTCCCTCGATCTCTTCTGCTTCACAGAAGAGAAACCCAAAAGATCTAGTCTTCCCTCATAACTGATGTGCTCCGTCCCAAGTAGTATATTGATGAATTTTACCTGCACTATCTCCAGTGCAATCACCTTACCCAAGCTGATCCAAACTGTGCTTAGTCTTCCGGTTTGGCCTGACCAGAAGATATAGGAGCAATATTAGGCTATTCGGTCCATCGACTCTGCTCAACCATTAAAATCTCTCTCAACCCCATTCGCCTGCCTTCTTTCCATAACCTTTCACACCATCACTAATCAAGAACCTATCAACCTCTGCCTTAAATATGAATTCCACAGATTTACCACCCTTTGGCTAAAGAAATTCCTCCTTATCTCTATTCCAAAACGACGTGATTGTATTCAGAGTCTGTGCTGTCTGGTCATGGACTCCCCCTCTATAGGAAACATCCTCTCCATGTCTACACTATCTAGGCCTTTCAATATTCAGAAGGTTTCTATGAGATCCTCCCCTCAATCTTCTAAACTCCAACAAGTGCAGGCCCAGAGACACCAAACTGACCAATGCTTTATACAGTTGCACCATAACCTTCCTGGTTAATGATGGCAAATATTTGGTAAGCCTTCTTACATCTTATCCACCTGTGCTACTACCATCATTTTGGGATTCGAGTACTCCTTTCCTTAACACTCCTCCTTTACATTTTTTTCACATTAGTTGTTTGTCAATTTTTGCTTACAGATAGTTTTTCCACAAACTCTATTGTATTTTCTTTATTTTCCTGTAAATGCCTGTAAGAAAATGAATCTCAAGATAGTATATGGTAACATATATACATACAGTACTTTGATAATAAATTTTAATCTGATTTTGAGCATTGCTGATAATATGGTTTGATCATTGTAAAAGGCCGGCGTTTCTGTTATCTGGAACATTGTGGATGCCTTCACAGAGCAAACGATCATCCATAAACAGTACCACCATCCTGAACAAAGGAATCCTGATAAAGGTCTCAATCCAAAGCATTGACTGTTTATTGAGTCCTGAGTTCCTGTAGCATTTTGTATGTGTCGCTCTGGAGTTCCCGTATCTGCAGAATCTCTTGTGTTTACTAACATCCTGGATCAATTGGATTATATCAGAATCAGGTGTATTATCACTGAAATATAGTATGTCATGAAATTTTTTGTTTTACAGAAGCACCACAGTACAATATATTAAAAATTACTAGGGGAGGGAGAGGGAGGGGAAGTTGCAATAAGAAATATATATATGTGTGTGTGTATGTATATATGTATGTATATATGTGTCTGTATATGTATATATAGAGTAGCAAGGTAGTGTTCATGGGTTCATACTGAGTGGAGTTTTGGGCTCCTTAGGAATTGGAGAAGTTCCAGAGGAGGTTCATGAGAATGATTTTGAGAATGAAAGAGTTAACATATGAGGAGTGTTTTGATGGTTCTGGGCCTGTACTTAGTGGAACGTAAAAGAACAAGGGTTTATCTCATTGAAACCTACTGAATATTGAAAGGCCTAGAGAGAGTGTATGTGGAGAGGATCTTTCCTATAGTGGGGGAGTCTAGGACCAGAGAGTTGTGCTTAAAAATAGAGGGACATTTATTTAAAACAGAGATTGAGGAAAAATTTCTTAACCCAGAGGGTGGTGAATCTGTGGAATTCACTACCAAAGGTGACTGTGGAGGCTAAGTCATTTGGTATATTTAAGGTGGAGGTTGATAGTTTCTTGATTAATCAAAGATTTCAAAGGTTATAAGAAGAAGGCAGGAGAATAGAGTTGAGACTCAATGGGCCAAATAGCCTAATACTATTCCTGTGTCTTATGACATGTCTTGGATGATGAGGGTCCTTAATGATGGATGCCACCTTCTTTAGGGCATCGCCTTTTGAAGATGTCCTCGATGGTGGAGAAGGTAGTGCCTGTGACGGAGCTGGCTGAGTTTACAACCCTCTGCAGCTTTTTCCAATCCCATCTATTGGAGCCTCCGTACCAGACGATGACTCAGCTGATTGGAATGCTCTTCATGATACGTTCAAGTTAAATTTAATTATCAGTCAACCATACCTGAATACAGCTGAACAAAACAGCAACCCTCCAGGGCCAAGGTGCGAAACATACAAAGCACAAGGCACACAAAAAACATATGTAGCCCAAGTCCCTATGTGACATGGTGCATGGGTGCCATGGGCAATAAAAAGCAGTTCTCAGTAGTCCAAAGATGAACACACGCACGCAATCCAGTTTGTAATACCACCAGTCGAACACTGGAGGGTAGTACCAATGAGAGAGGCCAGCCCCCAGCCAAGCATAACACTGAGCTCCACTGCCTCTGGCGTCTCGTTTCCTGGACTGCAGCAAGAAGCAAGCCCACATCTTGAGGCCTAGTCCTTGCCAGAACCGAGGTCACATCAACAAACAAGCAGGGAAACGGGCCTGCAGCATCTTGCATTATCAATGTCCAACAGGGCCTTGCAATTGTAAGAGAAAGGTCCATGAATATCACCCACCTTCGCGCACCAATTCTGATGCCTTCCTGTAAGTCAATGCTTGGTCCACACCAAGTCGAGCTCCTCCACCAAAAATCAGATCACTGATACCTGCAGTACCCGAAGTTCTTAAAGTCTGGCATTGTCTTGTGATTGTAAAACAAGACATTTAAAAAAGACAAAAGCACCTTTGGTTGACCCCCGAGAGGCTATTGTGCCCAGGTGCGTTGTCATCTTACCAGATACATCTGGAGAAATTGCCTGGAGTTTCTGGTGACGTACCAAATCTCCTCAAATTCCTAATGAAACATTACTGCTGGTGAGCCTTCTTGGTAATTGCATCTGTGTGTTACCATGTAGTGCCAGAATGGATGGGAAGTTCATTGAATTTGGACATGCACGGATATTTGTTGTCATTCAAAAGTTAATTAAGCATTGGATTTTTAACAGGAGATTGTAAAAGAACAAATGTGTTTCCAGTTGGGAACAGACATTTTGGCTTCTCTCTACTGCTTGGATGTACCAACAGGGTCAAATAGTCATCATGGAAAGTCATGGTACCTCGTATCACAAAGAATACAATGTGGATGGCAGTTGGAACAGACTATTTGTAGACTTCCATTCCACCACTGTGACATCAAATGTATGCAAGTACTTGTCCAATGGAAATGTTTGGTACTCTTTCATGTTGCAAACTGAATAGCCATTACTTGTTAAACTCAGATTCTTAAAGAACAGAGAGGCCATTCATCCCACCATGCCTATATCAGCAACTTCCAAGAGCCTTCTAGTTTAGTTCTCTCCACCTTCTTCATAGTCCCACAGTTTTCTTCGTTACAGGGAGTGCTTTTGCTGCCCAGTGCCTCCTGGTAGTTATTGAATTAGTGAAAAATCAGTAATGATGCCCATGAGGTTATAATACAAATGTGGCAGATTTACTCATACTCTGGAAAAAGTTAGTTACTGGCCTTGCCTGGTCTGATTCCTGATCCTTCCAAAATGGTCAAGCAAGTGTCTTGTTTCCATCGTAACTGCTACAGTGAGGTGACTCCTGACCCTGCCACCACTTTGGGATGGTTGAAGAAGGTAGGTCAATCGGAGGGGCTTCAGGGATGGCAAGTAAAACCCACAGTATATTTTAAAGTGTTTCCATGAAGTAACTGGCTATATTCTGAAATTTCAATTACAGAAGATGTTGGAATTCTGAAACAAAAATGGAGAATGTTGGAAATATTCTGCAGGTCAGGCAGCAACTGTAGAGAGAGAAACAGTTTATGTTTCAGACTGGAGTCCCTTTGTTAAAGCTGTATAATCACTATCCATATCACTGAGTAACTAGCTCCATTAATCTGGCCTCACTCTATCATCCTTTGTCCTATCCATTTCTCTCTCCTCCTCTGCAACTTATAGCTACTTTACTTTTTCTCTTTTCCCATTTGATAAAGGGTCTTCAATTTGAAACGTTGGCTCTTTGTCTCTTTTCACAGCTGCTGCCTGACCTGCTGAGTGTTTCTGTTTCTTTGTTAGGTAACTAGCATATGTTTTGGTTGTTGCTGTTTCCTGTCATCCCTTTGACCATGGATAAGCAGACTGCAGCTGACATTTCCTTCTATTTTCCAGGGGCGGGCAATCACAGATATTTCATCGGATACCTCTTCTTCTTACTGGGAATGATAATCTGGATGATTTATGGCTGTTTCTTCTGTAAGTAGAAAAGATGAGATTAGCTTTATTTGTCACATGTACATCAAAACCTATAGTGAAATGCGTAGTTTGTGTCAACGATCAATATGGTCTGAGGATGTGGTGGGGGCAGCCCGCAAGTTTCACCATGCTTCCAGTGCCAACATAGCATGCCCGCAACTATTTCTCTATTATCCACATGCCTGTCTAAGAGCTTCTTAAATTTCCCTATTGTACTTGCCCCTACCATAACTTTGGTAGCATGTTCCACACATCCACCACTCTCTGTGTAAAGAACTTGTCTCTTGACATATACTAACCCTAAATCATACATCTTTGGAATGTGGGAAGAAGCCCACACAGTCATGAGGAGCGTACAAACTCCTTACATTCAGCAGTGGGAATTGAACTGATTGATGATTGCTCACACTGTAAAGCATTGCAATAACCACTATGATACCACATAGACCAATGACCAAAATCTGCCCCCATTCCCTCAGAGCTGGGATGTTTTTATCTCCATTACCCTTTCTCCTTCAGACTGGAGCATTCACTGTGAAACCAACTACCCAAAGGAAGGACTGTGGACGTACCTAACCGAGATCGCCAGCTGCTCTCCGTGGGTGTTCTGGATGTTCCTGAACAGTCTCTTTCACTTCTTGTGGGTGGCCGTGTTACTCATGTGTCAGATGTATCAGGTAAACAGAGTTGTTTCCGTCCTGTTAAACTTGTATCTATTTAAAGTTCATTAGCTTACGTCTCGAGAGATGTACTGAATTACTGTATTGCCATCTGTGTGATCCTATTCCTGTAAAACAATTCTTATCTTTACTGTGTCATTAATATTCTATCCTCACAGTTAGAATCTCAATGTAAGGTTTATGGATTTTGCTTTAGCGTCACTATATCAAAATCCAGGACCTACTGTCTTCTTATCCTACTATTAGGGAGGAGGAACAGGAGCCTGAAGACCCACACTCAGTGTTTCAGGAACAGCATAGAACACAGAACACCACAGCACAGAACAGGCACTTTGGCCCAAAATGTTGTGACAACCTTTTCTAAGATTAATAAAGGCATCCGTTACTCTTGCAAGACCATGGATCTGGGCCTGGAAAGTCTTCACTCTCCAGGGCGCAGGCCTGGGCAAGGTTGTATGGAAGACCAGCAGTTGCCCATGCTGCAAGTCTCCCCTCTTCACGACACCAATGTTGTCCAAGGGAAGGGCATTAGGACCCATACAGCTTGGCACCAGTGTTGTCGCAGTGCAATGTGTGATTAAGTGCCTCGTCAGGTGTAGTCCTGACAAAGGGTCTCGGCCCGAAACGTCGACTGTACCTCTTCTTAGAGATGCTGCCTGGCCTGCTGCGTTCACCAGCAACTTTGATGTGTGTTGCTTGAAATTCCAGCATCTGCAGATTTCCTCGTGATCACTGTGCAAGTGTCTTCATGGTCCAACTTGCAGTGGCTGTAGATTATTTTTTCTTTATTTGAGATGCAGCCCAACAAGCCACACCACCCAGCAACTCATTGATTTAACCCTAGCCTAATCACCAGACTATTTACAATGACCAATTAACCGACTAACTGGTACGTCTTCGTACTGTGGGAGGAAACCGGAGCACCCGAAATAAAAGTGAAGAATGTACAGACTTTCTTACCAAGGATGACGGAATTGAACTCTGAACTCCAGCATCCCAAGGTGGAATAGCGTCGCACTAACTGCTACAGTGGTGTCCTGTCCTATAAAATTATAGGGTAATGGTGGTACCTCCCAAGGTGACCTGATGGACCAAGGCATTTTACTTCATAAGGTCTCCTGCTGAGTAGAGCCAAGCAGAAAGTCACCATTATACAAAGCCAGCATTGCTTGCCAATGTTTAATTGCTCTTGACCATGAGAGAGCAAGCTTGCTTTACTTTTGCCACCAATATTTTCTCCCACTCCTCCTGCCAATCAGAGCAAGGGAACTGGAATATCGTGCAGTGAATTTACAGTCATGAATCTTGTTTTCTACTGTTTCTGGGCCCAAGCACGGCTAGTGAGAGAATCAACAGTATTGCCCGTACAGCACTTAAATAAGCTGTCTGTTAGTCCCACTCTCCAGAGTAACAGAATTAGAGAACGCTTCTGAGGACAGAGAATACAGATGCCCAAGAGCAGTGTTGTAAGGGCTGACCCTTTGAGTACACAAATATCCCAATTATTCAAGCTTAATTGTCATTCACCCATGCACACTGTACACGTGAATACAAACAGGCAGCGTTCCTCTTGGGGCCAAGGTGCAGAACACAGTACCATCAGTCACACACAGTACATAGCACATATAGTTATGATAACAGAAAAAACATAGTTACAAATAATATATATACCTAGTCCCTGAGTGGCCTTGCCCGGCGATTGATGGTGCATGGGACATTGTCTTGGAGCCACGCTTCTGCAAGAACAGGAATGCAGCAGTTGCTAATCACGCACTAGTGCAGTCATAGAGAAACGCAATCCAGCTAGACCATGTTTGATGTGCTAACTGACAATATCAGACTGTTCTGCAAGCTTCCTCAAATTTGGTTACAATGTTGTAAATAACTTTGCCCATGCTTGCCTAGTTTGATGCAGGCCAGTTAACATAATCCCATTGTCTAACATCTGGTTGATGCAGTTGAGAATGTCGTATAGTCACTTCACTGTGCAAACCATTGTCACTTGAGCAGCCAGTCCTCTGTACACAGTGCAGGTGTTTGCGAAACTGTCCTCGTAACTTCAGACTGATTACTTACACTGAGAACTGGGGACTGGTTCTTGTTTGAATTAATATCTGCTATATTCACTTAATTCCATAACTCCTGAATAATCCCTAACAGATATCACATCCACCAATCACCCTTAATTAAACCTTACACTTAATTAATGGCTTGGTTTTAAAATTCGCTCTTGGAGTCACACCCTCTGTCTTTGGCCCTTTCTTCAACCTCCTTGAGTTGTCTGTGCTCCTCCAGTTCTCGCCTCTTGATCATTCCTAATTTTAATCGGTCCATCATTGTCAACATACTTTCATCAGGGCCCCAAACTCTCCAAGTTTTATGCTTAAGCTCTTCTTTCATCTGAATTTTAAAGTTCAAAGTAAATTGAACTTGAGATTAATTTTCTTGCAAGTATTTACTGGAAAAATAAAGATATACAATATAATCTACAAAAAAATGCTTAAAAAATTGACAACCATAGTGCAGAAGACAAACTGTGCAAATTTAAAAAAATACAAAACATGAATTGCAGAGTTCCTGAAAGTGAGTCTGTCGTTTGTGGAGTTGGTCAAGAGTTGTGGTGAGTTAAGTTATCCATGCCAGTTCAGGAGCCTGATGGTGTAGGATAATATTTGTTTCCGAACCTGGCGATGTGGGACCCAAGGTGCCTGTATCTCCTTGCCAGATAGTAGTAGTGAGAAGTGAGCATGCTGGATGGTTTGATAATGGATGCTGCTTTCTTGTGGCAGCACTCCTTGTAAATGTGCTTAGAAGTGGGGAGGGCTTTGCAAGTGAAGGTTGTGTCCACCACTTTCTGTAGCCTTTTCCGTGCCTGGGTACTGGTGTTTCCATACTAAGCCCTGATACAACCAGTTAGGATACTCCCCACTATGCAAACCAAGGAGCTGATTATTAACTACAGGAAGAAGAAGCTGCAGGTGGAAAAATTATCCTGAAAGTCAATCACGCTCAAAAAAAATGGATATTTTTGGTCACTTATCCAAAGGACTTGAAATTCAGTCTGAGGCTTAATTTGATGTACGCAATGACTTATCAGGAGATCAGAGGTAGAGAAATTTTCCTGAAGGTCGATCACACTCATCTATTTGTCTGGTCTTGAGATTCAGTTTCTGATTTAACTTGAAATACACTCTTATGTGACTGCACTGAATGTTATAGTAATGTGCAAAGATTGTTGCTTTAAGTAAGATTTGTACACAAACTGTAGAAAGCTAAATTTTCCAGGAGCCTTCATCTTTACTGAAGTGTTAATATGTTTGTTTCTGATTGTTGAAGATCGCTTGTCTTGGGATAACTACAAATGAAAGGATGAATGCAAGACGCTACAAGCACTTTAAGGTTACAACAACCACTATTGAAAGTCCCTTCAAGTAAGTATCTGTGTGTAATGATGCCTTAATGTGCTGACCCTGCTTTATCAACTGATACTCAAATATCTGTTCACAAAAGAAATGATTCAGGTAAAGAATAATCCATTGGGGAGATACACTCAGTGGCTACTTTATTAAGGACAGGAGTGGAACCTGATGTAGTCTTTTGCTGCTGTAGCCCATCCATGTCAAGGTTCGACGTGTTGTGCATTCAGAGGTGCTCTTCTGCACATCACTATTGTGACATGTGGCTAATTCAGTTACTGTCACCCTCCTGTCAGCTGGAATCAGTTTGGCCATTCTCTGACCTCTCTCATTAACGAAGTGGTTTTGCCCACAGAACAGCTGCTCACCAGATTGTATTTTTATATTTTTTTATTTTCGCACCATTCTCTGTAAACTAGAGATTGTCATGCATAAAAATCTCAGGAGATCAGCAGTTTCTGAGTTACTCAAACCACTCCTTCTTGCACCAGCAGTCATTTCACAGTCGAAGTCGCTTAGGTCACACTTTTTATGCATGGAGTTGCTGCCAAATGTTTGGCTGATAAGATACTTGTATCAAAGAGCAGTTTTACAGATGTATGTAATAAAGTGGCCACTGAGTATAAGTTGAAATCTTCAAAGTTCATTAAGGTATGGATTGGACTTCTGTAGTGTCGCAAATAATTCATCTTTTCCTTCCAGAAAAGCTGAATTGGGAGACTGTACCATTTCATAAAGATGGGAGAGATCTTCTGCATAGAGCAGTGGTATCTGAGGGATTACATAGAAACTTAGAAACATAGAAAATAGGTGCAGGAGTAGGCCATTCGGCCCTTCGAGCCTGCACCGCCATTTATTATGATCATGGCTGATCATCCAACTCAGAACCCCGCCCTAGCCTTCCCTCCATACCCCCTGACCCCCGTAGCCACAAGGGCCATATCTAACTCCCTCTTAAATATAGCTAATGAACTGGCCTCAACTGTTTCCTGTGGCAGAGAATTCCACAGATTCACCACTCTCTGTGTGAAGAAGTTTTTCCTAATCTCGGTCCTAAAAGGCTTCCCCTCTATCCTCAAACTGTGGCCCCTCGTTCTGGACTTCCCCAACATCGGGAACAATCTTCCTGCATCTAGCCTGTCCAATCCCTTTAGGATCTTATACGTTTCAATCAGATCCCCCCCTCAATCTTCTAAATTCCAACGAGTACAAGCCCAGTTCATCCAGTTTTTCTTCATATGAAAGTCCTGCCATCCCAGGAATCAATCTGGTGAACCTTCTTTGTACTCCCTCTATGGCAAGGATGTCTTTCCTCAGATTAGGGGACCAAAACTGCACACAATACTCCAGGTGTGGTCTCACCAAGGCCTTGTACAACTGCAGTAGTACCTCCCTGCTCCTATACTCGAATCCTCTCGTTATAAATGCCAGCATACCATTCGCCTTTTTCACCGCCTGCTGTACCTGCATGCCCACTTTCAATGACTGGTGTATAATGACACCCAGGTCTCGTTGCACCTCCCCTTTTCCTAATCGGCCACCATTCAGATAATAACGCCAAGCAGCATCTATAGGAAGAGGCGCAGTCGACGTTTCAGGCCGAGACCCTTTGTCAGGACGAAGGGTCTCGGCCTGAAACGTCGACTGCGCCTCTTCCTATAGATGCTGCTTGGCCTGCTGCGTTCACCAGCAACTTTGATGTATATTGCTTGAATTTCCAGCATCTGCAGAATTCCTGTTGTTTGCATTCAGATAATAATCTGTTTTCCTATTTTTGCCACCAAAGTGGATAACTTCACGTTTATCCACATTAAATTGCATCTGCTATGAATTTGCCCACTCACCCAACCTATCCAAGTCACCCTGCATCCTCTTAGCATCCTCCTCACAGCTAACACTGCCACCCAGCTTCGTGTCATCCGCAAACTTGGAGATGCTGCATTTAATTCCCTCATCCAAGTCATTAATATATATTGTAAACAACTGGGGTCCCAGCACTGAGCCTTGCGGTACCCCACTAGTCACCGCCTGCCATTCTGAAAAGGTCCCGTTTATTCCCACTCTTTGCTTCCTGTCTGCTAGCCAATTCTCCACCCACACCAATACCTTACCCCCAATACCGTGTGCCTTAAGTTTGCACACTAATCTCCTGTGTGGGACCTTGTCAAAAGCCTTTTGAAAATCCAAATATACCACATCCACTGGTTCTCCCCCATCCACTCTACTAGTGACATCCTCAAAATATTCTATGAGATTCGTCACAAGTCCATGCTGACTTTGTCTGATCATTTCACCGCTTTCCAAATGTGCTGTTATCACATCCTTGATAACTGACTCCAGCAGTTTCCCCACCACCGACGTTGGAGTAACTGGTCTATAATTCCCCGGTTTCTCTCTCCCTCCTTTTTTAAAAAGTGAAGTTACATTAGCTACCCTCCAATCCTCAGGAACTAGTCCAGAATCTAACGAGTTTTGAAAAATTATCACTAATGCATCCACTATTTCTTGGGCTACTTCCTTAAGCACTCTAGGATGCAGACCATCTGGCCTTGGGGATTTATCTGCCTTCAATCCCTTCAATTTACCTAACACCACTTCCCTACTAACATGTATTTCGCTCAGTTCCTCCATCTCACTGGACCCTCTGTCCCCTACTATTTCTGGAAGATTATTTATGTCCTCCTTAGTGAAGACAGAACCAAAGTAATTATTCAATTGGTCTGCCATGTCCTTGCTCCCCATAATCAATTCACCTGTTTCTGTCTGTAGGGGACCTACATTTGTCTTTACCAGTCTTTTCCTTTTTACATATCTATAAAAGCTTTTACAGTCCATTTTTATGTTCCCTGCCAGTTTTCTCTCATAATCTTTTTTCCCCTTCCTAATTAAGCCCTTTGTGCTCCTCTGCTGATCTCTGAATTTCTCCCAGTGCTCAGGTGAGCCACTTTCTCTGGCTAATTTGTATGCTTCTTCTTTGGAATTGATACTATCCCTAATTTCTCTTGTCAGCCACGGGTGCACTACCTTCCTTGATTTATTCTTTTGCCAAACTGGGATGAACAATTGTTGTAGTTCATCCATGCAACCTTTAAATGCTTGCCATTGCATATCCACCGTCAATCCTTTAAGTGTCATTTGCCAGTCTATCTTAGCTAATTCACGTCTCATACCTTCAAAGTTACCTCTCTTTAAGTTCAGAACCTTTGTTTCTGAATTAACTATGTCACTCTCCATCTTAATGAAGAATTCCACCATATTATGGTCACTCTTACCCAAGGGGCCTCTCACGACAAGATTGCTAATTAACCCTTCCTCATTGCTCAAAACCCAGTCCAGAATAGCCTGCTGTCTAGTTGGTTCCTCGACATGTTGGTTCAAAAAACCATCCCGCATACATTCCAAGAAATCCTCTTCCTCAGCACCTTTACCAATTTGGTTCACCCAATCTACATGTAGATTGAAGTCACCCATTATAACTGCTGTTCCTTTATTGCACACATTTCTAATTTCCTGTTTAATACCATCTCCGACCTCACTACTACTGTTAGGTGGCCTGTACACAACTCCCACCAGCGTCTTCTGCCCCTTAGTGTTACGCAGCTCTACCCATATCGATTCCACATCTTCCCGGCTTATGTCCTTCCTTTCTATTGCGTTAATCTCTCCTTTAACCAGCAACGCCACCCCACCTTCCCTTCCTTCATGTCTATCCCTCCTGAGTATTGAATATCCCTGAACGTTGAGCTCCCATCCCTGGTCACCCTGGAGCCATGTCTCTGTGATCCCAACTATATCATAATCATTAATAACAATCTGCACTTTCAATTCATCCACCTTATTACGAATGCTCCTTGCATTGACACACAAAGCCTTCAGGCGCTCTTTTACAACTCTCTTAGCCCTTATACAATTATGCTGAAAAGTGGCCCTTTTTAATGCTCGCCCTGGATTTGTCGGCCTGCCACTTTTACTTTTCTCCTTAGTACTTTTTGCTTCTACCCTCACTTTACACCCCTCTGTCTCTCTGCACTGGTTCCCATCCCCCTGTTGTGAACTAACCTCCTCACGCCTAGCCTCTTTAATTTGATTCCCACCCCCCAACCATTCTAGTTTAAAGTCACCTCAGTAGCCCCTGCTAATCTCCCTGCCAGGATATTGGTCCCCCTAGGATTCAAGTGTAACCCGTCCTTTTTGTACAGGTCACGCCTGCGCCAAAAGAGGTCCCAATGATCCAAAAACTTGAATCCCTGCCCCCTGCTCCAATCCCTCAGCCACGCATTTATCCTCCACCTCATCGCATTCCTACTCTCACTGTTGCGTGGCACAGGCAGTAATCCCGAGATTACTACCTTTGCGGTCCTTTTTCTCAACTCCCTACCTAGCTCCCTATATTCTCCTTTCAGGACCTCATCCCTTTTCCTACCTATGTCATTGGTACCTATATGTACCACGACCTCTGGCTCCTCACCCTCCCATTTCAGGATATCTTGGACACGATCAGAAATATCCTGGACCCTGGCACCAGGGAGGCAAACTACCATCCGGGTCTCTGGACTGCGTCCACAGAATCGCCTATCTGACCCCCTTACTATCGAGTCCCCTATCACAACTGCCCTCCTCTTCCTTGCCCTACCCTTCTGAGCTACAGGGCCAGACTCTGTGCCAGAGGCACGGCCACTGTCGCTTCCCCCGGGTAAGCTGTCCCCCCCCAACAGTACTCAAACAGGAGTACCTGTTGTTAAGGGGCACAGCCACCGGGGTACTCCCTATTACCTAACTTTTCCCCTTCCCCCTCCTAACCGTGACCCACTTGTCTGCCTCCCGTGGCCCCGGTGTGACCACCTGCCTGTAACTCCTCTCTATCAACTCCTCACTCTCCCTGACCAGACGAAGGTCATCGAGCTGCAGCTCCAGTTCCATAACGCGGTCCCTTAGGAGCTGCATTTCGACGCACTTGGCGCAGATGTAGACGTCCGGGAGGCTTACCTAACAGGGTTGTTGTGCACATGGCATTTGAATACATTGGGGATGGAGGGAGAGGAGACCAGAAACAGACAATCAAACAGGCTCTCCCTGGATTACAAACACACAACTAATGGTTATCCCCGACATATGAACAAGTGTCTGAGAGACCACTGGGACAGATTTGCCAGTTCTTCTGCTGGGAGGGAATGGGGCTGTTCTGTGTGATTTCTCTCCCCACCTCCTCCAAGCCATGGTAATCAGGGGCTGTGTGGAGCCATGCAGATTCACTCATTGAGTCAGTGAGGCAGGTTGGTTGCTACTCTTCCCATACCCACTTGCTCTCCTGCCACCACTATTTCTGTAACCCTCTTCCACACAATGTTATTCATTTCTAGCCGACAAACTGTTCGGATTACATTGCGTCTTTATGGAGAGAAACTATTCATGTCAATGACCTTTCATCAGGAACATCATCAGAGCTTGCACATAGCTCTGTTTTTTTCTCTCACCACAGATGCTGTCTGAACTGTTGGCAATTCCACTCCTTTGCTCAATCTCTCTCTGCCCCCACCCTCCCTCTCTCTGTGGCCCACCCCATCCTCTCTCTCTCTCTCTGCCCCACTCTCGCTACCCCCATCTTGCTATCCCAACCTCATCTTGGCAGTAGAGGAGGCCATGGACTGATATGCTGTAATGTAAATGAGAAATAGGATTAAAATGGGGGACCACTGGGAAAACCTGCCTTTTTGGCAGAGGAAACGAAGGTGCTCGGCAAAGCAGTCCTCCAATCTACGTTAGGTCTCACTGATGTAGAGGAGACCGCACCCAGAGCTCCAGGTACAGTATATGACCCAGAAAGACAGACAGGTGAAAATGGAATGGTTATGTTTAAGGGGAAGTAAATTGGTGCTCATGGAGATGAAGTTAAATCAATTAGGTTGGGTTGAGATTGGTTTGCTGAAAGGCCTGCTGTGTGTATTCTGTAATCTTTAATATATTCAATCAGCTGACCTGCCTTTTTTCTTTCCTTCCCACCTCCAGCCATGGTTGCATTAGAAATATCATAGACTTCTTTGAATTTAGATGTTTTGGTCTCTTTCGCCCTGTAATAGTGGACTGGACACATCAGTATACGATAGAGTATGACCAGACATCAGGCACTGGTTATCAACTTGTGTAGCAGGAATGGGATCAGCACCTGCAGCGAATCATCTCCACAATCAACCCTTCAAACTGGTGCCTGACAAATCTCCTTCCTATTTCGTCTCTAATATCAGCAATCCAAATAACATTGCTATGAGGAGCTCCTGTTCCTGTGGTCCCCTTCTGGATCCTTTGCAAATGGAAATTAACAGGGACAGTCTTACTGCCTGTTTCTGCCACCCCTGCCTCTTGCTCTAGCACTCCATTGTGATCAAAATGTGTAATAAGCTGACGGCAGAAAGGAAATCTTTATATATACGTGTATTAAAGAAAAAGACTGCTTTTCGCCAGAATTGGTTTTTAACATAATGTTATGTTTGTTTCTGATTTTTGGAGTGGAAGCCACAATAAGTGCAAACCCTGGATTATGGCCCATTGGCTCAAGAAACAGTTGGCTGTTGACTTGCTTTGCACACCAGGAGTGCGCAGAAGTGCATCTTGTTCATTTGTGAGCTTTGGTACTTCAGATTTCATAGAGGAATATCAAAATACAATATCCACAATCATGTGCAAAGGTAAAATTTAAACCCCTTTGCCCAAGGCATTGGTTGTTTTAAGAACCTTTTCTTTCCTGTTTTAAATCATGGTTTTAAAGATTTGGTTGATCTGTTCTGGCAGCTGAGAATGATTAGGTGTTAGCAGAAACTTGCAGGCTCTCTCTCTCTCTCCCCAAGTGCTCGCTACTGGGGAAGTCTGCTGGGCAAAAAGCAGTCCTTGGGACAGTAAGGTTCGGAGGTTCCCCCAGCGCTGTAGGCTGTGCTGACAATTGGGGGAGTCTACTGAGCTAGAGGTGGTCGTAAGTGGTCAGGGGTTTCGGAGAGGAGGGGATGAGTTTGGGGTGGGCAGTGAGGGGAAGGGAGAACATGGAGGTTGCCATCACTCATTTTTCATCACCAGCATCACGTACTCAGCATATCAGTCACACAGGTGCAAGACCGCCCACGGGCTTTGCTCTACCATCCAGTCTGAACAAACACAGGCTGCTGCGTGGCTCACAGTGCGAGATTTATTGAGGAGATGCACCTCATCCTTTTTTTTTCATTATTGTGACCCAGCCTGGAGCACTATAATGTTCTCTACAGCCACTTTAGGTTGAGTTAATGAATGCTTGCCTACTGCTCCCTGGAAACTTGCAAGTTTACAGACAGTTACGTTTACTGAGGTACCAGGCTCAAAAACCTGTGCAAAATAATTTTATGATGAGGGGTCTCCACCCAAAATAATTTTAACCAACTTCCTTGAGCCAGTGTAAAGATTAGTTGTATGTGTACATAAATTATTTATCAACTAGTTTACCAGTGTGTATATTTGTCAGTGTTAGTTTGGAGCTGCAAACTTAATTTTCAACTTCACCAGAAGAAAAAAAAGTGTAGGAATGTAGTCCATTTGCTTCTGGTAGTTCATCGACCCACTCGATTCTCTGCATGACTGATGCTTTGCAAAAAACTAATTACATTTTTTAAAAAAGGGCAGCTCCCTAGACTGTAGGAGTTACAGTATCACGTCGGCTTACAGTGAAGTGTTCTCAGCTTTCTTCCTCCAGCAGGAAGGTCAGTGAATCTGTAAATAGTGAGTGTCCTGTGTTTGCAAAGTGCAAGACTTTTCTGGTCGCTGTTTACTTTGTAGTGGAGACCATGCATAGTTTGTGTACATCACACCATAATATCAAGAATTGCAGTATTGTAATATTAATTAACTTGAATGTCTTAACAGGTTTGGAGGGTTTGGAAATGCAGTAACCCCTTCTGAATACAGATGGTGTGTGCTGTGCTCCATGGGATATGACATCTCATTGGCAAGACTCTGAGCTTGCACACACCATTTCAGTCTTTGCCTGGTAAATCATGGAGAACAAAGACCAGGTGAAGAGTAAACAGGGTAATGGTTACATCACCATTTATTGCCCTTCCTGAAATGAATTGATGTCCTTCTGAGGTTGAACACTGGTATTTATCACGACCACTTTCCTTTTGTACTTTGGAATAACCCGTTACTTCACCACACTTTGAAGTCTGCAATACCTCTCCCGGCTTTTTCTTTGGTTGTGTGTGTGCGCAATAGAGTTTCATATTCACAAGTAATTCAGTTTCATGTTCCACTAATAATAGAGGAAGCACTACATTTCTGCAGATTGTGAATACTTTTTTGTTTTTGTATGACATTATTTATAACTGTGCCAAGTGTTATTTTGCTACTATTTGGTCCCTTTCTGTACAATGTGGAGAACAAAATATAGGACTGTAATATGCTCAAATTAAAAAACTGTTCATACAAAAACTGGTTTGGTTTGTCAAATTTTGTAAATTATTGAACGTAATAAACAAGAGTCGTTTGCTGTTCATCTCAATTAACAATAAGTTGCTATTTTAGGGTATTTTACTGTCTGCGTTGTTACAGGTTGGAATTTCTACACAGTTATTAAATGTTGGTAATTTTTAATTGTTCTACAACCCTAAGGAAGTTTGGAAGAATAGACCAACCTTCAGCTGGTGTTTTACACCCAGTGGTTAGTGACAACCAGAACAGTTTTGAACCTGTCATCCTGGTGATAACTCTGGCTTCCCCCGGCTTCAGGCTTCCATGGTCCTGAAGGTGACAGTTTCTTGTAGGCTGGTCTATAAAAGCAGGAGAATCCCTCCTCACCTATTAGCCACCTGTCACACCAGCCATCGTTGACTAGAGTTGGCGATCTCTGTCTCTGGGTTTGTAATTACTCTGGCGGTAGAGCTTGTCTGCTGTTTTAAACTTGAACATGTTAACCAAAATCTACCTGAATAGTCCAAATAAGTCATTCAACTAAAAACCCACCAATAAGCCAAAGAGTGTGGTCATCAATTAGGTAAGTTACTGATTTAACAGCCAGAGTTGTGCAACAATGGGGAATTTAAATTCAAGTAAATATTTTGAATTTAATAAAAAATTGTTAATTTCTATTATTATTGCTGTAAAAACCCATCTGGTTCAATAATATCCTTCAGGAACAAAGATGTGTTGTCTTACCAGAGCTTGCCTATTTCTGACTCCAATGTGGTTGATCCATAGCTGCTCAGGGACAGAGAGATCAACATTTAATTGCCTTCAATCTCTAATGCCACCCATGTCCATGAATCAATAAGAGAAAAGTACTGCAAGTTCAATCAAGAAAGAAAAATCCTTTGTTCCTCTTCAAAGTGTGTTGATGTTCTCAATCTGCTGGACATTCTACGCAAATACAATGATGCCAGTTGTACAAGTGATTAGTGAGACTGCAGTTGCAGTACTGAGTACAGTTTTGATCACACTGTTATAGTAAAAATGTGGTTACACTGGCAAGAGTACCGAGAAGATGTACAAGTAGGTTGCCAGGACTAAAGGGCCTGAATTATAGGGAGAGTTGGCCGTGCTAAGTCTTTATTTCTAGGAATGTAAAAGAATGAAGCCATCGATAAGTTGAATGGTAACAGTCTTCCCCAGGGTAGAGGCATTCAGAACTAGGAGGCATAGATTTAGGGTGAAAGGGGGAAGATATAAAAGGGAACTGAAGAACAACTTTTTTCCACATAGTGGATGGTGAGTATATGGAATGAGCTGCCAGAGGAAATAGTTGAGGCAAGGTACAATATAACCATATAACAATTACAGCACGGAAACAGGCCATCTTGGCCCTTCTAGTCCGTGCCGAACTCTTACTCTCACCTAGTCCCACCAACCTGCACTCAGCCCATAACCCTCCATTCCTTTCCTGTCCATAGAACTATCCAATTTAACTTTAAATGATAACATTGAACCTGCCTCAACCACTTCTGCTGGAAGCTCGTTCCACACAGCTACCACTCTCTGAGTAAAGAAGTTCCCCCTCATGTTACCCCTAAACCTTTGCCCTTTAACTCTCAACTCATGTCCTCTTGTTTGAATCTCCCCCATTCTCAATGGAAAAAGCCTATCCATGTCAACTTTATCTACCTCCCTCACAATTTTAAATACGTCTATCAAGTCCCCCCCTCAACCTTGTACGCTCCAAAGAATAAAGACCCAACTTGTTCAACCTTTCTCTGTAATTTAGGAGATGAAACCCAGGTAACATTCTAGTAAATCTTCTCTGTACTCTCTCAATTTTTGTTGACATCTTCCCCATAATTCGGTGACCAGAACTGTACACAATACTCCAAATTTGGCCTTACCAATGCCTTGTACAATTTCAACACTACATCCCAACTCCTATACTCAATGCTCTGATTTACAAAGGCCAGCATACCAAAAGCTTTCTTCACCACCCTAACCGCATGAGGTTCCACCTTCAGGGAACTATGCACCATTATTCCTAGATCCCTCTGTTCTACAGCATTCTTCAATGCCCTACTATTTACCATGTATGTCCTATTTTGATTAGTCCTACCAAAATGTAGCGCCTCACATTTATCAGCATTAAACTCCATCTGCCATCTTTCAGCCCACCCTTCTAACTGGCCTAAATCTCTCTGCAAGCTTTGAAAACCTACTTCAGTATCCACAACTCCACCTATCTTAGTATCATCTGCATACCTACCACCCCGTGATCCAGATCATTAATATATATGACAAACAACATTGGACCTAGTACAGATCCCAGAGGCACACCACTAGACACTGGCCTCCAATCTGACAAAATTATCCACCACTACTCTGTGGCGTCTTCCATCCAGCCACTGCTGAATCCATTTTACTACTTCAATATTAATACCTAACAATTGAACCTTCCTAACTAACCTTCCGTGTGGAACCTTGTCAAAGGCCTTACTGAAGTCCATATAGACAACATCCACTGCTTTACCCTTGTCAACTTTCCTAGTAACCTCTTCAAAAAATTCAGTACGATTTGTCAAACATGACCTTCCACACACAAATCCATGTTGACTGTTCCTAATCAGACCCTGTCTATCCAGATAAATATATATACCATCTCTAAGAATACTTTCCATCAATTTACCCACCACTGACGTCAAACTCACAGGCTGATAATTGCTAGGTTTACTCTTAGAACCCTTTTTAAACAATGGAACAACATGAGCAATCCGCCAATCCTCCAGCACCATCCCCGTTTCTAATGACATTTGAAATATTTCTGTCAGAGCCCCTGCTATTTCCACAGGAACTTCCCTCAAGGTCCAAGGGAATATCCTGTCAGGACCTGGAGACTTATCCACTTTTATATTCTTTAAAAGTGCCAGTACTTGCTTTTCTTTCATTGTTATAGTTTCCATAACTACCCTACTTGTTTCCCTTACCTTACACAATTCAATATCCTTCTCCTTAGTGAATACCAAAGAAAAGAAATTGTTCAAAATCTCCCCCATCTCTTTTGGCTCCGCACATAGCCGTCCACTTTGATTCTTTAAGGGACCAATTTTATCCCTCACTATCCTTTGATTCCCACCCACCCCCCCAACCATTCTAGTTTGAAGTCTCCCCAGTAGCCTTCGCAAATCTCCCCGCCAGGATATTGGTCCCCCTAGGATTCAAGTGCAACCCTTCTTTTTTGTACAGGACACACCTGCACCAAAAGAGGTCCCAATGATCCAGAAACTTGAATCCCTGCCCCCTGCTCCAATCCCTTAGCCACGCATTTATCCTCCACCTCATTCCATTCCTACTCTCACTGTTGCATGGCACAGGCAGTAATCCCGAGATTACTACCTTTGCGGTCCTTCTTCTCAACTCCCTTCCTAACTCCCTATATTCTCCTTTCAGGACCTCTTCCCTTTTCCTACCTATGTCATTGGTACCTATAGGTACCACGACCTCTGGCTCCTCACTCTCCCACTTTAGGATATCTTGGACACGATCAGAAACATCCCAGACCCTGGCACCATCCGGGTCTCTTGACTGCGTTCACAGAATTGCGTATCTGACCCCCTAACTATCGAGTACCCTATTACTACTGCCCTCCTCTTCCTTTCCCTACCCTTCTGAGCCACAGGGCTGGACTTTGTGCTGGAGGCACCGTCACTGTTGCTTCCCCCAGGTAAGCTGTCCCCCCCAACAGGAGTACTTATTGTCAATAGTATCATTTAAGAAGAACTTTGGTTAGCCAGGTTAAATCTTTACTCCTTGGAATGTAAGAGAGTGAAGGGCAACCTTATATGTCTTTAAAATTAAGAGGAGCATAGATAAGGTGGGTGGTAACAGTCATTTCCCTAGGGTAGGGTCATCCAGACTAGATGGCTAGGGTTGAGAGTGAGAAGGGAAAGATTTAAAATCAACCTAAGGGGCAACATTTTCACCCAGAGGGGCTGAGTATATGGAATGAGCTGCCAGAGGAAGTGGTTGAAGCAGGTATAACAGTATAATTTAAGAAGGACTTGGATTGCATAATGGAGGGGCAGGGCTTGGAGGGAAATAGGGCCAAATGCAGGAGATTGGCTCTAGCTGAGTAGGCACCATGGACTGTTGGACTGAAGGGCCTTTATCCATGCTGTATTGCTCTAGAACTCTGGTAAACCAAAGGAAGAGATGCATTGAGAACTAACTCTATGCTGGAATATTTCTTGAAGACAAGCTTAGTTCATTCTTGTAAGGGATGAGATGTGAAAGCCAACTCTCAGTCCCAGCACTGAAGGTGGAGATTCTCCTGCTTTGAGCCTTGTAAAAGAGAGTCACTCTTGCTCTAGGCATCACTGGGTGTACAAAACTCCCAGCCCCGAGATCAAATCCGAACCCTTTCAGCTCGAGATCAGGTAGAAGTTTATTGTTATCGGCATACACACATAAGGTATAAATACCACGTAATTAGCTTTTTGCAGTAGCAACAGGGTACAAGATGAAGACAAACGCAAGTTAATAATCTATAAATGCAACATATACGTGTGCAAAATAAATGTATTGGCATTAGTGTAAGAGAAATGTAAAAATCTTGTCCAGGGTAGTGTCAAAGCTTTTCAGATTCGTTCAAGAACCCAGTATTAGTAGGGAAGGAATTGTGATGAACCCTAATATATGGGTTTTCAGGCTTGGAGGATGGAAAAACTGAAGAAATATTAAAACTGAGGGCCTTGAAAAAGGTAGATAGTGGTTAATTTTTTCCCCAAAGCAGGGGTGTATAAAAGTGGAGGGCATGAGGAAAAGTTTAGATTTTTTTTCATCTATTAAGTGGCTGGAATCTGAAATGCAGTACCTGAGGAAGGACTAGAGGCAAAGTCTAGTATCCAGGCAAGTACTAGAGTCACCAAGGTATAGAAATGTGTCAACTAAATTCTGGGAAATGGGATTAGAATAGATGGGAATCCAATGGTTGGCAAGGATATGGCTTTGCTAAAGGGCTTGTTTCCATGATCTACAACAATGTAATTCTAAGGGGGAGCTTAGATCACATAACTTGTTTGTACTAATATCATTCCCACTGATGACCCATTCTTATCCAAAAATCTGCCTGTGTCTCATAAGCACAAGAATGGGTTGTGAGATCTCGAGGTTCACCACCTGCTGGTTGAATATCTTCGTTCTAATCTGAATGGTCATTCCCTCACTTTGACCAACTTGTCCAACATCACCTTCTCCCTCAATGCCTCTCGTCCATTTGAGGGACCGAATGGGTAACACACTCTGTAACTACATATAACATATAGTCTATATGTTTACACTTTGGAAGACTTGTGTCTGGAGTTAACATCATTATACAAGTCAGTATGTAAATTAGGTGGACCATAAAAATAGATTCAAAGATATGATTGTGTATAAGCAAAGGTAAACATTTAATAGATATTTGACATTCCCTTGAGTAAATGAAATTGCCACTAGAATATTGCTGTAGCTGTGATTAACTAGAAAACTTAGGAACAATGTTAGATTACTAGAAACAGTGATGCCCAAGAAAAAAAGGGAATTTTAGAAATTTGCAAGAGATAATGTAATTGCCAAAGAAGGAAAATTGTAAGGTAGTTAAAAAAATAAAAATGTTAAGTATTTGAAAAGGAAAAGATTTGTGTGGGTCAGAATTAGGAGGAGATATCGTGAAGAAGGAAATGATTTGCATTAACCTTGTACTGGAATTCAACTTCAAGGTAATGATTCAGGGCGATAGCCCACTGACACCTTGAAGACATTTCGAGATTAGTGTTAACATTGTGTCATTATTGTCACGTGAACCAAGATACAGTGAAGAACGTGTGTATGTGCCAACCAGGCTGATCCTGCATCAAGGGGGTAGAAAAGAAAACCAAAATACAGTGTAGCAGCCTGAGAAAATATAGCAGTGATAAATGTTGGTTTTCCCAAAAAACTAGAAGAAATCAGAAACTGTACACTTAATGTATCCAAGGTTCAAAGTAACTTTATTATCAAAGTATGTATATGTTACTAGACACTACCTTGAGATTTATTTCCTTGCAGGCTCTACATGGAAAAAATACAGTAGAATTTACTTCAAAGCTACATATGCGGACTTACAAGCAATGTGATACAAATAAACTGTGTAAATAAAAAATAACAATGAGAACGTGAGTTGTAAAGAGTCATTTAAAGTGAGTCTAGGTCGTAGAATCGGTTCAGAGTTGTGAGTGAAGTTATCCATGCTCCTTCAGGAGCCTAATGGAAGGAAGGGAATAACTCTTCCTGAACCTGGTGGTGTGGGATGCAAGGCTTCTTTCTGTACCTCCGACCAAATGGTAGCAGTGAGGAGAGAGCATGGCCTGGATGTTGGGGAGTCTTTGACAATGGATGCTGCTTTCTTGTGGCAACACTCCTTGTAAATGTGCCCAGTGGTAGGGAGGGCTTTGCCTGTGTTGGCCTGTCCACCACTTCTAAAGCAGGGGTTCCCAACCTGGGGTCCACAGCCCCCTTGCTTAACGTTATTGGTCCATAGCATGAAAAAAATGTTGGGAATCCCTGTTCTAAAGCCTTATCCATTCCTGGGCACTGATAATAAATTTACTCTGAACTAATATGAGTAAGGAAATTAAGAATAATTGTCTTGGATAAAGACAGCAAGTTCCTTGCATGCTTACTTTTGAAGTAGATTTCATTCTCTTCTTTCAGGGTGGTCAACTCCAAGCTCTTTCCACACCTGGCACATTGAAAACAAGTTCTATGCCACAACTGTGGGGAGAGAAATATGCTGAAAGATCCAACAAGCAATTCCATTTACCAAAACTCATTAGAGCACCAGCAAATGGGGTTCAATTCTTTCCGGTTTTCTATAAGGAGTTTGTATACTTTCCCTGTGAATATGTTTTTGCTTTGGGTGCCCAGTTTCCTCCAACATTTCAAAGATGTATGGGTAAGGGATAGTAATTTCTGGCCATACTATGTTGGTGCCATTTACAGAGCATGGCAACATTTACATGGTTCCCATCCCCAGCACATTCTCAGACTGTCCTGGATATATAGAACAGTACAGCACAGGAACAGAAACCAGCTAAAAAGTAAATATAAAAACCCAAAAACTACCTCCATCAATACAATCTCCATATCCTCCTATCTTCCTCATATTCACAGGCCTATCCAAATGTCTCTTCAGAGTCTCTGATGGTTTTGTCTTTACCACCATACCATCTAAATCATTGACATACAGCATAAAAAGAAGTGGTCCCAACACTGACCCCTGTGGAACTCCACTAGTCAGTAGAAAAGGATCCTTTGATTCCTTTGATTGCCCCCTCCAACTTTCAAATCCCTTACTCACTCTTCCTTCAGTTAGTCCTGACGAAGGGTCTCGACCTGAAATGTTGACTGTACCTCTTCCTAGAGATGCTGCCTGGCCTGCTGCATTCACCAGCAACTTTTATGTGTGTTGCTTGAATTTCCAGCATCTGCAGAATTCCTGTTGTTTGCCTTTGATTCCCACTCACTGCCTCCTACCAATCAGTCAATATTCTATCCATGCCAGTGTAATGCCCTGGTTCTTTTTTTACTGTTATGCTGTATGTATCTCAATTTGGCAGTTCTGTAGGAGCTGCTTGTTTTCAGCTTGCTCCATTTCAGTTTGTTTGGGCTACTGTTGAAGATAAGGAATGATCTGGAATGTGTGCCATCCAATTAGCGCGAGGCTTTCTTGGTAAGGGATAATAAGATTGGTCTTGGGTTTTTTTTTGTTTGTGTGGAGATGAAGAAAGAAGACGCTGGGGAGAACCAGTAGTAGCATACAATCCGGTGGAAGAGCCATTTATTCAAGATGGATTATGAGCGATGGTTGGAAGGTGGCGTGGGCATTCATGCTGATGAGGCTCCAGCTCATGAGTGACAGAGAAATTCAAAATGAGCTCCAACTTGTGCACATTTGACTGTTTAATTAGAATGGGTCCTTTCCTTTTTGTATTCTTTACTAACCCTTTAGTTAAGATTCATAAATATAATTCCTTTAACCGTATGCAGTGTACTGTGTGTTATTTCTTGGCACTAATTTGTAACAGGGTTACACAGCATCCACACAAACGGGAGTTTGGGGTGAGAGAGTGCATCAATCTCACGAGCTTGGCAGGGTTGGAGGTTGTCTTCCCTAGACTTATGCAGCCAAAGAAACCAGGGTGTTCACCAGTAACTTCCCTGTAATACCATGGGCTCTTAATTTGATAGGCAGCCTCATGTGTGGCACCTTGTCAAAGGCTTTCTGAAAGTCCAAATATACAACATCCATTGCATCCCCTTTACCTATCCTGCGTGTTATCTCCTCAAAGAATTGCAGGAAGTTCAGCAGGCTAGATTTTCCCTTAAGGAAACCATGCTGACTTTGTCCTATCTTGTCTTGTCTTTTCCTCTCTATGTACCTGTACATGACATTTAAAAGGCACTTGGACAGGTGCAGTACATGGACAGGAAAGGTTGAGAGTGGCACGGGCCAAGTGTGGCCTAATCAGACTAGTATCGATGGAGATCTTGATCGGCATAGGCGGGTTGGATCAAAGGGCCTGCTTTTGTGCTGCATGGCTCTACACTGAAACTCGACACAGAAGTGTTCCATGAGAGTATGCAAGATCATGAGGTATAATAGGGCAGACCACAATGGTTTGGAGAACGTGTCTCACAAGGAAAGGTTGAGCATGCTAGAACTTTCCCTTTTAGAACAAAAGAGGATGAGAGGTAAATTGGTAGGGGTCTACAAGATGATAAGAGGCATCGATCAAGTGGGAAGCTAGAGACTTTTTCCCAAGCTAGAAAAGGCTAATGCGAGAAGGTGTAGTTTTAAGGTGACCGGAGAGAAGTATGGAGGAGGGGGTAGTGATGTTAGGGGCAGGTTTTTTTTTTACACAAAGAGTGGTGGGTGTGTGGAATGCGCTGCCAGTGTAGTGGTGGAGGCCGATACATTCGGGACATTTAAGAGATGCTTAGATATGATGAAAGAAAAATGGCGGGCTTTGTGGGAGGGAAAGGTTAAATTGATCTTGGAGTAGGTTAAAGGTCAACACAACATCGTGGGCCAAAGGGCCTGTACTGTGGTGAACTGCTCTATGCCTTTGACCATGTTCTATTCCCTATATCTTCTGTCCTATGCACTCTACTGTGCTCTATACCCAATGCCCAATGCCCTGTACCCTATATCCCAGTTACTCTAGTTTCATCCTGTAATCCAAAGATGAAGGATGCTCTAAACCAGCCCTGGTGTGCAGGACTGGGAACATGTGGTTTGTTACAGTCACATGTACTGAGATACGGTGAAAAGCTTCTGTTTGCAAGACAGATCTTTCCATAGGAGAACTCTGTGTGACTTTGTATAACATGGGGAGGCTGAAGCAGGGGCAGCTACCATATACATGCAGCAAGTATATCAAGAGAAAAAATGCAGAATAAAGTTACAGTCCAAGTAAATTTATTATCAAAGTATGTATATATCACCATATACAATCCTGAGAGTCATATTCTGGCAGGCATTTATAGAAAATACAGAAATACAATAGAATTTATGAAAAAATGCATAAGCAAAGACTAATGAACAAGCAATGAGCAAGAGAAGACAAATTGTGCAAATAAGTAAATAAATTTGAGAACATGAGTGGTAGAATCCTTGAAAGTGAGTCTAGATTCTGGAATCAGTTTAGTGTTGAGGTGAGAGAAGTTATCCATGCTGGTTCAGGAGATTGATGGTTGTAGGGTAATAAGTTCCGATATTGCATGGTTTTGTAAACTCAGCCAGCTCCATCGCGGGCACTAGCCCCTCTTCAGCATACCAACCTGTATGCCTGGACGAAACCCACGCAGTCACGGGGTGAACGCACAAATCCCTCACAGACTCAGGCAAGAATTGAACCCAGGTTGCTGGCACTCTAATAGCATTACACCACCGGACCGTCCCAAGACTGGTCTTGAAGGCCACTCTTTCACACTATAATCCACATCCATAGACCACAACAACCCCAGCACCCTCTCGTACATTTAGAACACAGATCAATACAGCACAGGGTCAGGCCCTTCAGACCACTAGGGCTATGTCAACCATGATGTCAAATTAAACCAGTCCCATCTGCTTACACGTGGATTGTATCCCTCCATTTCCTCCCTGTTCTACCTCTCTAATTGCCTCTTAAACACCACTGTCATATCTGCTTCCTTCAACACCCCGCCACCCCTTTCTCTTCCTCTCTCTCTCAGGACGATGATGGTTCCTTCACTCAGAAAGGAACAGCGTGTGCGTGAGTGGATTTTAGGTGATTAGGGATTTTCACAGGTCCAGACCCACCCTCTCGATATCTCCTCCCGAATCAGCGGCATGGTGGGGTCCAAGACGGCTGGGGGCTGTTCTGTTGCAGTGAATGGCTAGGCCAAGCTTCGATGTAAGGGATGCCCTTTACGCATGTTTGCTAGTTGGCCGTTGACCCTACGGGAGGGTTCATCCGCCCTTTGACAGGTCTTGTTTTTCATCCTGCAGGGTGACTAGCCACCCTCCTCAGCAGGCAAGCCTGGTGGGGGAGCCGGTTTAGTCGCCGACCACCCGACCATGCAACAGGTAGTACTGGGTTACATGGTACCAGTACCACACAGATGAGTGACCTGACCTTAATACTAGGAATACTATGTTAGCGCTGGAAGCAAGGTGACTCTTGCAGGCTGCCACCAAGGCATCCTTGCACTGTGTCAGTCACTGACTGAAACAACACAATTCTCTGTACGTTTCAATGTTTTGATGTACATGTGGCAAATAAAGCTAATCTTCATCTCTCTCCCTGTATTTGACATTTTCACCCTAGAAAAAAGAATCTAAGGTTATTTTTTTGAAATTAATATAGAGTCTCAAAAGCTTTGATATGCCCAAGAGTTTGTGTGTAGGGGTCAAGTGGCAGGATGGGTCTGTTCAACCACTGGTGCGTTGTCAGTTTCCACTCCGGCTAGTCATTGTCGGCAAGTTACACTGTTAACCCTGGGGGGCGGGGGGGTCGTGGGGGTAAACTCCCACTACCTGCTAAGGGCCGCATTGTAGTGTCATGGCTAGCACAACACTTTGTGGTACAGGTGACCCGGGTTCAATTCTTGCCTGTGTCTGTAAGGAGTCTGTATGTTCTCTCCGTGACTGCATAGATTTCCTCCGGGTGCTCTGGTTTCCTCCACAGTCCAAAGGCGTACTGCGAGTAGGTTGATTGGTCATTGTAAATTGTCCTGTGATTGGGCTAGGGTTAAACTGGGAGATTGCTGGGCGGTGTGACTCGAAGGGCCTATTCCACGCTGTACCTCAATAAAAATAAAAATAAAATAAATGCCCCCGATGGTGTACATCTCAAATATCCTCTGACATCTAAGTTCAGCTCTTGGCCTTCACGTGTGGTTTAGCAGCTAAGCCTGGTGGAACTGTTTCTACTGATGGGAGAAGGGGATTACTGGCGCCTTCAGACCAGTGGCTTCGGGCAGATGGGACTCATCAGCCGTGGTTCGCAGCTCGTCCAGGAGAGGGAAAACTCTGATCTCAAACCCTCGCTGCCTTGTGGCTATACCCACTCATGAGGCAGGTTCAGAAGTAAACCCAAGGAAAAGTCTAGGGCTGGAGACCTTAATGCTGTCCTACGTTGAGTTCAATGCAAACTGGCATCTTCTACGTATGGCACAGCTGATGCCAAACTCTGCTGTTCTTTGGATTCATCAGCAATGTGAAGAGGGGGAGCCTGCTACATGGGCAGCAGCTTGCTCTCCACATTGTACTGCCCAGGCTTGCGTAGACAACTGGAATGTAGCAACCGTGTCGAGCTGACCAGCGGAGAGCCACCTACTACTGTTAACTGTTGCTCACAGTGGTGCCAGTGGCTGCAGGACACAGAATGGGGCCGGATCAGCGGAAAGCTAAAGTTAATCAGCCTCTTTGCCTGGTGGTTAGTGCAATCCTGCTGCTTTTTAATTGCTGCCTGTTTAATTAATCTCCATGGGCAGTAACTGCCAATGAGATTGAGAAGATAGTCAATTTATCTTTATCTCAGCGTTGAAATGTCTAATACCAGAGGGAATGCATTTAAGGTGAGGAAGGAAAGGAAAGGTACGTTGCATACAGAGTTTCTCCGGTTAGCGGACGATTTCCCTCCACGCCTCTCTGACGTAGTGGGGAACTGCGTACGAGGCAAGTTACGGCAGTGGTTTGCCATTGCCTCCTGCCGGGTGAGTTTCCAAAGAGATCACCAGCTCGTAACCCAGCACGAATGGAAAGCGTGCAGGGGAACCGGCTGGATTCGAACTTAGGATCTTTTGTCCTGAAGTCCGGCACTGATGCCACTACGCCACGAGCCGTGTCCATTTAAGGTGGGGGGGGGTGATTTCAAGGGAGATGTGAGGGGCAAGTCTCTTTACACAGAGAGTTGTGGATGTCTGGAATGCACTGACTGGGGTGATGGTAGAGGTAGATATATTAGGGATAGGCACAAGAATGTGAGGAAAATGGAAGGATATTGACATTGTGTAGGCGGAAGAGATTAGTTGGCCAATTGATTATTAATTTAATTGGTTCAATACAGCATTGTGGGCTGAAGGGCCTTTTCCTGTGTTGTACTCTTCTATGTTCTATAGGGAGACTGCAGACTTATCAAGCCACAAAGCATTCTGAAACATTCTTTTACCCCAACAGTGCAAAGCAAAAGTCTTTGTCCCTGTTGATTCTTTTTCCATTTGCTGCCACACAGCAGAGGATAAACGTTACCCAGATGTAACACCGTTACCAGCTGGTTATAAATATTTAATCTGTTAGGAATACAAGAGATGCTGGAAATCCAGAGTGACACACACAATATATTGGAGGAACTCAGGCAGCATCGAAGGAGGGGAATAAAAGGTCAACGTTTCAGGCCGACACCCTCGCGTTCTCAGACTTAACCTTCGGCTCTTTATTCCTTTCCATAGACACTGCCTGACCTTCCAGCAATTTGTGCACATCGCTAGATCAGCCATTTCAGTTGCACGCACAGTTGAGATCAGAATGGGAATCAGGCTTATTATCACTGACATACTGTATGTCACGAAATTTGTTGTTTTGTGGCAGCACCACAATGCAATACATAAAATATACTATAAATGACAACAACTATAAGTAGTGCAATAAAAGAGCAAAACTAGTGAGGTAGTGTTTGTGGGTTGAAGGACCACTTAGAATAAGATGGTGACATTGAGAGGTGACTGTGTACAGCTCCTATGTGAATTAGCAAATATTCCTGCTTCAGACTACTGCAGCTGAAATCCACAGTCACTGCCAGGGTACTCCAGTAAGCAGCAGCGTTCTAAGATGTTTAAAAAAATCTATCAATACTTAAAATCAATGAACCTCAGACGGCAGGCTCAGGGCATGAGTGCAGTTCCCCTTTAAGGAAAGAGAAGTGGGTACAGCATGCCGGTCTGCAGGTAACAACTGAAACACAAAGTCTCAGTCCTCCACCCCTGGCTATCTTGCTGGTGAATGTACAGTCTTTAGAAAATAAAACCGAAGACCCCAGAGCAAGATTGCTGTACCAGAGGGACTTCATGAACTGCTGTGTACTTTGCTTCATGGAAACATGGCTACTCCCCCACCATTACAGACGCAGCTCTGCAGTTTGATTCTCCACAACGGCCAGACAGCTGAGTCTTTTAAAAGTAGAGAAAGGGGAATATGCTTCATGATTAACTCATTGTGGTGCACAGAAGTGACATTTCTGTCTCAGTCCTGCTTACCCATCCTAGAACATCTAGCAGTCAATTGTTGTCCATTTCATTTGCCAAGGGAGTTTTTTGCCATCATCCTGGTAGCGGTATACATTCTGCCACAGGCCAACGTCAAGCAAGCACTGGAGGAGCTGAGCACTGTGATCAGGGGGAATGTCAACTCAGACCATGAGAGGCCTGTGTCAGGCATTTTCATGCCTTACAAGGTGCAGATTGGAACTCTGCGTGGGGCGCCGCTCCTCGCACAGAGAGAGCAATGTGTGATTAAGTGCCTTGCTCAAGGAGACAAACACGCTGCCACAGCTGAGGCTCGAACTAGCGACCTTGAGATCACTAGACAAACGCCTTAACCACTTGGCCACATGCCCACTCTGATCAGCAGTCACAAAACAGCGCACTCTGATGGCTTCCCTAACATTGTAGGGGATTTCTACCATGCCAGTTTGAAGAAGTCTCTGAACAACTACCACCCACATGCCCACCAGGAGAGAGGCGTCAATGCCGGCCCACTCCACTGGGGTCGGTGTGGCATCCAGGCTAAAGATGGTGCTGCACCCTCCCCCCCCCATTGTTCACTTGACAGAAGACAAGCCCTTTTGCGATCAACTGCAGAATTCTCCAGCATTGGATGATCTCAGGGCCTCAAGCTGTGGGGTCGCCTGTTTACAGCTGCCAGGAAAGAGGTGTTGGAGTGGGTGAGCTCCACCGAGGGTTGGGGGGGTGGAAACGGCATGGAGTCAGTGCTGCCCCCCAGTGTTTACACGGCAGAAAACAACCTCTACTGTGGCTCGAGTCTGGACTTTTTTTTGTGTGGCTGTATCTTATGGATATCTATATGTGTTTGCTATTTTATATATGGCATGTGTGCTTTGTGCTGTGTGTGACTGTTGGTATTGTGTTTTGTACCTTGGCCCTGTAGTAACACTGGGCTCGTTTGGCTGTATTCATGGGTATTATATATGGTCGAATGACAATCAAACTTGAATTAAATTGAATTGAAACTGTTTACCCTTTCCACTGCCAATCCCTTGATGAGTATCAAAAATCCTGCTAAACACTTGAAGCTTAACAACATTGTTGACAGAGTCGCAGATGTGAAGGTGACTTGATAGAGGTGTATTCTTATTTAAGTGTCTAATACCAAAGGGCATGCATTTAAGTCACAGAGACTTACAGCCTATCTTCTCCATGCCTTGCTAGTGCCATCTGCCTGCGGTTGGCTCACAGCCTTTGAAACCGTTCCTATCCGTGTATATATCCAGATGGCTTTCAAAGATTCAAAGTACATTTATTATCAAAGTATATAGAGAGAATAAAACTCTGAGATTCATCTTCCACAAAACAAAGAGACACCATGGAATCTGTTCAAAGAAAAACATCAAACACTCAAGGTGCCAGAAAAGAACAAGTTTCGTAAACGGCAAAAAGCGAGGGAACAACACTTAGGGTATCAGACATCATGGCAGGCGTATCCAGCTTAGTGCAGGTCAGCGCCATGCCACTAGCCGACTGCAGAGCCATCTTCACCGAAGCACCCCACTCTGCAATGAAGCTCCCTGATCAAACCGCTCAAAAAACAGCAATAAAAAGAGTGAACAAATCTAGACACACGTGCAACATGAATCATAGAGTCCCCCAAAGCGAGTCTACAGTCAAAACACACCATCAAAATGTAAGTTGCGGGCTCCAATCACGTGCAGCTTAGTAGCAGAATCATATTTGAAAGAAGAAGTAAAAGAAGTAGTTTTGTGAGCTGTATGAAGGACATCACTGTGAGTTACGTTGTTTTCTGGTGCCACCTTGAACTAGCTTTCTAGGAGATTCAGAGAGGGGGTGCAGAGGAGACTCACAAGGATGCCGCCTGGGATAGATAAAGAGCTTGTCTTATGAAGGTAGGTTCTGTGAGCTCGGGCTTTTCTCTTTGGAGCAAAGGAGGACGAGAGGTGACTTGATATTCTTATTTAAATGTCTAATACCAAAGGGCAAACATTTAAGGTGAGAGGGGATAATTTCAAAGGAGGTGTGAAGGACAAGTTCTTTTACACAGAGAGCGGCGGGTGCCTGGGATGTGCTGCCTGGACTGGAGGCAGAAACACCTTAAGAGATGTTTAGAAAGGCACGTGAGAGCTGCATACGCAGGGCTCCTTGTATTGTCAGTGACCCCTCCCATCTGTCCATCTCTTTGACCCCCTACCATCAGGCAGGAGGTACCATAGCATCTGGACGAGAACTGCTAGGAAGGGAAAGAAACTCCCCCCCAGGACGTAAGCCTACCGAACTCCTACGACCAGCCAGGTCTCATCACCTATATTGTTTACTTTTTAACTTGTATCGTACGGTATATGCACCTTATTATTAGTTAATTTATTTGCGGTAATATTACTTCAAGTGTTGTGCACCCTGGTGATATAGATGTATACAGCTGAATGACAGTAAACTGAATTTGAACTTGAACTATAAGGTGATAAGAGGCATTGACAGACCGGACAGCCGGCACCTTTTTCCCAAGGCGGAAATGGCCAATATGAGGGAGCATAATTTTAAGCCAGTTGGAGAAAGTATGGAGGGGATGTGAGAGATAGGTCTTTTTTAAACAGAGAGTGGTAAAAGCACTGCCAAGGGTGGTGGCAGAGGCAGGAACATGAGACCATAGAACGTAGAACAGCACAGGCCCTTCGGCCCACAATGTTGTACTGACCCTTTAATCTACTCCAAGATCAACCTAACCCTTCCCTCCCACATAACCCTCTTATTTTCTCATCCATATGCCGATCTAAGAGATTCTTAAATGTTCCTAATGTATTTGCCTCGACCACCACCCCTGACAGCACATTCCAGGCACCCCCCACTCTGTGCTAAAAATACTACCTCTGACATGCCCCTCTATCTTAAAATTATGCTCTCTCGTATTAGCCATTTCCAAACTGGGAAGAAGTTTCTGGCTGTCCACTCGATCAATATCAGTACCAGTACCCCTTAGGGACATTTAAGAGACTCAAGACAGGCACACGGATGAAAGAAATAAGAAGAGCTATGTGGGAGGGAAGGGTTAGACTGATGTTGGAGGTTAAAGGGTCAGCACAATATTGCGGGCTGAAGGACCTGTACTGTGCTGTACTGCTGTATGTTCACATCGGTGCTGGTTACAAAGGACAAGATGGCCGCAGCCCTTTGATTCTTTGCTTCAAAGATCTCTTGCTGTCCGTGGTATCCAATGGAAAATGAATTTGGAATGTCTAGACGTGAGCCGCTTCCATTCATCTCCCAGCATCCATTGCTGATCACTAAAGACACCAGAGCCAACAATTCAAACAAATGAGACACTCGAGGGCAGGGAAAGCTTCCAAGAGAGGCAAACATTTCAATAGCGATTGGCAAGGAGTTTTATTTTTAAAATATAACTTGTTTCCTGAATTGTTTTAACACATTTGAAGATTTAGTTGGCAGGCGAAGGCTCTCTGAGACTCAGATCAGATTATCAGACAATTCTCGTATTAACCCCTCTGGATTTCACCTCAGTTTAAAAATAAGACAGAACACACCAAAAACCCGGAGATGAAATAACTAAGGAGCTGATTGTTGACTTCAGGAAAGGGAATGAGGGTGACTATACACCAGTCTACACTGGGGGATCAAGATAGAGAGAATCACCTGCTTTAAACTCCTGAGCCCTAACATATTGGATAACGTGTCCTGGGCTCAGCATACACATGCAGGAGGCATGCCAGAGATTCAGCCTGTCATCAAACACTCTAACAAGCTCATCGGTAATTACCCCCCCCCCCCCACCATCGGTAATACCCCTCCACCATCAGTAATATCCCCCCCACCATCGGTAATTACCTCCCCACCATCAGTAATATCCCCCCACCATCAGTAATATCCCCCCCACCATCGGTAATTACCTCCCCACCATCGGTAATACCCCTCCACCATCAGTAATATCCCCCCCACCATCGGTAATATCCCCCCACCATCAGTAATATCCCCCCCACCATCGGTAATTACCTCCCCACTATCGGTAATACCCCTCCACCATGCGTAATTCTCTCCCCACCATCGGTAACATCCCCCCACCATTGGTAATACCCCCCACCATCGGTAATTACCTCCCCACCATCGGTAATACCCCCCACCATCGGTAATTCTTTCCCCACCATCGGTAATTCTCTCCCCACCATCGGTAATACCCCCCACCATCGGTAATGCACCGCCGCCATCGGTAATACCCCCACCATCAGTAATATCCACGGGAAGCACTGCGTCAAGAAGACAACGTCCACCATCCAGCCCATACCATCTTCTCATAGCTACCCGTGGGCAGAAGGCACAGAAGCCTGAAGTCCCACACCACCGGGTTCAAGAACAGCTCCTTCCCATTCAAATAATGCAAATCAACTGACACAACCCTAATCACTGCAGTTCAGCAACACTATGACCACTTCGATCACTTTGTACTAAAATGGACTTCGTAGTTTTTTATTGTGGTCTTCTTCTTCTTGGTCCCTTGTCTCCCAGTGGAGCACAGGGCATTGATGATCTCCCATCTGTATCATCCAAAGTCGAAGATATGGTTGGAGTTCATCATTGTATGAGTACGAGTACGAAGGTTGGGGACAGATCGGAGGAACTCAGCAGGTCGGACAGGATTTGTGGAAGGAAATGAAGAGCCAAATGTTTCAGGTCAAGACCCTTCTTCAAGGCTGAGAGTGCAGGGGGGAGATGGCTAGTAGAGGGGAAATACAATCACGCATCAATTCTGTAGTTGGGTCTCTGACCAGAAACGCCAACTGTATCTTTCCCCACAGACGCTGCCTGACCTGTTGAAACTTCCCAGCATTTCACTGTTTTTGTTTCTGATTTCCAGCATCTGCAGTTTTTTGCTCACTCTCCATCCAGCCCTTTCCCACCCCTTGGCTCTTTCGGATTGACCTTTTGTGAGGAAGCAGGTAGGATTGTAAGGGAGACACAAAAACGGCAGATGCTGGAATCTGAACCAACAGGAAAACTGGTGAAGGAACTCATTGGGTCGAGCAGGGGAGAAAGGATTGTTAACATTTTGGGTTGACTATTTCATGCTTTTTTATCTTGGTGGTTAAATGTTAATTTATTAGTGAAGTATGTATCTATATGCCTTCAGATTCATTTTCTTGCAGGCAGAAAGGAGGAAAGATAAATGCAAGAGATTCTGCAGATGCTGGAAATTCAGAGTAACACACACAAAATGCTGGAAGAACTCAGCAGATCAGTCAGCATCTATGGAAAGGAATAAAGAGTTGACGTTTTGGGCTGAGACCCTTCATCTGGACCCGAAAGAAAGGGGGAATAAGAAGGTGGGGGGAGGGAAAGAAGTATAGGCTTGAGTCTGGGGGAGCATATGGTTGAAAAGTTGGAGAGCAACAGGAGTCACAGAGGGGAGCAGCGAGGGAGGGTCCCAGCATTACTCTGGATTTCCAGCATCTGCAGAATCACAAGAGAAAATCTGCAGATGTTGGTATTCCAAAGCAACACACGCAAAATGCTGGAGGAACTCAGCAGGCCAGGCAGCATCTATGAAACAGAGTCAACAGTTGATGTTTCGGACCGAGACCCTTCATCAGGACTGGAAAGGAAGAGGGGAAGTAGGTGGGGGGAGGTGAGGAAGGTGGTAGGTGAGAGGGTGAAACTGGGAGACGGGGAGGAAGTGAAGTAAAGAGCTGGGAAGTTGATTGGTGAAAGAGATAAAGGGCTGGAGAAGGGGAAGGGGAGGAGCACCAGAGGGAGGTGATGGGCCGGTAAGGCGATAAGGTGAGAGGAGGAGACAGGAAGGGACAATTACTGGAAGTTCGAGAAACCAATATTCATGCCATCAGGTTGGAGGCTACCCGGACGGAATATAAAGTGTTGCTTCTCCAACCTGAGTGTGATCTCATCGCGGCAGGAGAGGAGGCCGTGGACTGATGTTTCAGAATGGGAATGGCAAGCAGAATTGAAATGGGTGGCCACCAGGAGATCATGCTTTTTGTGGCAGATGGAGCAAAGTTGCTCAGCAAAGCAGTTGTCATTGATTTCTCGAACTTCCGGTAATTGCCCCCCCCCCACAACATTCTCCATTCCTGTTTCCCTCTCTCTCCTTATCTCCTTACCTGTTCATCACTTCCCTCTGGTGCTCCCCCCCATTCCCT
This sequence comes from Mobula hypostoma, assembly GCF_963921235.1. Taxonomy (NCBI): domain Eukaryota; kingdom Metazoa; phylum Chordata; class Chondrichthyes; order Myliobatiformes; family Myliobatidae; genus Mobula; species Mobula hypostoma. The sequence continues at coordinate 66,786,168 of NC_086105.1, forward strand.
TTCTTCTGTGGTCTTATGTCCTCACTTATCAGACTCCCCCTTCTCCAGCCCTTTATCTCTTTCACCAATCGACTTCCCAGCTCTTTACTTCAACCCTCCCCTTCCCTGGTTCCACCCATCACCTTGTGCATCTCCCTCCCCTCCCCCCAGCTTCTTACTCTGACCTCTCATCTGCAGAATCACTTGTGTTCATGATTTGTGGCTCCTCTGCGAACTCTGCCCAAGGTATGCCTATCCTGAAGAAGTTTAAATCTTCTCGTCGACAGCAGTTCAATAAGACCCTCTCTTCCTGCTCCCCACTCTGATCTCTGTTTGCCCCTCTCCATCAATGCTTCCTGACCTGCTGAGTTCCTCCAGCATTTTGTAGGATGAAAAATACCATCCTTTCTGTAAGTCTTTCCCCTCTCACCTTAAACCTATGCCCTCTAGTTCTTCATTCCCTACTCTGGGAAGAAAACTTAGTTTATGTAGTGTGCCAGGATCCCAGATTTCGATCTATTTTCCAAAAAGTAATGGGACTTGTGGTTAGTTGGCACCTATAACTTTCCCCTGCTGTGTATGTGGGTGAGTGGTAGAATCTAAAGTGTGGAAACATGGCATTAGACAGATAGATAGATAGATAGATACTTTATTGATCCCAAAGGAAATTACAGTGTCACAGTAGCATTTCAAGTGCACAGATATACAAATATGCAAATATTAGAAGAGAAGTAAGAAAGAACACAAAATAAGTTGCCACAAACAGTCTGACAGGAGGGGGGCGGGGTTCATCACTTCCCCGACTATAGGTTGACTCATTATAGAGCCTAATAGCCAAGGAAAAGAATGACCTCATATAGCGCTCTTTGGAGCAGTGCAGTTGTCCTAGTCAATTGCTAAGAGTTCAGCCAAGGTAGCATGCAGAGGGTGAGGAACATTGTCCAGAATTTCCAGGATTTTCCATAGGGTCCTTTGTTCTACCACAGCCTCCAGTGTGTCCAGTTTGACTCCTATAATAGAGCCAGCATTTCTAATCAGTTTATTGAGCCTGTTGGCATCACCCGTGTTGATGCCATTGCCCCAGCACACCATAGCACAGCAGATTGTATGGGCAACAACAGACTGGTAGAACATATGAAGGAGAAGCCTGCATACTCCAAAGGACCTCGGTCTCCTCAGGAAGTAGAGGCAACTCTGGCCCTTCGTCTACACAGCCTCCATGTTGGTGTTCCACTCAAGTCCGTCACCGAGGTGCACCCCCAGGTACGTGTATCCTCACCACATCCACATCCTCACCATCAATAGTAACAGCTTAGTCTTCCTAAAGTCCATCACCATCCCCTCAGTCTTACTGATGTTGAGCTGCAGATGATTCAGCTTGCACCATTTGACAAAGTGCTCACTAAGTGTAAGTAGGTGATTGATAGTCAGTAAGGATGGTAGGCTGAAGGTCCTGTTTCTGTCCTATATCTTCAGTGAAGGAGGACCATTCAAAAAGATGTTGTTAAGAACTTAAGCTATATGAGCAGAATTAGGCCATTTAGCCCATAGAGTCCTCGAGGGAATTCAGTGAGGTTTGGAGTGGAGTGTGGAAGCCTGGAACTCGTGATCAACTCAATTTCTTGCAGATCTCACCAATAAAAGCATCAAGCAAGATTGAATTCAACAAGGATGAGAGCGGAAGGTGAGCAGGTGTTCAATCTGTGTTTGACTGGTCTCTCTCTCTCTCCCTCTTGCACGCTGCTCCCAGGGGAAGGTGCCTGCGTTTGATTGGTCTCTCTCCCTCTATGGTGCCAGAGTCTTGGATCTTGGGCAAAATTTAATCGAAGCATTTTGTGGACGAGTCTCTGTAGTTCATGTTATGATGCGGTTCTGGTTACTCACTTTTGCTTTGTTGCTATTTTGTGTGATTTTGATCGTTTTGGATTGATTCTGCAGCCTGCAGTCAATGAACGACACAATGTTAGACTGGACTGATCTGAACTAAACTGAATAGTCCTGGACTGTTTCAAGGACTCTGTGGTTTGATATTTTACATTCTGTGCTTCTCACTAGTTTTTTTGCCTTTTGCGCGAGTTGTTCTTTTTTATTGTACGTTGGGTGTTTTCTTTGAACGGATTCCATGGTGTTTCTGTGTTTCGTGACTGTCTGTGGGAAGACAAATCTCAGAGTTGTATACTTCCTACATACTTTGAACTTTGACTATTGAGTCTGCTTCGCCATGGCTGATTTATTATCCCTCCCATCCCCATCCTCCTGCCCCTTCCCCCCATAACCTTTGATATCCTTGCTAATCAGGAACAAGTCAACCTCCACGTTAAATATACTCAACTACGGTAATGAATCCCACAGATCCACCACCCTCTGGCTAATTGCCTTATAGTTCACAATAAGGAAAATAAAACTACCAGGCAGAATGGAATAGAATAGACTGACATGTTTGTATATAATTTTTCACAAATTGTTTATTTTCTTTAATTTCCTGTAAGTGCCTGCAAGGAAATGAATCCTAGGGTTGTGTTTGGTGACATACACATACTTGGATAATAAATTGACTTTTAATTTTTCAGAATGTTGGCCTAACAGTTTTATGGTAGCATGGACTCATCTTTTTGCATTGAGTCTTTTCATCCAGATTCAGAAATTTGTCATCCTTCTCTCCTGGAGAGATCTTGGATTGCGACATATTGCGGCTATCAGGCTCCTGAACCAGTGGGTAGCTTCATTCAGTGCGACACTGAACTAATTCCACAACCTATAGACTCATTTTCAAGGACTTGACAACTCATATTCTCAGAATTATTTATTACTTATTTATTCATTATTATCATTGTTTGTTTTTTCTGCATTTCCAATTTGGTTTCTTTTACACTTTGGTTGTCAGACTTTGTGTGTAGATTTTCATTGATTCTGTTGTATTTATTTGTTCTACTGTGAATGCCTGCAAGAAAAGTGAATCTCCAGGTAGTATATGGTGACATGTACGTACTTTGATAATAAATTTACTTGAACTTTTAACCAATTCACTCCAGTGGTCACGATGCAATGAAGTGGGTCTGAAAACATGTCTAAAGGTGCTGAGCTGTGGTTTGCCTTTACTGGAGTGTTTGCGTAGATTGCATGGTGCTGACATGAAGCAGGGACGGGGGAGGGAGGGAGAACAAAAAGAAATGTCCATGAAACAGAGACAGACTAAGTGGCCTACGTTATTAATTCTGTTATTGTCATTTCAGCATTTCCTGTTTGTTTGCACTACTACAGTTTGACATTCATTTTGAGAGAACTAGAAAATATAAAAGCAAGGATGTAATGCAGAGGCTTTAGAAAACATTAGTCAGCACTGGGAGTATTGTGAATAGTTTTGGGCCCCTTATCTACGAGAAGGTGTGCTGGCATTGGAGATGGTCCAAAGGAGGTTTACAGGAATGGTCCCAGGAATGAAAGGGTCTGAGGAGTGTTTTATTTCTCTGGGCCTGTACTCACTGGAGTTTAGAAGAATGAGGGGGTGATCTCATTGTAATCTATCAAACAGTGAAAGGACTAGATAGAGTGGATATGGGGATGATGTTTCCTATAGTCGGGAAATCTAGGACCAGAAGTCACAACCTCAGAATAGAGGGACGTTCATTTAGAACAGAGATGAGGAGGAATTTCTTTAGCCAGAGGGTGGTGAATCTGTGGAATTCACTGCCACGGATGGCTGTGGAGGCCAAGTCATTGGGATATTTAAGGTGGAGATTAGTAGGTTCCTGATTAGTAAAGCTATCAAAGGTTATGGGGTGAAGGCAGGAGAATGGAGTTGAGGGGGATAATAAAGCAGCCATGATGAAATGGCAGAGCAGACTCAATGGGCCGAATGGCCAAATTTTGCTCTTATGTCTGATGGTATTCCATTGTTTGGTGCCTCTAACTGTAGTTCTTAATGTCTTTATTATCACCAGCTACACTGTTTATTCTGAGCACCTGGTGGATACTGAAAGGCCTGGGTGGAGTAGTTATTTCAATTAGTAGGAGAACCTAGGATCCAAGCACACAGTCTTGGAATAGAGGGATGTCCCTTTAGAATGGAGATGAGGAGGAATTTCCTTAGCCAGAGAGTGGTGAATCTGTGGAATTTATTGCCACAGACAGCTGTGGTGGCCAAGTCATTGGGTATATTTAAAACAGACATTGATAGGTTCTTGAATGGCAAGAGGGTTAAAGACTACAGGAAGTAAGCAGGACAATGGGATTAAAAAAACACCCATGACTGGATAATGGATCAGTTGTGATGGGCTGAATGGCATAATCTTGCTTCTTTTCTTATGGTGAGATTCACATGAGCAAGGAATTTCATTGAACCCCAGTGTATGTGACAATAAACTAATATGAATCTGATAAAGCCCAGTGACAAAATTCTAACTGTGTAATTGCAGAACAACTATTGTAAATTTCTCTCAATTGCAAAGGAGTACTGGAAATCTGAAATAAAAGTGCTGGAGTTATCTTAAATCATTAAGCCCCATCTTGCGCCTGCAAGACAGTGAGAATTTGAAGCGGAGATCCTCAAACTCACGGGAGGCTGAAAGCAGCAGTTAGAGTGGGATTGTGATGGAGAATTAATGGGATATGACCTTTTATTCTGTAGGTCAAAGGTGCCGAATCCTTTCGAGAGTGTGAGCCCAAATTGTCGATAATCTTCTAAAAATAATAGTCCCTCATTCCATGGTAATTTTGACCTGAGATTGTCATTGATTAATGAACCAGTAACAATAATTACGGACTTTTTTTAAGGAAAAAGGATGCGTCTCTGCCCAGGGCGCCGCTCAGGATTAATTAGTTTTTATTTTTTTTATGTTCACAGTTTTTGCATGGCTTTGGGACAGAGAGGAGAGTTAGGGACCCAGATGTGAGGGAATTGGAGGACAGGCTGGAGTCTCAGAGTCATAGTCATACTTTATTGATCCCGGGGGAAAATGGTTTTCGTTACAGTTGCACCATAAATAATAAATAGTAATAAAACCATAAATAGTTAAATAGTAATATGTAAATTATGCCAGGAAATAAGTCCAGGACCAGCCTATTGGCTCAGGGTGTCTGACCCTCCAAGGGAGGAGTTGTAAAGTTTGATGGCCACAGGCAGGAATGACTTCCTATGACGCTCTGTGTTGCATCTCGGTGGAATGAGTCTCTGGCTGAATGTACTCCTGTGCCCACCCAGTGCATTATGTAGTGGATGGGAGACATTGTCCAAGATGGCATGCAACTTAGACAGCATCCTCTTTTCAGACACCACCGTGAGAGAGTCCAGTTCCACCCCCACAACATCACTGGCCTTACGAATGAGTTTGTTGATTCTGTTGGTGTCTGCCACCCTCAGCCTGCTGCCCCAGCACACAATAGCAAACATGATAGCACTGGCCACCACAGACTCGTAGAACATCCTCAGCATCGTCCGGCAGATGTTAAAGGACCTCAGTCTCCTCAAGAAATAGAGACGGCTCTGACCCTTCTTGCAGACAGCCTCGGTGTTCTTTGACCAGTCCAGTTTATTGTCAATTCGTATCCCCAGGTATTTGTAATCCTCCACCATGTCCACCCCGACCCCCTGGATGGAAACAGGGGTCACCGGTACCTTAGCTCTCCTCAGGTCTACCACCAGCTCCTTAGTGTTTTTCACATTAAGCTGCAGATAATTCTGCTCAGACCATGTGACAAAGTTTCCTACCGTAGCCCTGTACTCAGCCTCATCTCCCTTGTCTAAGTCTCCACTCCACATTCGAAAGCCAGTGGTGGGGGCTGACCTGAATTTGAGGACTAGTTTTCAGGGTCCTACTGCACTCAGAGAAGAAGTTACCTGCTCTTCACTTTGCAGAGACAGACCAACAAATCAATGCATATTCATAATTATTGGTCAATAATTAGTGCTAAGGGGAGTCATTGCGCCCGAATCCCACTCAACCCCATACACCCGCTTTCTTGCCATATCCTTTGATGCCTGACCAATCAGGAAACTATCAATTTCATTTTAAATATACCCACAGTCTTGGCCTCCACAATTGTCTGTGACAGAGTATTCCACAGATTCACTACTCTCTGGCTAAAATAATTCCTCTTTACCTCTGTTCTAAAGGGTTGCCCCTCAATTTTCAGGCTGAGTCCTTTAGTCCTGGACACCCCCACCATAGGAAACATCCTCTCCACATCCACCATATCTCGTCCTTTCAACATTTGATAAGTTTCACTGAGACCACGCCCCCCCCCATACTCTTCTAAATTCCAGTGAGTTCAGGCCCAAAGCTTCCAAATACTCCTCATATATTAACCCCTTTATTCCTGGAATCGTCTTCGTGAACCTCCTCTGGACTCTCTCCAATGACAGCACATCCTTTCTGTGATATGGGAGCCAAAACTGTTGACAATAGTCCAAGTGTGGCCTGACTAGTGACTTATAAAGTCTCAGCATTATCTCCTTGTTTTTATATTCTATTCCCCTTGAAATAAATGCCAACATTGCATTTGCCTTCCTTACCACAGACTCAACCTGTAAATTAACCTTCAGGGAATCTTACACGAGGACTCCTAAATCCTGATGCACCTCTGATGTTTGAATTTTCTCCCTATTTAGATAATAGTCTGCACTTTTGTTCCCCTTACTAAAATGCATTATCATACATTTCCCAGCATTGTATTCCATCTGACACTTTTTTGCCCATTTTTCCAATTTGTCTAAGTCCTTTTGCAATCACATTGCTTCCTCAACACTACCTACCCCTCCACCTATCTTCATATCATCTGCAAACTTTGCCACAAAGCCAACAATTCCACTATCTAAATCACTGACAGACAATGTGAAAAGTAGCGATTCCAATACTGACCCCTGAGGAACACCACGAATCACTGGTAGTCAACCAGAAAAGGCCCCCTTTATTCCCACTCACTGCCTCCTGCCTATCAGCCATTCCTCTATCCGTGCCAGTATCTTTCCCATAATGCCATGGGATTTTATTTTGTTAAGCAGCCTCATGTGTGGTACCTTATCAAGTGCCTTCTGAAAATCCAAGTTGATGACATCCACTGCCTCTCCTTTGTCCACCCTGCTTGTTACTTCCTCAAAGAACTCTAACAGATTTGTCAGGCAAAATTTCCCTTTAGAGAAACCATGCTGACTTTGACTTATTTTATCATTAGTCTCCAAGTATCCCAAAATGTCATCTTTAATAACAGACTCCAACACTTTACCAACCACTGAGGTTAAACTAACTGGCCTGACGAAGGGTCTCGGCCTGAAACGTCGACTGCACCTCTTCCTAGAGATGCTGCTTGGCCTGCTGCGTTCACCAGCAACTTTGATGTGTGTTGCTTGAATTTCCAGCATCTGCAGAATTCCTGTTGTTGGCTGATAATTTCCTTTATTTTGCCTTCCTCCCTTCTTAAAAAGTGAGGTGACATTTGCAGACTTCCAGTCCTCCAGAAGCATGCCAGAATCAAGTGATTCTTGAAAGATCATGACCGAGGCGTCCATTATCTCTTCAGCAACCTCTCTCAGGACTCTGGGATGTAGTCCATCTGGTCCAGGTGACTTATCCACTTTAAGACCTTTCAGTTTGCCAAGTACTTTTTCCTTTGTAATAGCAATGGCACTCACTCCTGCTCCCTGACACTCACGGACTTGTGGCACACTGCAAGTGGCTTTCACCGTGAAAAGCACTTATTAAGTTCATCCACCATTTCTTTGCCCCCATTACTACCTCACCAGCATCATCTTCCAGTGGTCCAATATCAACTCTCACTTCCTTTTTACTCTTTGTATAACTCAAAAAAAACTTTAGTATCCTGCTTTATATTATTAGCTAGATTTGCCCTCATATTTCATCTTTTCCTTTCTTAGGGCTTTTTTAGCTGCCTTTTGTTGGATTTTATAAACTTCCTAATCATCCAACTTCCCACTCACTTTTGCTACCTTATATGCCCTTTCCTTGGCTTTTATGCAGTATTTAACTTCCCTTGTTGGCCACAGATGCCTCCCCGTGCCATTTGAGAACAACTTCTTCTGTGGGGCATATCTATCCTGCACCCTGTGAACTATTCCTGGAAACTTCAGCCACCTCTGTTCTGCCCTCATCCCCACCAGTATCCTCCTCCAAACCACCTGGGCAAGCTCCTCTCTCATGCCTCTGTAATCCTCTTTATTCCAATGCAATACTGATACATCTGACTTGTGCTTCTCCCTCTCAAATTGCAGTATGAATTCAATCATATTATGATCACTGTCTCCTAAGGGTTCCTAATGAAATCTGGATTATTACACAACGCCCAATCTAAGATAGCCTTTCCCCGAATAGACTCAAGTACAAGCTGCTCTAAAATACTACCTCATAGGCATTCAACAAATTCCCTCTCTTGCAATCCAACACCAACCCAATTTTCTCAAACCTCTCGCATATTGAAGTCCCCCATTACAATTGTGACATTACTCTTATTGCATGCCCTTTCCAGCTCCCTTTGCAATCTCAACCTGACATCTTGGCTACTATCTGGAGGCCTATATATGATTCCCATAATGTTTACTCTTGCAGTTTTTTAACTCCACTCACAAAGATTCAACATTCTCTGACCCTACGTCACCTCTTTTTAAAGATGTAATTCCACCTCTTACCAACAGAGCCACATCACTGCCTATGCCTTCCTGCCTGTCCTTCTGACACAAATTATATCCTTTGATGTTAAGCTCCCAACTGTGACCTTCTTTCAGCCACGACTCAGTGATGCCCACACGTCATGCTGACCAATCTCTAATTGTGCCACGGGTTCGTCCACTTTATTCTGAATGGTACGTACTTTTAAATACAGCACCTTCAGTTCTGCATTCTCCATCCTTTTGAATTTTGCCTGTGTGGTACAATTTAACTCCTTACTCTGTCTGCATTTGTACCCAATCATTGGCTTGTCCTTCCTTGCGTTCATGTTACATCCATCATCTACTTGTAAACCTGCTGGCTCATCCTCAGCTCTATCATACTGGTTCCCATCCCTCTCCATATTAGTTTAAACCACTCCCTATGGCTCTAGCAAAGCTGCCCGCAAGAATATTGGTCCCCCTTGGATTCAAGTGCAACCCGTCCCTTTTGTACAGGTCCCACCTGCCCCAGAAGAGGTCCCAATTATCCAGAAATCTGAATCCCTGCCCCCTGCTCCAATTCTTCAGCCACACATTTATCTGCCACTTCACTCTATTCTTATCCTCACTGTCACATGACACAGGCAGCAATCCCAAAATTATTACCCTCGAGGTTCTGCTTCTCAACTTCCTTCCTAACTTCCTGTACTCTTTTTTCATGGCCTCCTCCCTTTTTCTACCTCTGCCATTGGTAACAATATGTACCACAACTTCTGGCTGCTCACCCACCCCTTTCAAGATATTGTGGACATGTTCAGAAACATCATGGACCCTGGAACCTGGGAGGCAAACTACCATCTGTGTTTCCTTTTCGTGTCCACGGGATCGCCTGTCTGTCCCCCTGACTATAGAGTTCTCTATTACTGCTGCCATCCTTTTCAGTTCCCTACCCTTTTGAGCCACAGGGCCAGAATCAGTGCCAGAGGCACGGCCACTGTTGCTTCTCCCATGTTGGTTGTCTCCCCAACAGTACTCAAAATGGGATACTTATTGTTGAGGGGGATGGCCACAGGGCTGCTCTCCACTATCTGATGTTCCCCTTTCCCTCTCCTGACAGTCACCCATTTATCTGTCTCCTGTAGCCTTCGGGTGACTACCTCCCTGTAGCTGCTGTCACCTCCTCACTTTCCCTAACAAGTCAAAGGTCATCGAGCTGCTGCTCCAGTTCCTTAACACGGTCTCTAAGGAACTGCATCTCGATGCACCTGGTGCAGGTGTGGTCATCGGGGAGGCTGGTGGTCTCCTGGAAATCCCACATCTGACACCCAGAACAGAACAGTGACCCTGTAGACATACCCTGTATTCTTTCAAGAGTTAAGTAAGAAATAAACGTACCTACTTACCTTGCCTCCACCTGCTTTTGCCAAAGCCTTACAACTCTGACTCTGACCGCCCCCACAATGACTGCTCTGCTAGACAGTACCTCTCTGTTATGGAGACTGGGTTTTTTCAAGTGCCGCTCTGGGCCTGTGCTGGAACGCCTTTTCTGCTGTCCAGTCAAAGACACCTGCTGAAAACTGGCTGCTTTATCGACCTCTGCTCCAGACCTGCGTAGGAATGCTTCTACTGCATCTGCGCCACTGTCCAATCTGTCAAAGACAACTTTCTCTGCTGCCGGTGTCACGTTGCTGTTAGTGACATGATCGTCACTGAGAGGCAAGTCCGGTGGCTGTAATATGTCCGTCTCATTGGATGCAGTCGATTCAGGTGTGTTCTCCAGTATCTGGGCCATACGACATCTCCATGTATGATCTCCAAAATCCGCTAGGACTTCCTGTCCAACATCAAAGCTCCTTGCTGATTTACTTGGCAACTGGCTGAACTGGTTATTCTGCACTTCCCCCTGTAGATCTGGTTTCAGGAGGTCTATACGAGATCTCAGATTCCTGCTCATGAACAGCATTGCAGGTGTTGAATTTGTCATTGCATGAACAGAGTTTCAATACCCCAAAAAGGAAGTTACCTACCTTGTGCTGTAGAGAAATATCCTCCTTGTCCATCACTTTAATGGGCTTCTTGAAGGTTCGGACAAACCTTTCAGCTGATCCATTCGTTGCTGGGTGTTGAGGAGCTGACTTGAAATGTTTGATGCCATTTTTCTTCACGAATAGCCTGAACTCTGCTGACATGTATTGTGGTCCGTTGTCACTCACAGCTTGTTCAGGGAAGCCACTTCTGGGGAAGATAACCCTCAGAGCAGAAACAGTCTTTTCTGAGGTGGTTGACTTCATTGGTGTGACCTCTGGCCCTTCGAATGAGCATCCACAGAAATCAGAAACATGGAGTCCATGAATGGCCCAACAAAATCAATAGATACTCTTTGCCATGGTGCAGACGGCCAGTCCAAAGGGTTTTAAAGGTGCCTGTGGAGGTGCATTTTGAACATTGTGGCATCACGAACAGCTTTTGGTCAAGTCTTCAATCTGTCTATCTCCTCCTGGCTTTCACACGTAGCTGCAGTTGAGACTCTTCATCTTGACTGTACCCAGGTGACCTCCATGCAGATGCTCTAACACTCTGATGCGCAGTTTAGAGGAAACCACAAAACGAGATCCATACGTCAGGGATCTTTGACATACAGACAGTGGGCCTTGTCTCACCGAGAACTCTGGAAACACAGGATTACCCTGAGCAGGCCATCCTTGCGTGGTGATGTCATAGATTTTTGGCAATGCCAGGTCATTCCTTGTTTCTCTTTGTATTTCAGAATTTGTTACCGGCAACTGGTCCACCAATGTGGTGTGGAATACCTCTGCTGGGTCACAGAATGAAAATTTCTCTTCTTTAGTTGTCAACAGTGGAAGATGTAGCAACCTGTGTTGTTTTGTACCCTTGAACTCTACGCTGTAAGAGTGGGCTCCTAGGAAAAGTGCCCAACATTGTAACCGGTTAATGAACATCACTGGGATTCCCTTCCTGGGACTGAAAATGGGAACAAGGGGCTGGTGGTCTGTCACTAGAGTAACCTTTTGTCTGTAGAGGTAGTGGTGGAATTTCTTTATTCCCCATACAAGACTAAGGGCCCCTTGGTCAATCTGTGTGTTGTTGTATTCTGAGCTTGTCAGTGATCTTAAAGCAAACACAGTCGAGCTTTCAGATCCATCTTTCATAGTGTGTGACAAAATTGCTCCATTGCCACAAGGGGATGCATTACACGCCAGTCTGCTGGACAGGCTGGGTCATAATGGGTGAGCAGTTCATCTGATGTTGTTAGTCTCTTCGTTTCCTTGAATGCTCTTTCACATCTTTCTGACCATTCCCACTTTGTCCCTGTTTGCAACAGTGTGTTCAATGGGTGAAGGTTTGGAAGAAACCTGTGATAGTAGTTTACAAGGCCCAAGTTTGACCTGAGTTGTGACACATTTTCCAGTTTGGCTGCCTGCAGTGCTGCTTCAGTCTTCTCTTGTGATTTATGTAAGCCATGCTTGTCAATGACATGTCCACAATATGAGATTTCATTCTCGAAAAACTCACATTTCTCTCTCTTTGCCTGCAGACCATACTCACTCAGCCTGCTAAGCACTTTACCAAGGTTCTGGAGGTGCTCTTCATCATTCTTGCCCATCACAATGATGTCATCAAGGTAACACGGTGTTCCTGGGATATCTTGGAGCTTGGTCCATTGCTCTTTGCCAAATTGCTGGAGTTGATGCAACGTCAAAGATGAGATGATTATACTGGAACAGTCCCTTGTGAGTGTTAGAAACATAGAAAAATAGACACATAGACACATAGAAAACCTACATCGCAATACAGGCCCTTTGGCCCACAAAGCTGTGCCGAACAAGTCCTTACCTGAGAAATTACCTAGGGTTACCCAAAACCCTCTATTTTTCTGAGCTCCATATACCTGTCCAGGAGTCTCTTAAAAGACCCCATCGTATCTGCCTTCACCACCGTTGCTGGCAGCCCATTCCACGCACTCACCACTCTCTGTGTGAAAAAACTTACCCCTGATATCTCCTCTGTACCTACTTCCAATCACCTTAAAACTGTGCCCTCTCATACTAGCCATTTCAGCCCTGGGAAAAAGCCTCTGACTATCCACACAACAGTGTTGATTGTGTGGAACTTCCTGCTTGATGCCTGAACCTCCATTTGCAGATCAGCTTGTGACAATTCAATCTTTGAAAACCCCTCCCTGCCTGCCAAAGATGCAAAAATGTCTTCTATTCATCTCAGGGGATACTGCACGGTACGCAGGACCAGGTTGATGCTCACTTTGAAGTCCCACATTAGCAAACGACTCCAGCTTTCCCTTTCTTGATCACTGGGACAACGGGGTTGGCCCAATCACTCCACTCAACCTTGGAGAGAATTCCAGACACCTCCAAGCTCCGAAGTTTAGCATTCACTTTAGGTCGTAGTGCGTAAGGCACTGGACAGGCTTTATGGAATCTTGGTGTTGCTGCTTCATCCAGTTCAATTCTGGCCTTCATGCCTTTGAGTTTATCAATACACTTCTCAAACGCCTTCTCACTAGCATTTAGCAGCTGTGACAGTCTCTGGTTAGTGCTACCGTTTGGGCTGCAGTTGCCTGTTGATGACACATTGAGAGCTTTGATTGTGTCCCAGTCCAGTTGGATTTTTCTCAACCATTCACATCTGAAAAGTGCTGGCCCTCCACGTTTCAACACACAAAACTCTAACTGCTGTGTTTTGCCTCCATAAGTCACATTCACTTTCAGTTTACCTTTGGGAGACTCTTTTTTGTCCATGTAGATCCTTAGCATCACCAAAATCTTTCCTTAAGGTAGCCTAGAAAACAGTCTGTTGTAGTGAGCCTCTGAAATTACAGACAAAGCTGGCCCTGTATTCAGCTCCATTTTCAGTTTTACACCAGACACATCTGTTGAGATCCAGATGATTTTGCGATCTGCTTCAGTAATGCTATACAGTTCTGGACATGACAGCTCACCTTTGTTAGACTCCTTGTTGTCTGATTCAGTTTCATATTAAGTCACTTTATGCATTTGTTTAGTTTTGTGTTTGAAACTTTTCACTTTGTGTGGTTTTTCTCCTTGGCTGTGCTTTTTGTCTGACTTACACACGCTCTATGTGGCCTTGTCTGTAACACTTTCTGCAAACTTATTCTTTGAATCAGCTGTCATTGCATCATGGAAGGATTTGCCACATTGATAACATTTTTGGCTTTTTGCACTATTCAGGGACATTTTGTGCATTTCACATTCTAAACTCTTTTTCTGTGGTTTTGGTGCATCCTTTGCTGCAGTCTCTAATGATATTCAAATGGTCAATGCCTGTTCTAAGGCTAGGTCTCTTTCTGACAGTAGCCTTTTTTGAGTGCTTTGACTAAGCATGCCATTTACAAGCCTGTCCCTTAATGGATCAGAAAGTCCATCTCCAAAGTCACAGAAAGTTTGTGTAGTCCTGCAGTGTATTCAGAAATGCTTTCATCCTTTGACTGGTTCCTTTTATGAAATCTAAATCTCTCAGCTATTACTAGTGGTTTTGGGGACAAGTGATCTTGAAAGATTGCAACAAATGTCATTAAATGTCTTGCTTGCTGGTTTTCAGAAGTTACTGAGTCATGTAAGAGATTGTAAGTTCTAGCACTCATTAGCTAAGAAGCGTGGAGACTTTCTTTACCTCATCCACATCGTTAGCATTACAATACAGTTCAATCCTCTTTATATACGATTCCCAGTCTTCATTAGCACTATTAAATTTGTCAGCTCTCCTGACAAAGCCCATTGTCACATTACTTTTACTTTAGTTTTACTAGTTGTGCATCTCTCACTGTGTACAATCCGGTTACTGATGTGTCTTTATCTAGCATCCATGACGACCTTCTCTGTACTGGTTCACTCTTCCCTCTCGCCGTCTCTGTCCCTTCCTCCAAATACCATCATCTCATAACTGTTGGTGCAGTTGGTGATATTTGTTGACATTCAGGTTCAAACTGAATGCCAATTTGTTGTGTCTGTACAACTACATATTAATTAATAAAAGCACACACTTAGAGAAGAAGTTAACTGGTATATTCACTTTTTGCACAGAGAAAGCAACAAATCGATGTGAATGCTTAAATTATCAGTCAACAATTAGTGCTATGGGGAGTCGTTGCGCTAAAAGAAATAGAACTGTACATTCCACCTATCATCAGCGAGTTTGGGATTTGAGGCCTGGAGTTCAGGCCCACATCCTGGAGACACATTCATCATTATCTGCGAATCCTAGGTCAATGCCAAAGCCCAAAGATCAATTAGAGATCTGGATCAAAGCCTGAAGTTTGATCGAAAGTCCAGTTGAGGCCCGATAGCTGGAGTCCCAAGTCTGTGAATGCCTGTGGGTCTGCTGAGAAAGTTGGGGCCCAGTGTCTGCAAATCCACACCAAAGGCTATGAAGGAGGCTTGTTTTGTCGCGTTGTTGCTTGGGAAGTTCTGTTTTGATGTGTCCTGCATTGTTCTGCTGAGTATTATGGGCATGCTTTGTTGGTGCCAGAATGTGTGGTGACACTTGCAGGGTGCCTCCTGCACATTGTTGGGTGTATAGGTTGTTAACGCAAACATCTCGTTTCACGGTATGTGTGATAAATAAATTTGTATCTGTGTCCTGTTGTTTATTAGCGTGATTACGTTGTTTTTACGGTTAATAAAAATATAACAGAGGCAGACAAATCAGAGGAAAAGAAAAATATTTTGGCCGGGTTTGGCAGATGTGCTCCTCCAGAACTGATGTATCAGCCAAAATACCTTCAATGGCCATAAATGATAAACCCAGATTCTACAGATGCTGGAAATCCAAAGTAACACACAGAAAATGCTGGAGGAACTCAACAGGTCAGGTTGCATCTACAGAGAGGAATAAAGAGCTGAGGTATCAGGCAGAGACCCTTTATCAGGACTGGAAAGGAAGGGGACAGAAGCCAGATAAGAAGGTGGGGGGGGGTGGGGAAGGAATACAAGATGGCAGGTGGTAGGTGAGGGAGAAAGTAGGTGGGTAGGGGAGGGGGAAAGAAGTGAGAAGCTGGGAGGTGATAGATGGAAGAGGTAAAGGCCTAAAGGAGGAGAATCCAATGAGTGGACAGTGGTCCATGGGTGAAAGGGAAGGAGGAGAGGTACCAGAGGGAGGTGAGGGGAAAAGAGGGTGTAAGAGAACCAAAATGGGGAGTATGGAGAGAAGGGGGTGGGGAAGTAGGAGAAATCGATACTAATGTCATCAGGTTGGAGGCTACCCAGATGGAATATGAGGTGCCTGAGAGTGGCCTCATTGTGGCAGTTAGAGGCAGCTAGGGACAGACATGTCGAAATGGGAAATAGCATTGAAATGGATGGCCACCAGGAGGATGGCATCTCCCTGTGATACAAATACAAATCTTGCTTTTACCTGATCAAAATTCACAGGAAAGAGTTCCACAGATACAAGAACCACCTACAGATCTGGGAAAAGACTACAGTTTCTCTGCAGCAAAATGCTGGAGGAGCTAGTCAGGTCAGGCTGCATCGAGAGAGGGAGATGAGGAGTTGATGTATTGGACAGAAATATATTGAGTTATTATTGTCACACGCACCAGGATAGAGTGAAAAGCTTGTCTTGAATACTGTTCATGCACAGTGCATAAGACACCAGATATAGGAATAGAATTAGGCCATTCGGCCCATCAGTGGATTGAGGTAAGACAGGTTAAAACAATAACAATGCGATAGATCTGGTACAAAGAGCTGGTTGGAGCAAGAGCTGGCAGTCACTTGGTATTTTCCAGATAGGATGTCCTATTAGAACAGAGTTGAGGAGGGTTAGAGGGTGGTGAATCCATGGAGTTAATTGCCACAGATAGTTGGAGAGGCCAAGTCACTGGATATATTTAAAGTGGAAGTTGATAGGTTCTTGATTGGTAAGGGTGTCAAAGGTTATGGGGAGAAGGCAGGAGAATGGTGTCGAGCGGGATCATAAATCAGCTACAATGGAATGATGGTGCAGACTCGATGGGCTGAATGGCCTAATTCTGTTCTGATGCATTATGGTCTTATGGTATTAAAGAGGCTGAGCATTGAAGAGCTACAGAGACCAAGTTAATTGCTTAATCTGAGAAGTAGCAGTCAGATCTCCCAACTGTTGATCAATCAATAGATACGTACTTCTCAGAAGTTGGAGAAGTTAGTGCCGTGTGTTCCTGTGGCCCTGCACAGATAGATGGGGGTGGAAATTCCGCTCATTCATTTGAGGAGACAGAATGATGTGAAGTTTTAATCATTTTAGACTATACTTCACACACTCTGCAATCTCTTGACTTGGCCCCAGTTTATTACCCTCTGTAAACTGAGTCAAAAGGGGGACGGGAAAACACCACCTCTGGAGCTGGACGCTGAACTGTCGGCATGTCTGAACAAAGTACAGCACAGGAACATCTCCTTCAGCCCACAGTGTCCATGCCAACCATAATGCCAAATAAATTAGCCAGGACCAAATGGCAGAGCAGATTTAATGGGCCAAATGGCCTGATTCTGGTCTTATGGTCTTAAATCAAATGAATCCCATCTGCCTGTACGATCTTCCATGTTAGGGCATAGAGCACTACAGCCGACCTTATCCATGCTGAACTGTTATTCTGCCTAGTCTCACCAACCTTCACCATAGCCCTTCCATCCAAATTTCTCTTAAATGTTGAAATTCAACCTGTATCCACCACTTCCACTGGCAGCTCGTCCTACACTTTCACCACCCTCTGAGTGAAGAAGTTCCCCCTCAGGCTCCACTTAAATATTTCACCTTTCCCTCTTAACCTATGACCTCTAGTTCTACTCAAAAGGGCCACGATCATACCAGTGCCCAAGAAGTGCGTTGCCTCAACAACTATTGTCCAGTGGCACTCACATCTACTGTGATGAAATGCTTTGAGAGATTAGTCATGGCTAGAATCAACTCCTGCCTAAAGGACATAAGATAGACAATAAGATAGAAATTTGGCCCATCGAGTCTGCTTCACCATTTCATCATGGTTGATCCAATCTCAGCTGCAATCTCCTGTCTTCTCCCCGTATCCCTTCATGCACAAGAATCTATCAAACTCTGCCTTAAATATACATAAAGACTTGGCCTCCATAGCAGCCTGTGGAAAGAATTCCACAGATTCGCCACTTCCTGGCTAAAGAAATTCCTCCTCATTTCCTTTCTAAAAGAATACCCCTCTATTGTGAAGCTGTGGTCTTAGGCTCTTCCATCAAACATCCTCTCCACATCCACTCGATAAAGGCCTTTCCCCATTCGATCGGTTTCAATGAGGTCACCCTCTGTGGCCTCCGTCAGTCGTGGTCGACCATGGGTACCGCACCTCTGGTAGTTACTGGGGAGTGACCTCTCCAGGGCAGAGTTGATATGGAGATCCGTCTGTTGCCCATGCAGTGGGACCCCTCTCCATGCTGATGACAGGTCCAAAGCAACGACGGAAGTCGATACAGTTTGGTGCCAGCAGCATCGCAGGAGTTGCCGTGCCGGCGCTGGGTACAGCAGTCAGCCGCCTTCGGGACTCCGACTCCGGGTTTTTCCTTGGGGTTTACTCCCAAAGCCTTTCCCGTGAGCAGGTATAGCCGCAAGGCAGCGGCGGTTTGAAATCGGAGTTTTCCCTCTTCTCGATGAGCTACCATCTGTGGTTAACGAGCCCCATCTGCCCGGAGCAACTGGTTTTAAGGTGCCAGTGGCCCACCTTTACCCCTTCTCCTGTCAGTGAGAACAGTTCTGCCAAGCATAAGAACTATGCCACACGTGAAGGCCAGGAGTTGGACTTGGTTGTCAGAGGCTGTTTGAGATGCACACCATGAAGAGCATTTGTTTAGCAGTGGGAGCTCGTCCCCACTACCACCCTTCAGCTATGACTACCTTTGGAGCCTCAATCTTCTGAATTCTAGTGAATACAGGCCCAGAGCCAAAGATGCTCTTCATATGACAAGCAATTCAATCCCGGAATAATTTTCGTGAACGTCCTTTGAATCCTCTCCAGTTTCAGCACATCCTTTCTAAGGTAAGGGGACCAAAACATCTCACAATACTCCAAGTGAGGCCTCACCAGTGCTTTATAAAGTTTCGACATTACATCCTTGATTTTATATTCTAGTCCTCTTGACATGAATGTGAATATCACATTTGCCTTCCTCACCACAGACTCAACCTACAAATTAACCTTTAGGGAAGCCTACACAAGGACTCCCAAGTCCCTTTGCACCTCATTTTTTTGTATTTTCTCTCCATTTTGAAAATAGTCAACCCTTTCATTTCTTCTACCAAAGGGCATTGCCATACACTTTGCGACTCTGTATTCTATCCACCATTTCTTGGCCATTCTCCTAATCTGTCTAAGTCCTTCTGTAGCTTCTCTACTTCCTCAAAACTACCTATCCCTCCACCTATCTTCATATTGCCTGCAAACTTTGCAACAAAGCCATCAATTCCATCATCCAAATCATTGACATATAATCAGCCCCAACATAGACCCTCTGGAACACCACTAGTCACCAGCAGCCAACCAGAAAAGGCTCCCTTTACTCTCACTCTTTGCCTCCTGCCAATCAGCCACTGCTTTATCCATGCTAGAATATCTCCTATAATACCATGGGCTCACAGCTTGTTAAGCAGCCTCATATGTGGCACCCTGTTAAAGACCTTCTTAAAATCCAAGTACATAACATCAACCAAATCTTCTTTGTCTATCCTGCTTGTTATTTCTTCAAAGAATTCCAACAGATTCAGGAAAAAGTTTCCCTTGAGGAAACCATGCTGACTATGGCTTATTTTATCATTTGCCTCCAAGTACTCCAAGACCTCATCCTTACTAATCAACTCCAACATCTTCTCAACCACCGAGGTCAGACTAACTGACCTATAGTTTCCTTTCTTCTGCCCCTCTCCCTTCTTGAAGAGTGGAGTAACATTTGCAACTTTCCAGTATTCCGGAACCATTCCCGAATCCAGTGATTCTTGAAAGATCATCACTAATGCCTCCACAATCTCTTCAGCCACCACTTCAGAACTCTTGGGGTGTACACCATCTGGTCCAGGTGACTTAGCTACTTCTAGACCTGTCAGTTTCTCAAGAACCTTCTCTCTAGTTATGATAACTTTACACACTTCATGCCCCCTAACACCTGGAACTTCCACCATTCTGCTAGTGGCTTACACAGTGAAGACTAAGGCAAAATATTACTCAGTTCATCCGCCATATCCTGGTCTCCCATTACTACTTCTCCAGCATTGTTTTCAGTGGCCCGATATCCACTCTCACCTCTCTTTTACATTTTATGTACCTGAAGAAACTTTTGGTATGCTCTTTACGATTATTGGCTAGCTTACTTTTATTTTCCATCTTTACCTTCTCAATGACTTTTTAGTTGTCTTCAGTTGGTTTTTAAAAGCTTCCCAATCCACTAACTTCCCACTAACTGTTGCTCTATTATAAGCCCCTCTCTTTGGCTTTTATGTTGGCTTTGATTTTTCTTGTTAGCCACAATTGTGTCATCTTTCCTTTAGAATACTTTTTCCTCTTTGGGATGCATATATCCAGTTCTTCCAAATTGCTTCCAGGAATTCCAGCCATTGCTGCTCTGCTCTCATCACTGCCAGTGTTCTTTTCCAATCAAATCTTGCCAATTTGTCTTTCATGGCTCTGTAATTCCATCTAATATTGATATATCTGATATTATCTTTTTCTTCCCAAATTTCAGGGTGAATTTGATCATATTATGATCCCTTATCCCTAAGGGTTCTCTTACCTTAAGCTCACTAATCAATTCTGGTTCATTGCTCAACACTCAATCCAGTGTAGCTGACCCTCTAGTGGGCTTAGCCGTGAGCTGTCCTGTAGGCAGTCTAGAAATTCCCCCTTCTGTAATCCAGCATTAACCTGACTTTCCCAACCTCCCTGCATATTGAAGTCCCCAATACTATTGTAACATTGCCCTTTAGTCATGCATTTTCTATCTGCTATTGTAATTTGTAGGCCACATCCTTACTACTGTTTGGGGGTCTGTATACAAATCCCATCAGGGTCTTGTTACCCTTGCAGTTCCTTAGCTCTATTCACAATGATTCAATACCTTTCTACCCTGTCAGCTCTTTATAATGATTTGATTTCATTTTTTACCAACAGAACAACACTGCCCCCTCTGACTTCCTGCCTATCCTTTCGATACAATGTGTATCCTTGGACATTAAGCTCCCAGCTATAATCTTTCAGCTATGATTCAGTGATGCCAACAACATCATACCTGCCAATCTGCAACTATGCTGCAAGTTCGTTTGCCTTATTCCATATAATGCCTGCTTTCAGATGCAACACTTTCAGTCCTGTATTCACCCTTTTTGATTTTGTTGCATAATGATCAACCTTTTGATTCATAACTTTGAGATCTTACCAACATCTGCCTCCACAACCTCTCCACTAACTGTTCTGGCCCATTCTGGCCCATCTCAATGCAATTCTAGTTTAAACCCCACCATGCAGCATTAACAAACCTTCTCGCTAGGATATTAGACCCCCTCCAGTTCAGGTGCAAACTGCCTTCTGTACAGTCCCCACCTTCCCTGGAAAAGAGCCCAGTGATCCAAACAATCTTATGCCCTCCCTTCTACACCAACTCCTTTGTCATGCATTATACTGTATAATCTTCAAACAACAGGAATTTTGCAGATGCTGGAAATTCAAGCAACACACATCAAAGTTGCTGGTGAACGCAGCAGGCCAGGCAGCATCTGTAGGAAGAGGTGCAGTCGACGTTTCAGGCCGAGACCCTTCGTCAGGACTAACTGAAGGAAGAGTGAGTAAGGGATTTGAAAGTTGGAGGGGGAGGGGGAGATCCAAAATTATAGGAGAAGACAGGAGGGGGAGGGATGGAGCCAAGAGCCGGACAGGTGATTGGCAAAGGGGTATGAGAGGATCATGGGACAAGAGGTCCGGGGAGAAAGACGGGGGTGGGGGGGGGGTGGGGGCGGAACCCAGAGGATGGCCAAGGGGTATAGTCAGAGGGACAGAGGGAGAAAAAGGAGAGAGAGAGAGAGAAAGAATGTGTGTATAAAAATAAGTAACAGATGGGGTACGAGGGGGAGGTGGGGCATTAGCGGAAGTAAGAGAAGTCAATGTTCATGCCATCAGGTTGGAGGCTACCCAGACGGAATATAAGGTGCTGTTCCTCCAACCTGAGTGTGGCTTCATCTTTACAGAAGAGGAGGCCGTGGATAGACATGTCAGAATGGGAATGGGATGTGGAATTAAAATGTGTGGCCACTGGGAGATCCTGCTTTCTCTGGCGGACAGAGCGTAGGTGTTCAGCAAAGCGGTCTCCCAGTCTGCGTCGGGTCTCGCCAATATATAGAAGGCCACATCGGGAGCACCGGTGGCCCGTATAATCTGTATAATACTGTATAATCTTTCTAGTTCTGGCCTTGGGCTCACTAGCACGTGGCACGGCTAGCAATCCCGAGATCACAACCCTGGAGATCCTGCCCTTTAGCTTAGCACCTAACTCCCCGAGCTCCCTATGCAGAACCTCGTCAGTTGTCCTGTCCATGTCATTGGTACCTATATGCACGGCGACTTCTGGCTGTTCACCTTCCCACTTAAGAATGCTGAGGACTCGATCCGACATATCCCGGACCGCGGCACACAGGAGGCAATATGCCGTCCAGGGATCTCGTTCTCAGCCATAGAACCTTCTGTCCTTTCCCCTAACTAACAAATCCTCTTTCACCACAGCATGCCTCCTCTTCTCCCTTCCCTTCTGAGTCATAGAGGCAAGTTCAGTGTCAGATATCCGACCACTATGACTTTCCTCTGTTAGGTCATCTCCCCCAACAGTATCCATGGTGATATACCTATTGTTGAGGGGGTTGGCCGCAAGGGTACTCTGCACTGGCTCCTTCCTGACTGCCACCCAGTTTCCTGTGTCCTGCGCCTCTGGGTGTAACTATCTCTATATGTCCTGTCCATCACTCCTTCAGCCTCCCGAATGATCCGGAGTCCATCCAGTTCCAGCTCCAGCTCCTTAACGCCGTTTGTCAGCAGCTGCAGCTGGCTGCACTTCTCACAGTTGTATGGTCAGGGACCCTGGAGGTTTCCTGCCTTCCCACATCCCGCAGGATGCCCGTCATTTCCAACTAGCTGAGCAGATAGAAAGAAGAGAAGGGGACATTGAGTTTTTCGTTCCGTTGCTTTCTCTGAGCGAAGCCTCCAAAGCCACTCTGATTACGTCCAGAAAGCCGCTTGACCCTGCTGTCCTTCAATTTGCTCGTACTAGTAATCCCAAACGCCGACTGGCCGTTGGTCAACGCTCTGACACGCTGCCGTGAATCACTCGCGACTCTCACCCTCGGCGGTGCACCCGACTGTAGTCCCCTCCTCTGCAAACTTCCGATGTCCGGACTGGCCGCTGGTCGAAGCTCTAAAGGACGTGGAGTCACTGCAATTTGCCCATCACCACAATGGGTCTACAGCCGATGCAAACTCACTGGCTCTCTCCCCACCTGGCCTTGGATCACCGGGACATTGCACTCCCTATGTCAGGATGCTGTTTATTGTTTACAGCTCAGTGTTCAACGCCATCACACCCGCAGTACTGATCAACACGCCCCAAAACCTGAGCCTCTGTACCTCCCTCAGCAACCGGATCCTTGACTTCCTCACCGGGAGACCACAGTCAGTGCGGTTCGGAAGTAACACCTCCGCGCTGACAACACAAGCACACCTCAGGGATGTGTGCTTAGCCCACTGCTCTACTCTCTCTACACTCAAGACTGTGTGGTGCACGGCACAGCTCAAGCACCATCTATAAATTTGCCGATGACACTACTGTAGGCAGAATTTCAGTCGGTGACGAGAAGGGAACAAGAGTGAGCTAGACCATCTGGCAGAGTGATACTGCAACATCCTTGCACTGTGTTAGTAAGAGCAAGGAATTAACTCTGGACTTCAGAAAGGGCAGGGGAACACACAGCAATCCTCATGGAGGGATCGGGTGAGTTCCTGCGTGACGACGTTTCTGAAGGTCCATACGGGGTACAGCAGTACAGCATATTGATGCAATTACAAATAAGTCACAACAGCAACTATAATCTGGAGGTTCTGGAGATTTGGCATGTCACCAACGACTAGCAAATTTTTACAGATGTACCGTGGAGAGCATTCTGACTGTCTGCATCACCATCAAATATGGAGGGGTTACTGCACGGGTTTGAAAAACAGCTGCAGAAAGTTGCAAACTCAGCTCCATCATGGGCACTAGGCTCCCCAAACGTGAAGACATCTTCAAAAGGCGGTATCTACTAACCATCCCCGTCTCCCAGGACATTCCCTGTTCTCATGACTACTATTGAGGAGGGTCAGGAGCTCTTCATGCCCTACTTAACTTTTAAAATATATCTTATTGTAATTGTTTATTTTCATGTATTGTACTGTACTGCCGTCACAAGACCAAATTTCACAAAATATGGCAGTGATACTAAACCTAATTCTGATTCCTGTGCTCCAGGGAATAAAGTTCTAATTTATAACTCTGGTCCTCAAATCCCAGCAACATCCTTATAAATGTTCTCTGTACTCTTTCGATCTTATTAATATCTTCCCTGTAGATAGGTAATCACAACTGCACACAATACTCCAAATTTGGTCTCATCAACATAAACAAATTCAATGTAACAGCCCAAAATCCTGTATTCAATACTCTGATTTATGAAGATCAATGCACCAAAAGTTCTCTTTACAACCCTATGCATCCGTGACAGCATTTTCTCGGAATTGTGGATCTGTATTTCCAGATTTCTCTGTCCTACCACTCCTTAATGCCCTGTGTAAGTTCCACGCTGGTGTATCCTCCCGAAAGTGATGTGTCAGGAAGGCCACATCCATCACCAGGGATCCAAAAATACACACCTCAAGGTTCAACAATTTCTTCCCTACTGCCAACAGGATCTGGAACTTAACCACTAAACCCTAATAACGCCACCTCCATAGATTTTATTTTCTCTTTCAGCTGTTTATTTTGCCATGTGAAGCTTCTTTGTAAGGTTTCACTGCTAAGGCTAATGTAATGGCTTCTCTGTAATGTTCACTGCTGAGGTAATGGTTTCTCTGTAGCAGCGATGTTTGGGTCATGGCTGGAGATACAGGACTATAGTATGGATGTTAACCAATCAGAGATTGTTGCTTTATCTCATGTATCTGGAAGGATGTTTTTTTTTTGCAGTCTTTTGTCGAGGAGAGATGAAGAGGGAAGACGTGTGTGGAGAGAGCTGGTAGACTACCGGACGGAGTGGACTGGGATCTGAGGGTCCGAAGGTCGGTGACACTTATTAATATCTTCCCTGTAGATAGGTCGATGGGGGAAGAATGACGACTGAGTGAGCTCCAACGTGACTTTGACTTGAACTGGGCCCTTTTTTATTTTCATTACTAACCCTATATTCAGATTAAGATTCATAAAAGTACAATCATTTAATTGCATATGGTGTACGGTCTGATATTTTGCGTTGTGGGTTTGTAACTGGGGGTACATTACACAGCATCCACACAAACGTGATCACCCAGTTTGGCGGGGCTGAAGGCTGTTTCCCCGAGACGAACACGAGCTGGGTGAGCCTGAGGGTCACATATGCAACGTGTAATTCTAACTTTTGTTTGCAATGTATTGGCACTGCAAAAGAAACTGTTTTCACAACTTTTACACTCTGTGTATGATAAAACAATCAAGACTGAATAGCAGAGCAGACCCAATGGGACAAATTCTGCTCCCACATCTTGTACGTGTCCATGGCAAACTTAAAGCATAACTGTGCCAACAAGAAATAAGCAGAATTGACTTGTTCAGTTTTTATTTCATTATTTTACAAAGAATTTACGCAGAAGCAAGAGATTTGAAATTCCAG
Source organism: Mobula hypostoma (assembly GCF_963921235.1). Classification (NCBI taxonomy): domain Eukaryota; kingdom Metazoa; phylum Chordata; class Chondrichthyes; order Myliobatiformes; family Myliobatidae; genus Mobula; species Mobula hypostoma. The sequence goes on from NC_086105.1 coordinate 66,811,675, forward strand.
AGTGCAGGAAAGTGGAATTACCCAGGGAAACATTCGAGACGATCCCCGCCAATCAAGTCTTCCACCATGCACCGGGTGGTTACATGATGTACCATTGGGGACTGCGTTTGAACACCAGTGGGAGGAAGAGAATAAGACAGGATGCACTTCCTGTTGGTCAGGTACCACAGCAACAAGGTCTGGTCTTTATCACATTGGTCCTTGCAAATTTGCTGCCCTGTTTCCTACAGGATAGACTACAGTACCTAATTGGCTGCACAGCAGGGCTGGCAGAATCTAGAGAATGAAGTTGACGTTTTGGGCTGAGACCCTTCATCAGGGCCTCCTCTTTCTCCCTACTCCCCCCCCCCACCCCACAGAAGGATGCAGGTCTGAAACGTCAGCTGCCCATTTCCTTCCACAGATGCTGCCTGACCCGCTGAGTTCCACCGGCATCTTAAACACAAGAGATTCTTCAGGGAAATCCAGAGAAACACAGACAGAATGCTGGAGGAACTCGGCAGAAATAAAGAGTTGACGTTTTTGGGCTGAGAACCTTTATCAGGACTTGCACCGTTCCCTGGGGCAGGGGGACAAGTGCAGAGGGAGGGGGAAGTGGGAGCAGCATAGGGGTGATGGACAGATGGACTGAATGGAGATGGGGAGGGATAGAAACAGGATAGTGGGAAGAAGGTGGCGGATCAGGAGAAGAGGAACAGCAGTGGGAGCAGTTTAGCCCGATTTGGAGAAATCAGTGTTTGTAGTTTATTGTATTTGGAAATAAGACTTGGTAACAGGCCCCTCCGGCCCAATGAGCCCACACCACCTAGTTACACCAAGTGACCAATTAACTTACTAACCCGTGTTAACTTACTAATGCAGTCATGGGGAGAATGTACAAACTGCTTAGAGAGCGACGGAATTGAACCCAGGCCACTGGCACTCTAATAGTGTTATGCTAACTGCTACAATGCCGTGAAGCAATGGCTTAATTTCTGGGTAACATCATTAACGAAGCAATGAAGACCAATCATCAGACGAAGTGTTTACGGTAATGCAAGAACTAATTCAATAAACCAACTGACGAGGAAACATTGACTGTTTATTCCTCTCCACTGCTTGACCTGCTGAGTTCCTCCAGCATTTTGTGCTGCTCTGGATTTCCAGCATCTGCAGAACCTCGGGTCAGGAACGCAGCTACACAGGTCCACCCGATACATACAGTGCATCCAGGCACCATTGGAAGTCAGAGAATCCAGCATTAAGACGACAAAAATTAGCACCACATTCATAATTATAATGTAAACACACTTTACAAATCGTCAAGTATCATAATTCAATATTCTCATTGGCACAACAGCTCAGAATTAATTATAACACTTTCCATTCGTGCCCAGTTACAGAGTAGCTAATGTTTAATGGGTAATAGCTAACAGTTCCACTGCAGAGGCAAAGGTCAGATGATCGAAATCTCGGTCAGAGAATGGGGGATGTTGTAAGGTGGGGGGATGAAAAAGTTGAGGTTGGGAAATACCAGAACAAGTGCTTCAACCAGGGATGGGGCAAGTAATTCAGGGGTAAATAAGAGGCAAGAAGAATTGGTACACCATGAGATTTCATTAACTTTTAATTTCATGGCCTTTACCAAGCCATACTTGCCCTGTTAGGAACAAAGTAGGTACTGTTTATAATGACCGCCCCCTTGCGTGCAACCATAATCACATAACCAGTCCTCTACCCACGGGGGGTTAGAAGAATGAAGGGGAGGGCAATCTCACTGCTGAAACCTATTGAAAAGAGACCAAGTGGCAAAAATCCTACCTCCATGATTAACTCTGTTATTGTCATTTCAGCTTGCGCCACTACAGTTTGCCTGACATTTCGAGAGGACTAGAATATGAAAAGCAAAGATGCAATGCTGAGGCTTTATAAGGCACTTCTGAACGGGGACTATAGCTTTGGGCCCCTATCTAAGAAAAGATGTGCTGGCGTTGGAGCGGCTCCAGATGAGGTCTACGAGAACTACCCCAGGAATGAAAGGGTTAACGTACGAGGAGTGTTTGATTTTCCTGGGCCTGGAGTTTAGAAGAATGATGGGAGGTGGGATCTCATCGAACCTATTGAACATTAAAAGGTCTAGTTTAGGGGCCCTCAACCTTTTCTGCACCGTGGACTGGTTTAATATTGACAATATTCTTGCGGACCGGCCGACCGGGGGCAGGGGGGTGGTGTTCAAGTTCAACCGTGCGTGACAGGGAATGAGGAACGGTGCAGCTGACTCATATCATTTCATATCGCCAAATCATATCGTTTCCTTGCAGCCTGGTGGTTGGGGACCACTGGGTGGTTGTGGAGAGGATGTTTCCTTCTGTGGGGCTGACTCAGGATAAAAGGACATCCCTTTAGAACAGATTGTAAGTTACTTCTTTAGTTAGAGGATGGTGAATCTGTGGTATTCATTGCCACAGGTGGCTGTGGACCTATTGTACTTGATTAGTACCGGTATCAAAGGTTAAAGGGGGAAAGCAGGAGAATGGGGTTGAGGGGGATATTACTGTATATCAGCCATGATGGGCTGAATGGCCCAGTTCTGTTCCTATGCCTTATGGTCTGAGGGCAAGTTATAATTTAGGAAGGAAATGTTGCTTCATTTCAAAAAATGAGAATCCTTGGGACTCGGCACCTAAAGGCACCAGATGAATATTTACAGTACAAGGCTCAGACTGGTGACTTCCTTTCGGAAATACGAAAATTATTTACTCGTGCAATTTATAGATTTATATCTTTGCACTGCACTGTTGCCACAAAACCTGGAAGTTGATGTGAGAGGAAAACGTTAGAATGATCTTGGAGTAGGTTAAAATGTCAGCACAATATTGTGGGCTGAAGGGCCTGTATTGTGCTGTGATGTTCTACGCATTATAGAAGGAGAAACCTCTTTCTGATCAAGCACCTCTACATAGCTTCCTGCACAGGTTCCAGTCTCCTTGGTCCCTTAGCTGACAATCACCATCAATCCCACTGGCTCATTGACAGGTTTAAGGATCCGAATTCATACTCCCGGTGTGGTGGGATTCGAACTGGTGTCCGATCAGGAGGCTAGGAAGGAGCAGGGCGTGTCCACGTCCAACAACTTTCTTTGAACCGTAATCGTGGAGATGAGTTCAGCGCAACACAACTACAGCTCGGGCATTCCGGAGTTCAATTCCGTCACTGCTCGGTAAGTAGAGTCTGCACATCCTCCCCGTGGAATGGGTGGGATTCGTCAGGTGCTCCGCTTTCTTCCCACCACCCAAAGACGTGCCGGTAGGTTAAATGGTCATTGTAAATTGTCCCATGATTAACTGGGGATGCTGGGCTCGAAGTGCTATCGCTAAACAATAAATAAATAAAAAGAGGAAATCCCCTCTTTTTGTAGCTGAGGTATCCTTATGATTACATTAAAATAACACTCAGATCTTCCTATGTGATGATTTTAGTCAGGAGAGGGGAGACCTCTCTCTCTGAAGACCCAGCACGTCACAGCACTCTGCAGTCGCTTGATACATTCACATTCCTAACCTGCACCTTTAAGGAGCTGGACAACCTCCAATGCAAAGGCAAGTTTACCTCAGGAGAGTCAGTAACACTCGTAACAGTTGTGGTTGATTGAACATTCCCTGACCTTGGAGCCCTCGACCTTCCGCACTCAAGGGTGGTTTTAAGTTCTTTTTGGTACCCGGAGGGGAAGACGGCTCCAATTTGCCACTGGAAATATTTCCGGCAACCTTCAATATATTAAAATGTAAATCATAGCGTTATGATAAAAGCTCCCTCAAAAAACTGCGGGAAGAAAACAATGTTTAAAAATTCTTAGTGATGCCTTCCTTGTTTCACAGTTATTCACTGCCCGACCACATGCAATCAAGGTTTAGTGTGGAGTCAGCGGACTGGAGAATGACAGGGCAGACTGAATAATGCCTGGGGATTTTAATCCCTAACACCGCAGAGATATACCGTTCCACCAGTGATGAAGCTCCACAAGAGAGAGGTGGCATATTTGGAGAGTTTACTTGGCGAGACTGTTCTCAATTTCCAACTTGCGCTGGGCAGGCGACGCTGTCTTGACCTGCGCCCCTTGCAGCTGCTTGCCCTGTAGCACGGGGACAGGTGTGTGAAAGTAGGTCTCCATGCTCGCCTGCTGAACGTCGCTGGCAGCCACGGCTACCGGAGACTAGAAGAGAGGAACAGTGAGTCCAGTTGTATTCTCCAAATCATCCCTGCGCACACTGAGAAACGCGAGACCATTCCAACCCTTCACTCTGCTGACACGGAAAGAGGCCTTTCCCCCCAACCGGTCCATGATGACCAAGATTCCAATTTGCTCTTGTTTGGCCCACCTCCCTCTTATTTAGCGGTTCCCAGTCTTTTTTTTTTAAAATGGCATGGAGCCTTACTATTAACTGAGAGGTTCACGGATCGCAGGTTGGGAACCTCTGCTCTAAACTGTTCCTATCCACATACACATCCAATTTGGCCCATATCTCTCAAAATTGTACCTGTCCAAATGCCTTTTAAATATCGTTAACGTACCTGTCTCAAATGCTTTCAGTGGCAGCTCGTTCCATATACGGACCATCCTTTGGGTAAAAAGTTGCCCCTCCAAATACTATTAAATTCTCTCCCCCCCGCCCACTTAAAGCAATGCTCTCTTGTTCTTGATTCCCCAAACCTGGTAAAAAAAAAATGTGTGTGCATTCACTCTATCTAGGCCCCTCACAAATATTAAACACCTCTAAGAACACCTTTTATTCACTGGAACATCCCAACCTGTTCAATCTCTCTCTATAATTCAGACCCGAGTCCTGGCAACATCCTCGTAAATCTTTTAGAACATTGAAAACTACAGCACAGGAAAATACCCTTTGACCCACGACTTTGTGCTAAACTACTTAAGACAATAATGCCCAACTAAACTAATCCCTGCTGTCTGCTCTGTCTTTATGTCTGCACATTCATCTACGAATCATCTCTTCATTCTCTCCAGTTTAGAGGCATCTTCCCTGTAGCAGGGTGAATAAAACTAAAGGTGGTATTTCAAAACACAAACACAAGAGATTCTGCAGATGCTGGAAATCCAGAGCAACACACACACACACACAGACAGAGACAGAGACAGAGACACACACACAATATTGGAAGTCAGCCAGCATGTAGAGAAAGGAACAGTCGATGTTTGGGCTGAGAACTTTCAGGCTCTTGAAATGACCTGCACAATCTTAACTCTGTCTTAGCAATGGAAGACTACAGATCACCTCTAGTACTGCTATGGAAATATCTCTGATTAAGCAGGGGCCTGGCCTGGTGCAGTCTTTTTCTCTTCACGCACAATGTGTGCTGTCTGCATCTGCATGCCTGTGATGGCTTTTCAAATCTTCCACTGTACCCCTGCAATAACCGCGCCTTGACTCGAGACCACAGACCAACTCCCACCACCCCCCCCACCCCCCCCAGCTTGCTCACCAACCCTGTGTACCTGGCTCTGCAGCTTGAGGACGGTGACAGGCTGGACTGCAGAGGTCTCAGTCTTGGAAGGGGGACTCTCCCTGGAGGACGGAGCGATCGTGGCTGAGTAAACCTGGCGTTCCTGGGTGGGCGACCCGGCGGTGGGGCTGGCCGGCGGCGAAACGGGATCGCCCCCCATCACAATCTGGGCAGCTGGGAGGAGGCTGAGGCCTGGTAGGAGGGAGCCCCCCGCAGACGTGGTGGTGGGCAGCAGGACAGGCAACATCACCTGGTAAGGGAGGGTGGTGGGGGCGAGGTGCCCCAGGGGAATGGCGAATCCTCCTCGTCCGGGGGCAGCGGAGAGAAGCAGGTTCACGTCACTCAGTCCTGGAGATTGAAGTGTGGATGGGAGGGGGTGGGGGAGAAGAGGATTAAAAAAGAAATAATACAGCTTCAGCAACACACAAACTTGGAAGTTTACAACAAACAAACAGGACCTTTGGGCACAATCTTCCCCACCATTGAGGATATCTTCAAAAGGTGACACCTCGAGGTGACAGCACCCATCATTAAGGACCTCACCATCCAGGACTTGCCTCTTTTTGGTACTACCATCAGGGAAGAGGTACAGGAGCTTGAAGACACACACACACACACAACGTTTTAGGAACAGCTTCTTCCCCTCATGAATCTACCTCACCTCCTTTTAAAAATTTAACTGATCGTAATTTTTTAATATCCTGCGCAAAGCAACAAGCTTCACATGTCAGTGACAACAAACCTGAGTTTGATTCTCAGTGGGAAGCTCTTCGATCGTGTTCTAGCGCAGAACGCTTTGACACAGGAGTGACATAGTCTCTCGGGTAACAGTCTCACCAACAAACCCACCTTCCCAATCGACCCAACGCTCCAGCTAAGGGGTGTGAAAGAGCCACATCTGCCTCCTGTTGTCTGTGTACCCAACAGAAAAAGCTATGGAATCATCTGGATTGTTCCAGAAACCCAGCAGATTCAGCAATACCCAATAGAACATAGAACAAAACGGCCCAATACAGGTCCTTCAGCCCGCAATGGTGTGCTGACCTGCTAACCTATACCAAGATCAATCTCACCCTTCCCTCTTACATAGCCCTCCATTTTTCAGTCATCCATGTGTCTAAGAGTCTCTTCAGTGCCCCTAATGTATCGGCCTCTGCCACCAGCACTGGCAGGCCGTAACTCTGTAAAGAACTTACCAGTGACAACCCCCCACACTTTCCTCTGATCACCTTAAAATTATGCTCACTTGTATCAGCCATTTCTGCTCTGGAAAAAGTCTCTGGCTGTCTACTCACTCTATGCCTCTTATCATCTTGTACACCTCTATCAAATCACCTCTCATCCTCCTTCACTCCAAAGAGGAAAAAAAAAGCCCTCGCTTGCTCAGCCTATCTCCATAAGACCTGCTCTCTAACCCAGGCAGCATCCTGGTAAAACTCCTCCGCATCCTCTCTAAAGCTTCCACATCCTTCCTATGCTGAGAGCACTAGAACTGCACACAATGGAGGAAGAGAGCCTACAGGTCATGGAGCTGAAGTGATACAGCACAGAAACAGGCCCTTCAGCCCATCTGGTCCATGCTGCCTGAGATGCCCATCTGAGCTAGTTCCATTTCCCTGCATATCCCCAGTCCAAAAGTCCTTTACAACTTGTTGCATCTACCTCAGCCACTTCCTTTGGCAGCTCACTCCACACTGACCAACACTGCATGGAACAATTGCTCCTCAGGTCCCCTTTAAATCTTGTCCCATTCACCAGACCCAGACCCTCTTACATTGTCCCCCACCCTGGGGAGAAAGGTGACCACAAAGGTGGTTCTTTCACACTTACCAGAGGCAGCAGGCAGGCAATAGCAGGGGCCGTTTTCGGGTAATCCACTTTGACTGCCGGTGAGGAACGACTTGGGAACGCGGGAGGACGGAGGCTGGTGGGAGGGAGAGGAGAGAAGAGAGACACAGGAGCATCAGTTTTCCAGCCCAACAGCACAAGCATTTTATTCCTTTGCCCTTCCTCATCCCAAAACAATTGATCAGAGATTCTCTTTTCCTACAGTTACCCAGTGTGAAAAGCTCATCTTGATAGGATTGGCCATTCAGCCCATGATCTTGATTCTAATTTATACTAAATGTCCTCCCCCTGTATTTCATTGCTAACTCTCCATATTCACGCATCTAATCAAATTTGAATATGAATCTCCCAACCTACTTGTCACGAGCCTTGGACTCCGTCTGCCTACACTTCACTTCCTCTGTAACTGCAATAGTTATTGTCTGTTCTGCACTGAGCAATATACAAAATGCTGGAGGATCTCAGCAGGCCAGGCAGCATCGGTGGAGGGGAATAATTAGTCACCAATTTGAGCACAGGACCGGAAAGGAAGGGGGGAGAAGCCAGAATAAGGTGGTGAGAGGAAGGGAAGGAGTACAGGCTCGAAGGTGATAGGTGAAACCGGGTGAGGGGCAAGGTGGGTAGGTGGGGAAAGGGATGAAGTCAGAAGCTGGTGGGTGACAGGTGGAAGAGGTCAAGGGCTGAAGAAGGAGGAATCATTAGAGGAGAGAGGACCGGGGAGAAAGTGAAGCGGGGGGGACACAAGAGGGCGGTGATGGGCAGGTGAGAAGAGAAGAGAAGGGCTAAGAAGGGGGAGGGGGGAGAAATGACCAGAAGTTGGAAAAATCTATGCTCCTGCCATCAGGTTGGAGGCGACCCAGACAGAATATGGGATGTTGCTTCTCCATTTTCTTTTTACTGCCTCAGTGTAGTTGTGTGGAACAATCTGAATCCACATAATAGAAAGCCTTTTCACGGTACATTTGACTATAATGCCAAGAGTACACTGACCATCAAACACAAACGTGGGTGCATCCGAGGCTGAGGGAAATGAGACAGGGTTTTTTTTTAAATCGTGAGAGGCATAGATAGGGCAGACAGCAATGTTCCTGCTCAGATGTGTGCGTGTGTACTTCTTTGGCTACTAGCGCACAAAGGAATTTAAACTGCAGAAAAGGTTGTCACCCTCCACCTCGTTGGCATGTTAAGTATATTTCACATCGTACACAATCACATTTCCTTTTCTGGTTGCTGATGTGAACGGTGTTGACAACGCAGAGTTTGTGATGATTTGTCTGCAGATTTTAGAACTGGCTTATTTGTACTGTTTTTATTGGAGAAATTATTGATTCACTATATTGAATTCCAAAACAGCAAAGGGCATGAAGCGGAAAAGAATTGCTAGTTCATTTAAAGCAGCATGGCTTAATGAAACAGTAGAAACTGCTGCCCTGAAAAGTCATGAGATCAGGAAATGTGCAGCTATGAGAAATATTTACAAGAACAATTCAGCGTGCACATGTTGTCGCTGCAAAACAAAAAATTGCATAGCATAACTCACAAAAAGCTGGAGGAACTCAGCTTGTTGTGAGTGTTGCTTTGGCCCCAGCATCTGCAGATTATTTTGTGGTTGCACAGCATAAGATTTTTGAGAACCCTGGTCATTTCAGATTGGAAAGAACGTTGGTAGACAGTCAGAATCTTTTCCCTATCTGTGCTCTGTGATTCTAATGGGGAGTGGAATTGCCCAGAGAGCTAGCACAGTCATGATCGATCAAATGTCTGAAGAAAATATGGAAATGTATGACTCATTCATGGAGCCATACTCGATCAGTGTGGTGGTATTGTCTTCAGCAACAGACCTGCAGCTTTCTGAGCCGGGAGCTGAATTGGCCGCTGTGAATTCTCCCTGATGCTCCCCTGGGTAGAAATGTCAAGCATCAGAGGACATGCTTTAAACCTTAATTGAAGGTGGGAAGTTTAAAGGTGATGTGAGGGGCAAGTTATTATTATTTTTTAAAACTGAGAGCAGTGGGTCTTTGGAGTGGGTTACCCGGGAAGCCGTGAAATCAGGCAGTAAAGGTGGAGTTTAAGAGGCTTTTAGACAGACACATGAATAAGAAGGGGATGGAGGGATTATGGATGATACACAGGAGAACATGTTGTGTAAACTGGCAAAGTTAGCACATGGTGTGCCCAATGGCCTAGCCCATGCTGCGCCTGATGATCTATATTCACTTACTGTTACCCTCAACCTATGCTGATCCCGCTAAAATAAAAAAAATTCTCCCTACATTCCATTGACTCTCGCCAAATTTCGCCCCTCACCTACACACTAGGCACAATTTACCGTCGCTAATTAACCTGCCAAGCTGCATGCATTTTGGACTTAGGAGGAAACCCATGCAGACACAGGGAGAATGAGTTGTCCTTCAGGCCCCTTTAGATTTCTCTCCTTTCACCTCAAGCCCATGCTCTCTAGTTTCAGACTTCATTGGCCAGGTGAAAAAAAAAGACCATGGCCATTCGTTTTCCCTTCTTCGCCCACCCCACGCAGCTGGACACCAACCCCAAGTCAGACCGGGCCCCTGTAAAAGGTCTCCCCAACTCACCTCCTGATTCCCGTCGTTCACCCGAGGCGGTGCTGAGGAGCCGTTCTCCAGCGTCTTTGAGTGATCCGGTTTCTCCTCCTCCTGTGCTCCCATCGAGACAGACCTAAACGCCAGTTCGCGAGCTGCGGACTGAGCAGAGGTCCCAGTAACCACAGTCGAGCCCTCTGAACTACCGCCCAGGGCTCCGTGCCGGAGTGGTGTCTCCTTTGCAAAATAAATACAGAAATGGGTTAAATATAGAAAAACAGTATTCCGATGTCATCGCTGATTAAAGGGAAACTTTGAAAACTCTCACTCATTCAACTACTTGTGCAGAAGTAGAACAACCCGGCCCCTGCCTCCACACAATTCTAAAGTCTGAACAAAGAAATGCCATTTTTATACAGAAATTCACTAGTTGTTGACATTAATCACAGATAATGACCTATCGGTAACCTTGAGTATGCTCAAATTCCTTTATCAGGAAATTCTGCAGATGCTGGAAATCCAGTGCAACACACACACACACACACACACACACAGTGGCGGAGGAAATCAGCAGGGCAGCCAGCATTTATGGAAATGAACAGTTGATGTTTTGAGCTGAGACCCTTAAGTAATGGTAATTGAAATTACAGCCAAAAAAAAAGATCTGTGCACCAAAAAGTGTTATTGGGAAAATATGTATGCAGTGGATTCTGGTTAATTGGACCATTGGTTACTCAGGGCAGCTGCTTATTTGGGACAACTCCTAATGAACAAAAAAAATTGAGAAAATAGCTGGGAATCTCAAATGAGAGAAAACTGGCAGATGCTGGAAATCTGTCCTGCTGAAGGGTCTTGGCCCGAAACATTGACTCTACTCTTTTCCATAGATGCTGCCTGGCCTGCTGAGTTCCTCCAGCGTTTTGAGTGCATTGCTGGGATTTCCTCTGTTTGGGACAGGAGACTGTTGCCAAACAGTTTCTAACTAGCTTCAGTCACGTGCACTCAAATGGCTGTTAGACAATACACCATGCTTCGAGCGAAGTTTTAAAAAATCGTGCTAGTTGTGTTTGCGTTCAAAAAGCAGTGATTTTTGTCAGAGTTAGTGAGAACTCAGTAGCAAGACAATTCTGAATTGTTTTGTTTCCTGCAGTCAGGCTTGGAGACATCAGAAACAGCTGGGAATACAAATAAAACTATTTCACTACTTCAACAAGTTAGGAACTATGAAGAACTTAAAAGGTGTCAACAACCATCTTGAATGTTACAAAGAAAATGAAGATTTGGAAGATGCAGTTGAAAGAATTTTATGAAGACAGGTCATTAACTGCACTAGTGTCTGTGCTGACTTTATTCATTTAAAGAACATGGCAGTGTACATGGAATTAATTTCTCCATCAATAACTATTAGGAAATAAACAGTTTTACAGTACTGTAGTAGTATTGGTAGTAACCTAATTTGTTTTGTACTTCATTTAAATATATAATGTGCTACTCAGCTTGTCTTTATTATCCCTTTTTAACTATTTCCATGAAACTTCAGCAAATTGGGGCAGTCGCTTAATTGAGTCTAAATGCACTGGTCCCGATGTGACCCAATTAACCAGAATCCACTGTACTAAAGAGCTGCAAATAGAGAATTATTTAACACAATCAATAACTTTCTGTTTCAACTTCGTACCTTGTCTGCAGATTGTACTGAAGCTAAGTTCCCGGCCGATTCACATTCAATGGAACCGTGAGCTTTCTGCCGTTTTGTGTAGGGTTCACTGTCTTGCCCTTGTCCGTAAGGGAATGAATGCTGTTGTGCAGGACTGCGCTTACGGCAGCTGCCAGCCCTCTGCTCCCTGCACCCAAGTGGCGATACCCCTCCTTGTTCAGACGGCCGGGACTCAGAGCTGGCATCCACGTTGCCATACATCACGAGGACGGGAGTCGAGGGCAGGCTCTGCAGCAGGACGAAGGGCTGGCCCCTGTGGAAAATGGGGCAGCCTTCGTCCGAGCCGGGTGCAGTGGATTGGGGCACGGCGGAACCCTTCACGGGAAGGCAGGAAGTCCACAGTTGGTCACTCGGGGCTGGGAGCTTTGCGAGGGAGGCAATGGAAGAGGCAACCACCAAAGGAGCAGCCTCTGGCTGGCTAACTCCACCCCTTGGGCGAGACTCAGAGTTTCTAGCAAGTACGGGAAGAAAAAAGGAAAGCTGCTTCAGGAAGAGTAACTCAAAAGTTCAAAGTAAATTTATTATCAAAGTACACATATACTGCCTCGAGAATATTTTTCTAAGTTCGGAGATACAACACACTTCTGGCTCAAAAAGCCCACACCACCCCATTACACCCCTGTGATCAATTAACTTGGAGGAGGCAGATATGATAGGGTCTTTTAAGAGACTCCTGGACAGATACATGGAGCTTAGAAAAATAGAGGGCTATGGGTAACCCTAGGTAATTTCTAAAGAAGTACACGCTTGGCACAGCATCGTGGGCCGAAGGGCCTGTATTGTGCTGTAGGTTTTCTATGTTTCTAACTTAGCAACCCATGTGTTTTTGGAACATGGGAGGAAACGTGGGTGTGCGTGAGAAAGGCACGCAGACACAGGGAGAGAGCACGAACTCTTTATGGAGAGCGGCAGATTTGAACCCGGGATGCTGGCGCCGTAATAGTGTTACGCAAAGCATCACGCTATCGTGCCACCCATTGTGTGGCAGGTATTTACAGGAAAAAAGAAATGCAATTGATTTTTCATTAAACACTATAGATAAACAAAGACTGACAAACAACCAACGTACAAAAGACGATAAACTATTGTATATAAATAAAAAGTAATATGAGAATATGAGCTGAGAGTCCTTGAAAGTGAGGCTATAGGCTGTGGGACCAGTTCAACATTGAGGTGAGTGAAGTTACTCACACTGGTTCGACAGCCTGAGGTAAAACTGTTCCTGAATCTGGTGGTGTGGGATCTAAGACTCCTGCCCGATATTAACATGGAACTCAGTCTCCTTTCCACTCATCCAAATTAACCACAGCTGCTTCAGCCCAGGTCCAAAACCTTCAGCACCCTCTGCTCCTTCCCAATCTGTCTCTGCAAGTGAGAATCCAGAGGGAACTCCAATTCCCCTGCCGAGAACCCAGAGGGAACGAACTCTTTCCCAGTGAGGACCCAGGGGAACGAACCCTTTCCCAGTGAGGTCCCAGGGGGAACGAACACCTTCCCAGTGAGGACCCAGGGGGAGTGCCGACTCCCTGGCGAGAACCCAGGGGGAACGAACCCCTTCCCAGTGAGGACCCAGGGGGAACGAACCCCTTCCCAGTGAGGACCCGGGGGAGTGCCGACTCCCTGGCGAGAACCCAGAGGGAACGAACCCCTTCCCAGTGAGGACCCAGGGGGAACGAACCCCTTCCCAGTGAGGACCCAGAGGGAGTGCCGACTCCCTGGCGAGAACCCAGAGGGAACGAACCCCTTCCCAGTGAGGACCCAGAGGGAACGAACCCCTTCCCAGTGAGGATCCAGAGGCAAAAAGCTAATTGAATCGCCCGACACTCATCTGAACATGGTTGCGTGTAATCCCAAGGGCCCCATTCGCCCTTTGTGCATTCTGTTTTGTTGTCTGGTAGCGTCTCCAGTTGCTGGATGTACGGTTTCCTCTCCCTAAACCTCGTTGTCTCCTTTAGACAGCAGTTTACACTAACTCTTTACCCAACATTTCTTCCTACATCTGGGTTATCAGTTTCTTGTCTAATTATGCCTCTTTGATTCTGACAAAATATACCCCTAAGCATTGTTGCAAAGATGAATAAAATACTATGTTATCAGTTATACTGTATGTCTACCTTGCGTTTTCATTTCACCCTCACTGCACAATATAAATTAGAATCAGAGATACAACGAAAGAGACAAGCCCTTCAGCCCATCAACTCCATGAAAACCCATTTATTCCAGTCCAACACTGATCCCATTTTATTTTTCTGACACCTCCATCAACTATCCCTCACCTCCACATCAGGGCCACCCATGGCAGCTAATCAACCCACCAACCCGCACAGCCTCGGGGTGAGGGAGGAAACCCCAGCACTATACAGTCACTGGGAGAGCATACAGACTCCACACCGACAGTATTGGAGATCAGGTTTGAACCCGATTCTCTGACGATGCGAAGCAGCAGCAACTCTGTCGGCCACACCGTGGTGCCACCCCATCCACAATGAGCTGGGTTCCAATTGCCGGCTGCCCCAGTGTGTGTCTGGGTCCGGGAGAGCCGGTGGGGCCAGGGTGGGACAAACAAACACAGAAAGAACTTACTTATTGTCTTCTTCAAACTGGAGCTTACAAGCTGCAACAAGCTGAGCCATTTTACCGGAGGAGCCCACCGCATCCAACGCTCTTGCTGCAGGAGAGAGCCACAGCAAAAAATTAAAGGTGAACACTTGCAGTCAAAAGTACAGAGTGAGACAGAAGGTGGGTGAGAGGGGAGATAGGCCAGCCAACTGGGGGGGGAGGAGGGACTGGCAGACAGAGCGGGGGGCCTCGCTCTCTTCCCCCCACTCAAGCATGCTCTATCCTGCCCCCCCCCACACTCGTGAGAGGGGGGCTGAGAGAGAAACAGAGCCCAACACACACAGGAATTCTATAACCTAACCAATACGAATAGAATTAAAACAAAAACAGCTAGATGCCGGCAATCCAAAATAAAATGCTGGATACACTCAGGTGACAACTGTGGACAGAAAAAAAGAGTCAACAGTTCAGGCTGAATTACTTCCAACAATTTCTGGTTTTGCCCGTTATAAAAATGGTTAAAGAAACACAGAGTGCTGTCGACCAGGTGGTTCAGTCAGACGAGTTCCTTTCCTGTCCCTGTACCCTCTGCATTTGCTGTTCACTATGGTCTCAAATGGTCAACTCCTGCTCCTGAGCACTGCCTTTACACGCAAGGATATAGCGGTGGTCCACCGGGCTCTTCAAGCATGCCTCGCCGTTCAATGCCATTAGCTATGCTGGCCTGATGTCCCCTTGCTCCGCATTTGCAATTCTTATTGAATTTGTTAAGAGAATACATTGCAAGTTGTAGTATATTTTATGTCTTGCACTGCAGCTGCCACAAAACAACAAATTT
This sequence comes from Mobula hypostoma, assembly GCF_963921235.1. NCBI lineage: Eukaryota > Metazoa > Chordata > Chondrichthyes > Myliobatiformes > Myliobatidae > Mobula > Mobula hypostoma. The sequence goes on from NC_086105.1 coordinate 66,826,697, forward strand.
CACAATATGTCAGAGATTATAAACCCGAATCTGATTCTTTTGTTCCAGTTCTCCTTGATCGGTATCTGCCTCCATACCTACCAGGTAGAGAGGTTCAGAGATCCACCCGCCCCCCCCCCCGTGAGAAGTTTCGACTCACAGTCTCATCTTATTTTGTAACTGTGCTCCCTTGATCCACACTCTCCCACTAGCAGAAACATCTCAACATCTAACCTTTCAAACTCCAATATTTTGCATGCTTCAAAAAAAAAAAAAAATCGCCTCTCATTCTTCTAAGCTTGGAAGCATATAGATTAATTTTTTAGGCTGCCTATAGTAGGACAATCTTCTTATCCCGGGAGTTATCCTAACAAATCTCTTCTGGGGACGCCTTCCAACACTTGGTATCCACTGACTGCAGACAAGCTGGTTCAGGGGCCCGACAATCACTGCGTTCACTGCAGTGTTGCACTTTGGTAGGACAAACCAGGGTAGGACTTGCACAGTGAACGACCGTACTGTGGAGTGCAGTAGAGGGAAACAGGTAGATAGGTTCATAAACTGAGCTTCTGGAATACCGGCCTTCAAAAATTAGACTATTAAGTCTAGGAATTGTAATGTTATGTTGAAGTTGTTCAAGATATTAGAGAGGCCTAATTTACAGCACTGTGTGCAATGCTGGTCACCTACCTACAGGAAAGATATCAATAAGATTAAAAGAGTACAGAGAAAAATTATAAGGATGCTGCTAGAACTTGCGTTATAGAGGAAGGTTAAATAGGTCAGGACTTTACTCCTTAAGAGTGTTGGAGAATGAGGGGAGATTTGACGGAGGTCTATAAAATTATGAGGGGTGTAGATAGGGTAAATGCAAACAGGCTTTTTCCACTGAGGTTGTGCGAGACTAGGAAGAGGTTGGAGGTTAAGGGTGAAAGGTTTAAAGGGAACCTCTTCACTCAGAGGGTGGTGAGACTGTGGAACAAGCTGTGAGCAGATGTGGTGGATGCAGGTTTGATTTCCAGCATTTAAGAGAAATTCAGATAAGTACATTGATGGAAGGGGTATGGAGAGCTGTGGTCGATAGGATTTGGCAGAGTAACATTTTGGCATGGATGAGATGGGCCATTCTGAAGGGCCTTTTTCTGTGCTGTAGTGCTCCATTGCATTATACTAAGGAGGATCAAAATTGTACATGTGCTTACTGACGTGTGGGGTCTCTTGAATGCAGCAAGTTCAGAGTCGAAAACGGCAGGAATTCTTGACAAGATAGCAAATAGACTGGAGTATCACCACAGGCCAGTTTGAAGTCCATTGAATAGGGGTGGCAGAAACAGGTTGATTATGGCCAGGGACAGTCTCGTCCCTATACCGAAGACACATCTTTTGTCTCTTTGAGGACTGCAGGGTGGTGACTGAGTTGTCAACTGCTTAGCTGGGGCACTGTTTAGAGAACCAATCGCCCCTTGACTAAACATTCTCCTCCCTCCATTCACAGTGACTGGCGTGGCCATTTCTGTGGCATTGGACAATATGGACAACACGGCAGAGTGACCTGCCAGACCTGTGTAGAGAATCAAAACAGTGCTTCACTCTAACAATGGTCAAAGTTCAAATAAATTATCAAAGTACATGTATGTCACCATATTTTACCCTGAGATCCATTTTATTGCAGGCATTCACTGCAGAAGAAACAATAGAATCATGAAGAACTATATAAACGGCTAACAACCAAGGTACAAAAGACAAATTGTGCAATTACAAAAAAAATAACTAAGCATTGAGAAGGCGAATTGTAGAACCCTTGAAACTGAGTCCATATGTTGTGGAATCAGTTCAGTGTTGAGGTGAGTGGAATTATCCACGCTGGTTCAGGGGCCTGACAATTGAAGGTAGTAACTGTTCCTGAAGCTGGTGGTGTGGATGCTGAGGCTCCTGTACCTCCTTCTCGATGGCAGCAGTGAGAAGGGAGCATGGCCTGGATGGCAGGGACCCTTGATGATGGCTGACGGCAACACTCCATGTAACTGTGATGAGTGGTGGGGAGGGCTTCCCCCGTGATGGACCGGGCAAAATCCACCATTGTTTGGAAGCATTTCCATTCCTAGACATTGGTGTTTCCGTACCAGGCTGCGATGCATCCAATCACGATACTCTCCACAAGCAGCCACTGAATTCATGCACATTACCCAGCTTATTTGGGAATCACAAGAAAAGGGCAAGTCCCATCAGGGAGGAGCTGCAGGTGCCGGAAGACACACGCTTGCAAATCAGCTCCATTTGTCACACGTACCTCGAAACGCAGTGAAGCACGTCATCGAGTAACACAGTCCAGGGATTGCTCTAGGGGCAGCTCGTAAGTGGCCGCCGTGCTTCCACCGCCAAAAATTTACTAACCCGAACCTGGACATCTTTGGAGTTTGGGAGCACCTGGAGGAAACCCGCATGGTCACGGGGAGAATGTATGACCTCCTTACTTATTCAAGAAGAGTGAGAATTGAACCCCAATGCACGATCGTTGGTGCTGTAAGGCAATTGCACTGACTGTTATGCTACCGTGGAGCTTCTTCCCCTCGGCCAAGAGATCCTCAAACAGTGCATGAACACTACCTTCTTTTTATTTCTGTTTTTGCACTAATTATTGATAACATTTGTGGTTATTGCGTCTTTACACTGTACTGCTGCCACAAAACACTGGCCTTCACTGCATTCGAATCAGTGCTAATACATTTGATTCTGACGTCAAATGGAGGCACTGAGGTTACTGCCCTGCAGTGACCCAGATCCACGGGTTTGAATCCTGCTGAGGCAGACAGAGAGATTAAATACACGTAATTAAATGAATCTCTAAAGTGAAAAGACGGTATCAGTAACTGGATTAGGAAATATCTGAATGGTCTGGTTCACCGACGTCCTTTGGAGAAGACATCTGCGCTGTTCTCCGGATACATTGGCCAGGCTTGCTAATGCGGTTGGCTCTTAATTGTTTCCTCAGTTGACTGAGCCAGAGTGCTTATGGGGCCAAGCAGCAAAGAAACAGGCTCCCCAGTCACCTTGCAGGAGGTACAGAAGCCTCAGGTCCCATACCAACAGGTTCAGGAACAGTAATTACACCTTAACCATCAGGCTCCTGAACTGGAGTGGGTAACTTCACTCACCACAACTCACTGATTCCGCAACCTACAGACTCTCATCTTCTCAGTCTTATTTTTATTTGCATGTTATTTTTCACATTGCTTTTGTTTAGCATCTCGTAAAATATCACTGTATTTCTCCTTTCCTGTAAACGCCTGCAAGAAAATGAATCTCAAGGTGACATATACATAATTTGATAATAAATTTACTTTGAGCAAATCTTTGCTAATTATTGTGCATACATAGAACACTTTGGCCCACGATGTTTTACCAACCTAGATAAACTTGCTCCATGATCAATCTAACCCCTTCCTCTCCACAGAGAAAAACCCTCCAGTTTTCCATCATCCATGTGCCTACCCAAGGCCTAAATGTGAACAATGTCTCTACCATCAACCTTGGCAGTGACGCCCACACATCCACCACACTCTTTAAAAAAAACTACCATATGATCATAAGATATTGGAGCAGAATTAGGCCATTTGGCCCAGAGTTTGCTCCACTATTCCATCAAGCTGATTTATTATTCCTCTCAACCCAATTCTCTTGCCTTTTTCCCTATAATATTTGACACATCGACTAATTAAGAAACTATCAACTGCCACTTTAAATATACCCAATGACTTGCCTCCACAGTTGTCTGTGACAATGATTTCCACAGATTCTCCACCATCTGGCTAAAGAAATTCCCCCTCATCTCTTTTCTAAAGAGACATCCCTCTATTCGGTGCCCTTTTGTCCTCAACTCCTCCACTATCAGAAACATCCTCTCCACATCCACTCCCTCTAGGCCTTTCAATATTCAATAGGTTTCAATAAACTCCTCCCATATTCTTCTAAACTCCAGTGAATATAGACCCCGAGCCCTCATCATATGTTAACCCTTTCATTGCCACAATCATTTTCATGAACCTACTCTGAATCATCTCCAATGCCAGCACACACTCTTAGACAAGGGTCCAAAACTGCTCCCGATACTCCAGGTGCAGTCTGATCAATGCCTTATAGAGCCTCAGCACATCATCCTTGCTGAATATATTCCAGTCCTCCTTCCTTACCACTGACTCAGCCTGCAAATTAACCTTTAGGGATGCCTGCATGGGACCCCACCCCATCTCTGATTTCAGAATTTGCCCCCGCTTAGAAAATAGTCTACACCATTTTTCCTTCTACCAAAGTGCATGACCACAGACTACCCTACACCGTATTCCATCTGTCACTTCTTTACCCATTCTTCCAATCTGTAGACTCACCGCTTTTCAGTCCCTCCACCTACCTTCCCATCGCCCATAAAGCCATCAATTCCTTCATTCAAATCATCCTGATGGTCCCAACACCAACCCCTGCTGAAAACCACTCGTCACCGGCACCCACCCAGAAAAGGCCACCTTTACACCCACTCTTTGGCTGACTGGGAACAGAATCTTCTATCCATGCTATACCATGGGCTCTTATCTTGTTTAGCAGCCTCAAGTGCTTTCAACTTTTTCAAAGGCTTTCTGAAAATCCAACTGAACAACATCTACCAACTGTCAAAGATTTATAACAGATTTGTCAGGCAAAATTTCCTCTTAAGGAAACCATGCTGGCTTTGGTCTATTTTATCCTCTGCCCCAAAACATCATCCTTAGTAATGGACTCCAACATCTTGCCTACTGCTGAAGTCCGGCTAACTGGCCTACAGTTTCCTTTCTTCTGCCTCCCTCCGTTCTTGAACAGTGACGTGACATTTTCAATTTTCCAGTCCTCCAGAATCTAGTGACAGATGAGGTAGTGAAGAATTGGAGGATAGCTAATCATGTTTTACTATTTAAGAAAGGCTCTTAAAATAAACCAGAAAATTATATGCCGGCTTTGTGCATGGTAGGTAGTGTCTACCCAATCTTTTGAGGATATTACCAGGAAAGTTGAAGGCAAGGCAGTGAAGGATGGCTACATGGACTTTAGCAAGGCCTTTGACAAAGTCCTGCATGGGAGGCTGGTCAAGAAGGTTCAAGATGAGATAGGAAATTGGATTAGACATTGGATGTTGAAGAAGCCAGAGATCGGTATCAGAGGGTTGCCTCAGTGGCTGGAGGCCTGTGACTAGTGGGGTGCTGCAGGGATCGGTGCTGGGTCCTTTGTGGTTTGTCATCGATATCAATGATCTGGATGATAATGTGGTTAATTGAATCAGCAAATTTGCAGATGACAGCAAGGAAGACCATCAGAACTTGTAGTGGGATCTGGATCAGCTGGAAAAATGGCGGATGGAACTTAATGCAGACAAGTGCGAGGTTTTGCACTTTGGTAGGACCAACCGGGGTAGGTCTTATGCAGTGAACGGTGGGGCACTGAGGAGCGTGGTAGAAAAAATGGGTCTGGGATCACAGGCCCATAACTCATTGAAAGTGGCGGCACAGATTGGGACATAAAGATTTTAGCACATTGGCCTTTATAAATCAATATATAGAGTACAGGAGATGGGATGTTATGTTGAAGTTTTTTTTAAGATGTTGGTGAAGCCTAGTTTGGCGTATTGTGCGCAGTTTTGGTCACTCACCTACAGGAAAGATGTAAATAAGGTTGAAAGAGTACAGAGAAAATTTACAAGAATATTGCTGGGACTGGAGGACCTGAGTTATAAGAAAAGATTGAAGAGTTTAGGACTGTATTATTTAGAACGTAGAAGATTGAGGGGAGATTTGATAGAGGTATATAAAATTATGAGGGGTATAGGGTAAAGATGTTGCCAGAACTTGAGGATCTGAGCTTTAGGGAAATACTGAATACGTTAGGACTTTACTCCCTGTAGTGCAAGAGAATGAGGGGAACTTTGAGAGAGGTATGCAAAATTATGAGGGGTATAGATAGGTAAATGCAAGCAGGCTTTTTCCACTGAGGTTGGGTGAGACTACAACAGGAGGTCATGGGTTAAGGGTGAAAGATGAAAAGTTTAACGGAACATGAGGGGAAACTTCTTCACTCAGAGGGTGGTGAGAGTGTGGAACGAGCTGCCAGCACAGGTGGTGCATGCGAGCTCAATTTCAATGTTTAAGAGAAGTCTGGATAGGTACATAGATGGCAGGGACATGGAGGGCTATGGTCCTGAAGTGGATTGATGGGACTAGGCAGTTTAAATGGTTTGGCAAGGACTAGATGGGCTGAAGGGCTTGTGTCTGTGCTGTACTTTTCTCTGACTACTAATGCCTCCACAATCTCTTCAGCTACCTATTTCAAACCTCTGGAGTGCAGTCCATCTGGCCCAGGTGACTCATCTACCTTCAGACCTTTTAGCTGCCTTCTCTTGAGTTACTTCCTTCAATACCCCCATCCTAAACCCTTCTCCACTCACTTTAAAAAGATGCCCTCTGGCATTGCTGCCCTGGGACGAGGGCATTGTCTGTCCACTACCTACGCTTCTTATCATCTCATACACCTCTCTGCCCCCAACACTGCAAAGCTCACTCCCCCCTTTCCTCATAAGACATGCTCTCTAATCCTGGTACCTTCTACATACTTCCTATAATGATCTTAAAGTGATTAGCATTATTTGTCACACGTCCCAACGTTCCCACAACTCAGTAACCCTCGTGTCTTTGGAATTTTGGGAGGAAACCAGAGCACCCAGAGGAAACCCATGCGGTCAAGGGGAGAATGTACAGCTTTTTATGGGTATTGGTAGAACCGAACCCAGGTTGATGGCATCGCAATAGCATTACACTTTGTAGAGACACAACACACATTTACACTAATTCCTATCCTTGGTGTTCTCTAAACCCAGTCTTCACTAATGTACAGCCACTCTTCATCAAATTCACCAGAACAGCATCAGTAATACCCCTTGGCAGGGATTTCACAACAGGGAACCCACACCACCCAGATCAATACGTTGCCCACAGCTCTCACCATCAGGCTGGTCTCGGCAGACTGGCCCCACCCACTGAAACACCGGCTTCCGGCCCCGTTCATTCACGTGGACCTTCTTGATGAGTCCCAAACTAGTCAGTACATTGGCGATGTCGTAGAGTCTGCGGATCTTTGCTGGAGGGGTGGGGTGGGGGGGGGGAGAAGAGAAGATGGGAGAGTGAATGGCTGGGGAAATTTCAGTGGGAGGCCTGACAACAGTCACCGCGCCAGTCATGAGTGTGAGGTCTCTGAAAATATCAGGCGCAGTTCCCACCCCTGCTGCCCCCAAGGCGGCTCCCGTAAGCATACTGGTCATTGCTTCAGTCTCCACACCCCACTCCCCTCCCTCGCTTCCCTTCTATTACCACCACCCCATGCACCTCTCACCTCCTGAGCAGTCCCACAACCCAGATCCAAGTCCACCTCTCCTCTCCCGTCCCCAAAACCACCCGAGGCGTGACCTCAACAGAGGCCGCGGCTTGGCACCATCTTGTCCAACCCAAATGCCAACAACCTTCCGTGACAGATCTCAGAGCGTCCGTCTCCACAGAACATCGGGGCACAGATCACCTTAACCACACAGCCTCCAACTTACTCTTGAACTTGCTGCTGTCCACAGCCTCCGGTTGACCTTCTTCAATGAGAATCTTGGCAGCAGCGTCGAGGGCGATTGTTCTGGGCTCAGCGACAAGAAAGAGCATCACAAATTTCTCACTCATGATGCGGAGGGACTTGTCCTTCCTGCTGTTCATGGACACTGGAGGGAGAGGGAAGGATGAGGGAATTGTAGCTTGGAACAGCAACTGCTCTGCTCAAACTCTGGAAGGTTGTGATCAGAGCCAACACAAACCCACCTCCCTCCCATTAGCTCCACCTTCACTTCCCAATGGCCCCAGGATCATCAAAAGATTCTGAAGATTAGTTTATTTGTGACACGTACATTGAAACATATAGTGAAATGGGCGGTTTGTGCCAATGGCAAACGTAGTCAGAGGACGTGGTGTGGTGTAGCCTGCAAGTGTCACCATGCTTCTGGTGCCAACATAGCACCGACAAAATTACTAACCATGACCAGTACGTCTTTGGAACGTGGGAGGAATCAGGAGGACCTGGAGGAAACCCATGAGGTCTCTGAGAGAATGCACAAACTCCAAACAGTCAGACGTGGGTACTGAACCCTGATCGCTGGCACTGTAAAACCTTATGCTAACCTTTATACTACCATGCCCCCCCCCCCCCGAGAAGGTGCTCTGAGATTGAGACTGACAGAAACACAACAAAATGGCCTCCTTCTCCTGCTGGGCAGGAGATACAAAAGCAGAGAGCACAAATCACCAGAACAAAGGATGGCTTCTTGAACACTGTTATCAGACTCCTGAACTGACTTCTCTTAAGAGATAAGAACTCGTAATCTCCCAAACTACATCAGCATGGCCCTTGCACTTGATGGGTTTACTTCCCCACATTACTACTTCAGCATATTTACGTTTGGAACGATCCATTGGGATGGTAGGCTTTTCACCTCGTCTCGGTAAATAATAAACCGGTACAAAGAGAGGGGAGAAGTTGAAGGAGAGAGGGAAGGGGTGGTGGAAAATGGGGGGAGGGGGGAATAAACAGAGAGTGAGAGTAATGTGAAGTTGCTTTGGCTTCATGTGGTTTGATTGTTTGAGCTAATTAGTTTAACTCACTCCATCACCACCATATCCACATCACCCCCGCCCACAGCCCTTCAGCACTATTCATTCCCCCCCCCCATATGCTGCCACTGTACCCTTGCACTCCACATCACATACCCACACCGTCCTATTGTGCTTCAGCAAACACAAGACATTCTGCAGACGCTGGAACTCCAGAGCAACACATTCAAAATACACCGCAGGTCAGGCAGCATCCATGGAGATGAATAAACAGTCAACATTTTGGGCCAAGGCCCTTCCTCAGGAGTGGAAGACATCAGAATAAAACGGTAGGGGAGGGGGAGGGGGACTGGCTAGGTGATAGGTGGAGCCAGATGGGTAAGAGGCCAGAGGGGGAAATAGAAGGGGGGAGGGGGGGGGAATTACCAGAAGGAGAAATCAATGTTTATGCTTTCGTCTGCTCTGCTGCTACCGAGAAGAGTTGCTCTTGCCAAGAGTCATCTTGTCACTTACCAATTACTGAGAGAGTCAGCTTGTATTCAGATGCCTCTGCACCCAGTCACACTATGTACGATCGGTCTCTGTTTATCAGCTAATCTTGTGTGAACACAGCCAAACACAGCAGCTACTTGTACATTGTGTTTTAAAGGATTGTTTTTTATTTACATTCATGGTGTTTTTAAAAAAAATGCCTCATTGGATCCGGATCAGCAGTCAATTTGTTCTCCTTCACACTTGTGTCCCGAAGAACAATCTTACATCTCATATTCCCAGATAGCAGGCTGTGAAGAATTCTCTCCACTGCTGCCGTGAGCCTCACTCCACAGGCAGTAGGGGGCAGCAAACTCCAGTCTAAATCACAACTGATGCCAAGTGGTTTCCCAAAAGTACCCCCCCCCACTCCCCAGAATCAGAATCACCGACACATGTGGAATTTGTTCTCAGTGGTGAGGAAGGCAAATGCAATGTTACCTACTCATCATTTGAGAAAACTAGAATATATAAGCAAGGATGTAATGCTGAGGCTTTAAAAGGCATTGGTCAGAGCACACTTGGGAGTACTTTGAGCCTCATACCAAAGAAAGGATGTGCTGGCATTGGAGTACGTCCAGAGGAGGTTCATGGGAATGACCTCAGGAATGAAAGGGTTAATATAAGAGGACCGTTTAAAGACTCTGGGCCTGGACTCCCTGGAGTTTAGGAGGAGAGAGACCTCACTGAAACTTTTTTAGCCAGAGGTTGGTGAATCAGTGGAATTCTTTGCCACAGATGGCTGTGGAGGCCAGATCTTTGGGTATACTTAAAGCGGAGGTTGGTAAGACTCTAGATTAGTAAGGATGTCAAGGGTTATGGGGAGAAGACATGAAAATTGGGTTTAGAGGGAATAAATCAGCCATGATCGAATGGGCAGATTGGCCCAACTCTGCTCCTTTATCTTATGGTTCCGTGGCAGCACAAGCAGCAGCCTGTCACCCTCGAACGGAGTTCTGAATGGTCCAGGAACTACTTTTTCACTGGTTATTTTTAAAAATATACAGTATTTCTAATTTCAAACTGCAGCAATCTTTTTTTATGTATTGCATGGTACTGCTGCCACAAAACAACAAATTTCACAACGTGTGAGTTACAATAAACTGGATCCTGAAATTACCAGAAGTTACAATGAAACATAAATGAATAATGCAAAAGAACATGTTCACGGACCGTTCAGAAATCTGGCGGCAGAGGGGAAGAATTTGTCCCTAAAACATTGAGTGTGGGTCTTCGGGCTCCTGTACCCCTTCCTGAAAGTTAGTAATGAGAAGAGGGCATGTCCTGGATGGTGAGGGTCCGTAATGACGGATGGTATCCATCATTAAGTTAACAGAACTGAGCTGTTCTTAAACAGCCTTGCCCGACATACAGCAGTCAAAACTGTGCAACCACATTACATTCAGGCTATATATAACAACTTCATTTTAATAGCACCTCTCACCATCCCAGGGATGGAACTTTAAGTGCCACCACTCTTTGTTATATAATCATAAGTCATAGGAGAATTAGGCTATTCAGCCCATCGATTCTGCTCCACCATTCCATCATGGATGATTTATTATCCCTCTCATCCCCACTCTCCTGTCTTCTCCCCGTCACCTTTAACGTCCTTGCTAATCACCAACCTGTCAACCACCGCTTTAAACATACCCATTGACTTGACTGCCACACCCTATGGTAAAGAAGTTCCTTACAGGTCCCTCTGTTCTGAGCCTATGCACCCTGATTACTGAGTAACTAGTCCCACACAATACCCCAGGCACTGTAATGAGATTCTCATCAATTAATCTGCTTAGAGCTGGCTATCCTGATGGAATGTCTGCTGAATAATTCCTGACGTCTTATCCGAGAAATTAATCAGGAATTTTTGGAATTCTCAACCCAGTGAATATACAGTCAGAGAGCACAGCAGTTAGCTTGACGTTATTACAGTTCGGAGTTCAATTCCAAAGCTTTCTGTAAGAAGTTTGTTTGTCCTCGTGGGTTTCCTCTGACTTCCTCCCATAATCGGAAGATGTACCTACCGGTTGGTGGGGTAATTGGTCATTGCAAGTTGTCCTGTGGTTAGGCTAGGGTTAAATCGGTGGATTGTTGGGCAGTGCTACTCAAAGGGCTGGAAGAGCCTGTTCCGTGCTGTATCTCTAAATACAAAAAGAAATCAAGGGGACAGGGCTGGTAGGTTAACTAGCTGCTGTGAATTACCCCTAGTGTGTGGATGAGGGGTAGAACCAGGACGACATAGATGAGAATAAAACCAAGTTTAATGAGGAAATAGGTGTAAATAGTGGTGCATGGTTAGCACAGAATTGGTAGGCTGAAGGGCCTTTTACAATGCTGAGTAGCTGTGCTGAATTTTTATTGGCTTATGAAGTTTAAATGCATCTTTTCATGGATGTACAAATAAAACCTATATTGTTCAAAAGAATATAGTACAGTGGATTCTGATTAATTGGGCCATTGGTTAATCAGAACAGCCTCTGATTTGGGACAATTCTTAAAGAACATTAATCGAGAAAATAGTTGAGATTCCCATAATTTATTTCGGACACTATGCTGCTTAATTGGGACTGTTGTATAACAGTTTCCAACTAGTGTCCATCGTGTGGCTGCTAGACACTACACTGTGCTTAGAGCATCAGCTTCATGTGCTTGTGTTCAAAAAGCAGTGATTTTTGTCACTGATAGTTGGCAAGAAATAAGCAGCAAGACAATTCAGAACCGTTTTGTTCACTGTGGTTTCAAGCATTCAGGCTTGGAGATGCCAGAAACGCCTGGGAGTGAAAAATGAAATGATTTCACTTCCTCAACAAGTTAGGAACTGTGAAGAATTTTGAAGGCAGTGACAATTATCTTGAATGTTACAATGAAAATGAAGATTTGGAGGATGCAATCGTCAACAGCATCGTATGAAGGCAGTCCATTGTCTACACTCGGTGTCTGTGCTGATTTTGTTCATGTAGTCAGTCAAATAAACACTGCAGCAAACACTAGATGAATTCCTCCATCGATAACTATTAGATTATGAGAACACTTGGTCCTCTTTTATTGTCATTTAGAAATGCATAAATGCATTAAGAAATGATACAATGTTAGGAACTAAAACACAGTTTTGTAGTACTGCAGTAGTATTGACAATGTTCTAATTCTATTATTTCATTTAAATATATAAGCTGTTACTCATTGAAACAGGAGTTTGTCTTCTTTCTATCTTTTAACTATTTCCATTGAACTTTAGTTAATTAGGGCAGCCGCTTAATTGGGCCAAAAGATAGTGGCCTCAATGTGTCCCGATTAACCAGAATCCAGAGTAGTTGTATTTGATTTTCATTATAGCTAAAATCTTGAGAAGCACAACCCAAGCTGTGTTGACTGTGTGAATACAGCTCTCTATCAGTGCTGTTGTAATGGTGTGTTTAACAGAAGTTGGTGCCTGATTCCGGTTGCATTAGCTGTCCAGTAACCTTACCTGATTTACTCTTGGGCTCGGGAGATGGTGAATCCCCGGCCGGTTCCTGGCAGCCCCCCCAGTTCTCCTGGGGAGCATCCCTCCTCTCCTCCCCGTCTGCGTCGAGCTCCAGCTCCAGCTCCAGGTCCCGGTGGCGGACGTGAGCCAGCTGCTCCACGTAACCGAGCTGCTCTCCCCTCCGCTTCAGGACGGCCAGCGTCTGCCCAAGTCCCAGGAGTCCGTGCCAGGAGTACTGGTTCTTCGCCACGCGGCTGACCAGTTGGAGGGACTCCAAGACATTCACAATGTCATATATACGCCTGCGCTCCACACCTTGGAGAAAGAATTACTTATTTACACAGCGCACACAGTGAAGTCCTTAGTTCCGTCTCCGCTGTAATGTACGATTACTTTGCACATACAAAATGTTGGAGGAATTCGGCAGGCCAGGCAGCATCTATGGAGAGGGATAAACAATCAACATTTTCTATGAAGAGCCTTGGCCCAAAAGGCTGACTGTTTAATCTTCTCCATAGATGCTGCCTGGCCTGCTGAGTTCCTCCAACATTTTGTTTGCTACTCTGGATTTTCAGCACCTGCAGAGTCTCCTCTGTACTGTCTGGTCTATCATGGTCTGATACAGAAGACAAAAAGCTGCAGGAAGCAGTGTGAACTCTGCCTCAATATGTTCCTCCCCATCATGAGTATCTACAGGAGGCGTTGCCTCCTTGAGATAATGTCTGTTGTAAAAGATTCCCACCATCCGAGCCAGGCTGCCATCAAGCAGGAAGTACAGAAACCTGAAGTCCCACACCACCAGGTTCAAGAACAGCTTTTTCCCTTCAACCATTCAGTTCTTGACCCAACCAGCACAAGCCCAATCACTATCTCTGAATAACACTTTTCATAATATTACACTTACCTTTTTCTCCTAATTGTGATCTTTATTGTAAAGATTGTGTATAATTTATAACACGCTGTGAATGCTGCTTATTTTAATGCTCTGTGCCAGTGATGTGACTATAAGCAAGTTTTTCATGTGTACTTGTGCAGATGACAATAAACTTGACTTTGAAGTCCTTAAGTTGGCCTCTGCTGTAATGTAGGTTTTTCATCAGCCAATTTGTGCACAGTTAGCCACCCTCCACTCCCCTACTAACACAGTAACACAACATGAGAACAGGTCCTTCAGCCAAACTGGTCTATGCCAGCCAAGATTTCCATCTAAGCTTGTCCCATTTGCTGCCAGGCCTGGAGGGCTTGAGTTACAAGGAGAGACAGGATCTGCTGGGGTTTTCCTCACTGAAGTGGAGGAGGAGGAGGAGGGGTGACCATATCGAGGTTTACAAAAACTTCAGTCTGTCACTGGGCAGCAAGACATTATGGTCTGAATCACTTCCTTGATTTTTCTCCATCTGTAACGTCTCCACTTCTCTTACCTAAGAAAGGACGCGCTGGCATTGAAGAGGGTCCAGAAACATGCCAGGGAAATACCAGGACCCTCTGATTCTCCAACACCACCTACACAAGAGACACTTTCAACTCTTCCATTTCCAACTCCACAACTCACCAAGCTCAGTGGCCACTTCATCCAGGGAAATTTCTGTTTTCTCGGTGGAAATGGGATTATTGGGATAGCGGGCGAGGAATTTCTGGCACAGAAGTCCCAGACTTTTCTGCTTCCTGCTGGGACGTTGCTGCTCAAATTCATCCGTGGCACCGTCATCGACGGCTACAAGCTGAAAGTAAAGAATGGATTTGCTAGTCAGGCGTAGGTGAGACTGAATGGAAGTCTATAAAATCGCAAGTAACACACACAGAATTCTGGAGGAACTCAGGTAGCATCTATGGAGGGATAGAAACAGGCAATGTTTCATAAGTCCTGACAAAGGGTCTTGGCCTGAAGTGCTCAGTTGGTTAAGAAGGTGTATGGTGGTTTGGTCTTCATTCGTTGCGGGGCAATTCAAGAGCCGTGAGATAATGTTGTAGCTCTATAAAGCTCTGGTTAGACCACAGTTGGAGTATTGAGTTCACCTCTGGTGACCTCATTATCAGAAGGACATGGAAGCTTTTGAGAGGGTGCGGAGATGCTGCCTGGACTAGAGAGCATGTCTTGGGAGGATAGGTTGAATGAGCTAAGGCTTTTCTCTTTGGAACAAAGGAGGATGAGGTACTCAAGGTGACAGCCGGAGACTTTTTCCCCAAGCTGGAAATGGCTAATACAGTTATACTTTTAGGGTAATTGAGGAAATGGCCAATACTGTTCGGTAATTGGAGGAAAGTTGAAGGAAAATGTCAGACACAGTTTTTTTTAAAAGGTTCACAGAGAGCTGGATGCATGGAATGTACTGCCAGGAGTGGTGGTAGAGGCAGATACATTAGAAACATTAAAAAGACTCTTAGATAGGCACATGGATGATTGAAAAATGGAGGGCTATGTGAGAGGGAAAGGTTGGATTGATTTTGGAGTAAGGTGAAGGGTCGGCTCAACATTAGGGGCCAAAAGGCCTGTACTGTTATATGTTCTACGTTCAACTGCTATTAGAAGTGAGCTCTAGATTTCTACATCACTGCGCTCCTCAAAGGTCCAGCCCCTAAAATTTTTTACAGAACCACCTGGTCCCAGACACATTATTCCCTCAGGAGAACCCTTATTCCAAGCTGATTGATATGGAGCCAAATGAGTGGGCATTTTCTCCTGGACAGTGTCAAGATTCTTGTTCAATGTTTTCCCAATTAGTTTACAAGCAAACATACTCTCTTCTGGATGGAGGGATCTCCTGAGGTTCAGTGAATAGCCTGATGGAATGTAATCCCCAGAAGGGCTCCAGTGACCACAGACTGAGAGGGAATGAGAGGACAGTGAAGAAACAAGAATTATAAAAGGGACATGGACTAACTGTGATCCCACTGGGATCTCCCCAAACCTCTCCAGCCATGCAATTTGAAATAAAGAAATGTTGGGATAGGGCAGGAACAGTCATTGGAGTTCAGGAGGAAGGGAAAACTCATTTAAACCTATCAGATACTCAAAGCCCTGGATAGATTGGCTGGGGAGAGGATATTTCCGTTAGTAGCGAGTTGAAGACCTGAGGGACAACCTCAAAATAAAGGGATGTTCCTTTGGAACAGAGATGAAGAGGAATCTTTCCAGCCAGAGGGTAGTGCTGTTGAGGCCAAGTCACTGCGTGCATTTAAAAGAGATTGACAGGCTCTTAATTGGAAAAGGGATAAAGGGTTACAGAGAGGAGGGGAAGGAAGGGGTTGAATTTAAAAAAACATGACTGAATGGTGGTGCAGGCTCAATATGCCTAAGAGGCTAACTCTGTTCTTAAATCTCTGGGCAGAGGGGCTGTGGAAATGCCCAGCTGGTCAGGCAGCACCTATAGAGAAAAACGAGTCCTCGGCCCTGTCATAGGACAGGACCGACTTAAAACCGAGGCCAAATAAGTGAGGGTCATCAGCAGGAGAGGCCATTACCTGAATAACATCCCCAGCACTTTCCACCCTCTCATTTTCAATCTGCCTGAAGAGCTCCTTCTTCTTCTCCCGGTCACGGATGTCCGGGCTGGCCGCGCTGATCAGCATCCTCAGGTTTGCCGTGGGCGACCAGGGCTCAGGGGGCGACTTGTCGGGGAGCTTGCTCGGCGTCACCTGGACCCGGTCTGGGGTGCAGCACTTGCGCCTGGAGACGGCGCTGGGTGCCAGCTCCGTCTTCACTGGGGTCTTGGGCGAGCTTCTGAACCAGTTTTCCTGAACGAGAGATGGAGAGAGGCTGTGAGATCGTAGATCGAGGGTTTTTGGCCCATCCAGACATTCTGGTTGGGGAAGACTCCATGAATGGACCAGTCGACATCCAAGCGGAGGATGCTGCTCTCTTGTGGCAGCGCTCCACGTAAACGTACTCGGTGGTAGTGAGGGCTTTACTTGCAATGGAAACCCATCGCAGGCAACGCCCTCACCACCACTGAACACATCTACAAGGAGCAGTCACAAGAAGGCAAATTCTATTGTCAAGGACCCCCCAACCATCCAGACAATGCCGTCTTCTCGCTTGCCTGTAAGATCGGGGTTTAACTCCCATTACTGTCTGGAAGGAGCTTTTACGATCTCCCCGTGACTGTATGGGTTTCCTCCAAAACTCTGGTTTCTTCCCACGACTGAAAGACGAAAGTTTATGTGAGTTGTGGGCGTGCTACGTTGGTGCCAGAATCGTGGGACACCTGTGGGCTGCCCAGCACAATTCATGTTGATTGGATTTGATGCACTCTTGTGCATTTCACTGTATGTTTCAATGTACACGTGACAAATACAGGTAATTTTTTTTATCATCAAGCAGGAAGTACAGAAGCCTTAAGCCCCACACCACCGGATTCAGAATATTTATCATCCTGTAACCATCAGGCCCCTGAACCAGTGTGGATAACTTCACTCACCACAACACTGAACTGATTTCACAACTACCGACCCACTCTCAAGAAATCTACAACTCACATTCTCAGTATTATTTTTTCATTTACATGATTTGCCTTTTTTTGCAGCATGCTTGTTTATCAGTCTTTGTTCATGCATTTTTTGGTAAATTTTGTAGTATTTCTTTAATTTTCTGTAAATGCCTGCAAGGTGAATCTCAAGGTAGTAGCATACACATACTTTGATAATAAATTTTGCTTTGATTTTGATAATTTTTAAAATTTTATTTTATTTTGATACAGTACAGTAACAGGTCTTTCCAGCTCAACGAGCCCACACCTCCCAATTACACCACATGCTCAATTATCCTGTATTTCTTTGGAATGTGGGAGAAAACTGGAACGTCTGGAAGTAACGCACGTGGTTTCGGGGAGAACGTACAAACTCCTGACAGACAGTGGGGGGAAATCGAACCTTGACCTCACAGCCGGCGATGTAAAACTTTCCACCTACCGCTATACCACCGTGCACCAACATTCTGATGCAACCCAAAAAAACCCCCCACAGATGTTCCTCGCGTCAAAGGGGTTGGGGTGGGGGTAGAAGGAATCAGATTTTGTTTGGGTTGCACCAGGATATAGGTACAGTTAACACAGTGTTTAGCCAGAGGTTTACAGCTAGCCAGTTCCTCCAGCCATTTGTATTTTTGCTCAAAGTTCTCACAACCGCATTCTTCGTGCTTCCATCTACTTTCTCCCAATGTCCTCTCGTATTAAACATTACCACCCTGGGGGGAAAAGGTGCTGGCTCTCCCCTCCATGTGTGCCCTTCATCATTTTGTACTCCTCTATTGAGTCATCTCCCATCCTTCGTCACTCCAGACAGAAAAGCCCTGCCTCACTCTACCTGTCCTCATACGACACGCTCTCTAATCCAGGCAGCACCCTGCACCCTCTCTAAAGCTTCCACCTTTCCCATAGTGAAGCAACCAGAACTGAACACTAGATTAGAACAGTACAGGCCCTTCAGCCCACAATGTTGTGCTGACCTTTTAACCTACTCCAAGATCAATCTAATGCTTCCCTCCCAATAGGCCTCCATTGTCTTTCATTCATATGCCTATCAAGGAGTTTCTTAAATGTCCCAAACGTATCTTCCTCTACCACCACCCCGGTAGTGTGTTCCACGCACTTACCACTCGGTGTGGAAAAACTTGCCTCCGTCCCCCCCCCCCATCCCCACAACCCATACTTTCCTCCAGTCACATTAAAACTATCCCCTCTTGTATAGGACATTTCCACCCGGGAAAAGGTTGCCAGCTGTCCACTTGATTCTTATCATTTTGTACACTCTGTCAAGTCAGCTGTCAAGCTCCTTCACTTCGAAGAGAAAAGCCCCAGCTCACTCTACCCTTCTTTATAAGACATGCTCTCTAATCCAAACAACATCTGGGTAAACCTTCTCTGCACCCTCCCAAAAGCTTCCGCACTCTTCCTATAATGAGGCAGTTGGAATCGAACACAATATTGCAACAATAACAACTTTTGTTAATAAAACCATCGGAAAATGCTACAAAGTCAACAATACACTTGTGCACGCAACTGTAATGCGGGAATTCACAAGCAATGCGGTGCAGAGTAGGTCCACCCTTGAAAGTGACTATGACTAGATAACTGGCCAAACAGCCCAGGTTCTGTCCTGAGGTCCATGCTGATGATGTGGAGCTGGCAGGTCTCTCCCCCCCTGCCCCACCTCCCCATGACCCTGTGGGCTTCTCCCACCTCCCACAGGTGTGCTGGTCTGTGGTCACTGTAAGCTGCCTCCAGTATGTTGGTGAGTGGAACGAGCTGGAGGACGTGGCTGGGAACAACGGAAGACAGGCTGGACCAGGACCATTCAGGGACTTGGGCAATAGGTTCTTGTGACTGTCTGCTTTTCTGCTATCAAAACCATACGTGCTATGTGCTGTTGGTAACGTGCTCTCCACCTTGGAAAGGTGTTTTGTTTACCTGTATTCCATGTGTATGATTGAATGACAATTAAACTTGAACTTGCAACGTGGAGAGAATAAAAATCAGGTTCAGAAACATCTGATACATGTTGGGAAATGTGCTGCTTTGCAGCAGGACTGTACAAAACATAAAAAATTCCAATAATTTACACTGACATTAAAGAAATAAGCAGTGCAAAGAGAGAGCGAAATAGTGAGAGAGTGGGTCACGGATTATTCAGAAATCTGACGGCAGAGGGGCAGAAGCTGCTCCTAAAACATCGAGTGCGGGTCTTCAGACTCCTGTACTGTAGCTCCTCCCAATGGCAGTAATGAGAGGAGGGAATGCCCAGGATGGTGAGGGTTTTTAATGATGGACGCTGCCCCCTTGAGGCACCGCCTTTTTGAACATGTCCTCGATGGTGGGGAGGGTTGTGCCCGTCACTGCTGGGGGTGGGGGAAGAGATTGTGCCGTGGTGGTCGAGCTATGTAGATAGTTGGTAAACAAAGGTTGTCATGGGCGCAGAGGATTTAATATAATCACCAGCTACCATATTATAAAATGGCATAAAGAACCAGGTGGCCTCTTCCTTATCACTGGGATGTGTCATGAAATCTGTCTTGCAGCAGCACAGTGCAATACATAAAAAGAATGCTAAGTTTCAATAAGAATCGTGCAAGGAGGGAGCAAAATAGCAAGAGTGTGTGTTCATGGACCATTCAGAAACCTGACGGCAGAGGGGAACAAGCTGTTCCTGACATGTTGAGTGTGTGTCTTCAGGCTCTGTACCCCTCCCTGATGGGAGTAACGAAAAGAAGGGATTCCCCTGCTGGTGAGATGCCACCTTGAGAGGTGCTGGGATCAGTGTAGGTCTACTGTAAAAAAATGGAGTGTACTGGCTGTCTGTGGCGTATGACCTGAATAATTAGATTCAATGAGTAAAGATCCACCAGAAAGAATTCTATCACACACCTGGAGAGGAGGGACAGGTTTTGAACGCAAAATGTTAACAGCTTCCATAGCTAGAGATTCAAGGTTGTTTATTGTCATTCTTCAGCACAGGCGCGTAAAGGAGAATGAAATGATTGTTACTCCTGATCCAAAGGAGCATAAAAAAACCAATATGCATAAAGAATACAAGAAATACTAAAGCAATCCCACAAAATACAAAGCCAGACTTGCTGCATTGAATAATACTTACAGCAGTTTAACCTCCCAGCTAAAATTTTACACACAAGATCACTAGACAAAGTAGGCCATTCGGCCCATTGAGTCCGCTCCGCCACTCCACCATGAGCTAAACTATTCTCCCATTGAGTTCCAATTTCCAGCCTTTTCCCCAAATCCCTTGATACCCTGACTAATTAGATACCTATCAATCTCCTTCTTGAACAACTCAATGATCAGGCCTCCACAGCTGTATGTGGCAACGAATTCCTTAAATCCACGACCCTCTGGCTAAAGAAATTTCTCCTCATCTATTTTAAATGGGTACCCTCTAATTCTAAGACTGTGGCCTCTTGTCCTGGACTCACCCACCAAGGGAAACAGCCTTTCCACATCTACTCTATCCAACCCTTTCAACATTCGAAATGTTTCTATGAGATCCCCTCTCATTCTTCTATACTCTAACGAATACAGTCCAAGAGCAGACAAACACTCCTCACATGTTAGTCCCTGCATTCCAGGAATCATCCTGGTAAATCTTCGCTGAACTCTCTCCAACATCAGAACATCCCTTCTAAGATAGGGGGCCCAAAACTGCACACAGTATTCCAAATGAGGTCTGTCCTTCAGAAGTGCAGTGTTCCCTCCAACCCTCACCCGAGATGTACAGGAAGATGACCGGCATGGAATGAGTGTATAACCAGACTTTTCCCCCAGTGTGGAAATGGCTATAGGGGGTCATTTTAAGGCGATTGGAGGCAAGTATAGGGATGCCAGCGGTGAGCGGTGGGTGCGCGGGCGCTCTGTCAGCGGTGGCGGTAGAGACAGTTACATTAGGGACATTTAAGAGACTCTTAGACAGACAGCCGGATGAAAGAAAAACGGAGGGCTATGTGGGAGGGAAGGAAGCATTAGATTGATCCCGTAGCAGTTAAAAGGTCGGCGCAACTTGGGCTGAAGGGCCTGTACGGGTTGATGTTCCGAGTCCGATATTCTATGTGACCCCTCCCCCCACTTTTACGGGAAATCTCTGAGCAACGCAGAAAGTGCCGGAGAAACTCAGCAAGTCAAGGAGCATCTGTGGACGGGAATAAACAGCCGGCGTTTCGGGCCGAACCCCTCAGCAGTCAGACAGAAGAGCGTCACCTTCATTGGCAGCCTCCCGTTGGAGAGTTGTATTTTGTAATTCTACGTGGAATGCTAACATCCTCT
Organism: Mobula hypostoma; assembly: GCF_963921235.1. Classification (NCBI taxonomy): domain Eukaryota; kingdom Metazoa; phylum Chordata; class Chondrichthyes; order Myliobatiformes; family Myliobatidae; genus Mobula; species Mobula hypostoma. The sequence continues at coordinate 66,848,098 of NC_086105.1, forward strand.
ATAATTATTTCTACACATAAACTTTAGGAGAATATTCCTCGTGTTTACGAATAAACTGACTTGTTTAATTTACCTTCTGTGCACTGTGAGCTTCGTCATTGACTGTGTTCGGGGCGACATCGCACTTTCCTATTCGTTTTCCCCGGAGGTCTTTCAATTTCAAACACTCCATCTAAAGTTAAACAAGCACATTAAGGCAGACTTCTTACAAAAAGTAAATGCCTTCGTAACAAACGATTTTCGTTATCGGCACGACGGAATAACCAGTATATTCTCCGCACCTTGTACAACGGTGTTGGGGTACTAACAGGCGCCGTGCGCTGGACTGCTTCTGCCTATTGCGAAAGTCAAGAAGTTTCTTAGCGCCAAGTATTGCCTCCAAGTTGGAGACCAACTTGAAAAATTCCGTTCGTACAAACCCTTCGCACAAGCAGAATTTAAGAACGAAAATCGGAGCTAAATTTCAAAGCACGTCGACTAGTTGAGGAGTTTGAAATCTCTGGAAAGAACTGCTCCGTTAATTCGTTTTCAAATTTGGCGCAAAAAAAGGTGGACGTTACAACTTGACATAAACCCCTCCATGGGCAGCCGGTTTTTCAAGACACTCATTAAAGAGGAGCAGAGCGATGACTGTAGTTGAGATTAACATGTAAAAATGCATAATATGTATGTAGTAGAAAAAAGTAATAAGAAATTCAAACACAAAAGCTACTGAAGCAACAAGTTATAAACCTAGAGTAGACACACAAACGGCTGAAGAAAAAAATCCAGGACAATATCTGGAAAGAAATTAACAAAAGTTACACGATAAGTTTAACAAAGTTTGTTGCAGTAAAGGGAGGTTTGTTTGAATGAATGAACGAATGAATGAATGAACGAAACTGACTCACCCTGATCCGGGGTTGGTTTTAACGCTATAACTCAGCGTTAGGTACAGCAGTAGTGGCGAGCGGCTGCATCTGGCGAGGCGCGGAAGCGGTGCACCGTATCCCGTCCCCTCCCTACGGCTCCGGCTCTCCCCACCCTCCCGGGACCCCAGCCGCCACCCAGCGAACCCGCGAAATCTGCGATTCTGGCGCCCTCCAACATTCCGAAAGACGTCAGAGCGCCGCTAGCCAATGGCGAAAGGCTTCGGGGTGGATACTGTGAAGGAGCGGCCAATCGGCCTCTGGCGGCTCGCTTGCTTCCGGGTCGCTTTGGCGCGGTGCTCGGCGCGCTTCGGGGGAAAGCTGGATAGAGGAGGTGAACGCCCCCTTTACCAGCACGATTCCTTGTCCTTCCTCCTCATTCTCTTTGCCTCCCTCCTTGACCCTTTCCCTCCCGACCCTTCTTTATCGACTCTTTCCCTCCGCCGACTCTCCTAACTTGTCTCTTCTCTTTCTGACCCTTCTATCTCAGTCCTTCCTCCTTCCTTTGACTGCTCCACGATGTTCCTCACTCGCCCTTTCTTTGACCGTCCTTACTTGACCAATTTCCTCCCCTCCCTTCTCCATGATAATCCTTTCCCACTCTGCCTATCATCCCTCCCCCTCTTAATTTATATAATTCTGGGATCAGCGTAATAAAAAACATTTCAGATACTGTATATAAAGAATAAATAGAGGCGAGAGTGGAAATTGGACCATTGGAAAATTACGCTGCAGAGATAGTAATGGGGGAACAAAGAAATGGCGGAGGAACTTAATAATCTTGCGTCAGTGGAAGGTACTAGCAGTGTGCCAGAAATTCAAGAGTGTACGGTAGCAGAAGTGAGTGTAGTTGTTATTACTAAGGAGAAGGTGCTTGGGAAACTGAAAGGTCTGAGGATAGATAAATCAGGTGGGACCAGGGTTCTGAAGGAGGTGGATGGAGAGAAATGGGGAGGTATTAGTAACGAAATTTAAAGAATTACTAGAATCTAGAATATTCTTAGTTGATGAGCAGAGGAATCTTGTAGTCTAGGTTCATAGCTCCCTATAAGTGGCTGATGTAGTGGTCATTTGATAAGCTTGCCTTTACTGAGCCGTTGAGCTCAAGAGTCAGGAAGTTATCCTGTAGCTTTATAAAACTCCAGTTCAGCTGCACTTGGAGAATTGCAAACACTTGTGATTGCCCCATTACAGGAAGGATGTTGAGGCTTTGGAGAGGGTGTAGAAGTTGTTTACCAGGATGTTGTCTGGATTAGAGGGCATGTGCTACAACAGAGATTGGATAAACTTGGATTATTTTCTCTGGAGCAGCAGAAACTGATAGAGATTTATAAGATTATGAGATGCACAGGCAGAGCAGACAGACAACATCTCTTTCTCAGAGTTGAAGCATCTAATACCAGAGGGTATGCATTTAAGGTGAGCGGGGGTAATTTCAAAATGAGATGTCAGGGGTAAGATTTTAACCCAGAGAGTGGTGGGTGTGTGGAATGTGCTGCCTGGGGTGGTGATAGAGGCATATGCCTTAGGGACTTTTAAGAGATGTTTTGATAGGCATTTGAATGGCAGGAAAATGGAAGGATAGAGCGTTGAGATTTGGGAAGCTTTTAAAAAGCAACAGAAGGCAACTAAAAAGCCATAGGAGGAAAAAGATGAAACATTAAGGTAAATTAGCCAATAATATAAGAGGACACAAAAGGTTTTTTCAAATATATAGAGTAAATGAGAGGTGAATGTAAATATTGGACGGCTGAAAAATGACTGTGGAATGGTAGTAATGGGGGATAAGGAAATAGACAAACTCAACAAGTATTTTGCATCAGTCTTCACTGTGGAAGACAGTAGCAGTGTGCTGGAAGTTTGAGAGTGTCGGGGAAGAAGTGAGTGCAGTTGCTATTACTTGGGAAGCTGACAGGTCTGAAGGTGGATATGTCACCTGGACCAGATGGACTACACTCCAGGGTTCTGAAAGAGGTAGCTGAAGAGATTGTGGAGGCATTAGTAATGGTCTTTCAGGAACCATTAGATTCTGGAAGACTGGAAAATTGCAAATGAAACTCCACTCTTTAAGAAGGGAGGGAGGCAGAAAAAAAGGAAATTATAGACCAGTTAGCCTGACCTCAATGGTAGGGAAGATTTATTATTAAGGATGAGGTTTTGCAGTTCTTGGAGGCACATGATAAAATGGGCATAGGTTAGCATGGTTTCCTTGAGGAGAAACTTGCCTGACAGATCTTGGAATCTGAGGAAATAACAAGCAGGATAGATAAAGGAGAACTGGTGGATGTTATGTACTTGTATTTGCAAAAGGTCTTTGATAAAGTGCCACACATGCAAGATAAAGCTAGTATTATAGGAAAGATACCAGTGCTCCTTCAGCTCCTCCCACTTCCTCCAAACCAAAGGTGTAGCCATAGGCACTCACATGGGTCCCAGCTATGCCTGCCTTTTTGGCTACGTGGAACAGTCTATGTTCCAAGCCTACACCAGTATCACAACTCAACTTTTCCTCTGCGACAACGACGACTGCATTGGGGCTGCTCCTGCACCAATACTGAGCCTGTGGATGTCATCAACTTTGCCTCTAATTTCCACCCTGCCCTCATTAAACCGGTCCATTTCCGACACCTCCCTCCCCTTTCTCAATCTCTCTGTCTCTATCTCTGGAGACAGTTTGTCTACTGATAACTTTTACAGACCCACTGATTCTCACAGCTACCTCGACTAAACCTCTTCCCACCCTCTCACCTGTAAAAATGCCATCCCTTTCTCTCAGTTCCTCCATCTTCAATGCATCTGTGCTTAGGATGAGGATTTTCATTCTAGAACTAATGAAATGTGCCCCTTCTTCAAAGAAAGGGGCTTTCTTTCCTCTACCATCAATGCCGCCCTCATCTGCATCTCTTCTATTTTGTGCATGTCTGCCCTCACCTAATCCTCCCGCCACCCCACCAGGAATAGGATTCCTTTTGTCCTCACCTACCACCCCAGTAGCCTCTGCATCCAGCACATAATTCTCTGTAACTTCCGCCACCTCCACTGGGATCTCACCACCAAGCCCGTTATTCCCTCTCCCCCCCCCCACCACTTTCTGCTTTCTGCAGGAGTCGCTCCCTACGTGACTCCCTTGTCCATTCATCTCTCCCCACCGATCTCCCTCCTGGTACTTATTCTTGCAAGTGGAACAAGTGCTACACCTCCCTCATTCAGGGCCCCAAACAGTCCTTCCAGGTGAGGTGACACTTCACCTGTGAGACTGTTGGGGTCATCTGCTGTATTTGATGCTCACAGTGTGGCCTCCTGTGCACATCAGTGAGATATGACATAGATTGGGAGACCACTTCGCCAAGCACCTGTGCTCCGTCTGCGGGATCTCCCTGTGGCCATCCACTTTAGTCCTACTTCCTATTCCCATTCCGACTTGTCAGTTCATGGCCTTCTCTACTACCATGGTGAGGCCACACTCGGGTTGGAGGAGCAAAGCCTTGTATTCCATCTGGGTAGCCTCCAAATTGATAATTCCCACCCCCTTGCCATACCTCATTCCCATTTCCCCCTCTCAGCTTACCTGCCCACTCCACACTCCCCACTCTCTTTCTTTCTTGGTCATCTACCCTCTCCTATCAGAATCAACCTTCTCCAACTCTTTATCTCTTTCACCTATCAGCTTCCCAGCTCTTTACTTCACGCCTCCCCCCTCCCGATTTCATCTATCACCTACCACCTTGGACTTCTTTCTTCCCTCCCTCTACCTTCTTGCTCTAAATCCTTTTCCAGTCCTGTCGACGGGTCTTGGCTCCAAATGGCGACTGTACTCTTTTCTGTAGATGCTGCCTGGCCTGCTGAGTTCCTCCAGCATTTTGCTTGTGTTGCTTGGATAGAAGATTGACTGACTGGCAAGAGGCAAAGAATTGGAATAAAGGGAGCCTTTTCTGGTTGGTTGCCAGTGACTAGTGGTTTACCGTAAGAGTTGGTGTTGGGATTGCTTCTTTTCACATTGTAGGTCAATAATTTGGATAAGGAATTGATGGCTTTGTGGCCAAGTTGTGGACGATACGAAGATAAATGGAGGTGCAGGTGGTGTTGAGGAAGCAGGGAGTCTGTAGAAGGACCTAGACAGAGGGGCAAAGAAGTGGCAGATAGAATATAATGTGGAGAAGGAATAAAGGTGAAGACTTTTCTAAATGGGGAGAAAATTCAAAAGTCAGAGGTGCAAAGGGGCTTGAGGCTCCTTGTGAAGGGTTCCCTAAAGATTAACTTGCAGGTTCTGTCGATGGTGAGGAAGGCATTCATTTCGAGAGGACTAGAATGAAAAGCAAGGATGTAATGCTGAGGCTTTATAAAGCATTGCTCAGACCGCTTTGGAGTATCATAAGCAGTTTTGGGCCCCTTATCTAAGAAAGGACGGGCTGGCATTGGAGAGGGTCCAGAGAAGGTTCACGAGGGTGATTTTGGGAATGAAAGGGTTAACATAGGAGTGTTTGATGGCTCTGGGCCTGTTCTCACTGGAGTTCAGATGATGTTGGGGAAGTCCAGAACAAGGGGTCACAGTTTAAGGATAAAGGGGAAGCCTTTTAGGACCGAGATGAGGAAAAACTTCTTCACACAGAGAGTGGTGAATCTGTGGAATTCTCTGCCACAGGAAACAGTTGAGGCCAGTTCATTGGCTATATTTGAGAGGAAGTTAGATATGGTCCTTGTGGCTAAAGGGATTAGGGGGTATGGAGAGAAGGCAGGTACAGGGTTCTGAGTTGGATGATCAGCCATGATCATACTGGATGGCAGTGCAGGCTTGAAGGGCCGAATGGCCTACTCCTGCACCTATTTTCTATGTTTCTATGAATTGGGGGGGATCTCATTGAAACCTATAGAATATTGAAAGCCTAGATAAAGTGGATATGGAGAGGATGTTTCCCAGAGAGGGAGAGTCCAGGACCGGGTGGCACAGCTTCAGAACAGAAGGATGTATGTTTGGAACAGAGATGAGGATGACTTTCTTTCAGGCAGAAGCTGGTGAATCTGTGGAATTCATTGCCACAGATGGTCATGGCCAAATCATTGGGTATATTTAAAGTCTGAGTGTCAAAGTCTATGGGGAGAAGGCAGGAGAATGTGATTGAGATGGGTTATAAATCAGCCGTAACTGAATGGCAGAGCGAACTCGATGGACTGAATGGCCTAATTCTGCCACAGGTTGAGGGTTCAGAGTAGACTGGATGAATAAGTGGGGAGTCCACTATCATATTCCTGACTGGGCAGTTGGGATATCATGTTACTGTTGTGTAAGATATTGGTGAAATTCCATTTGTGTGTATTTCTGCTTGCCTTGGTATAGGAAGGGTTAAACTAGGGTGGGCTCAAAACGTACTAGGGTGAGAATGTTGCTGAGACTTGGAGCATCTGAGCTGTAAGGAGGGACACATTAGAGTGACAGCATGAACAGTAATTCCTCCAACTTCCACTGGTAATTCCTCCTCCCTCCTTTTTTCTATTTCCCATTCTACCTCCCTTCTTTTCCCTTCCCATCTCCTTGCCTGCCTATTGCCTCCCTCTGGTGCCCTTCCTCATTCCCTTTATCCCACGGTACACCCTCCTCTCTATCAGATTCCTTCCTCAGACCTGTACCTCTTACACCTCTCACCCTCCAGCTGTTCACTTCATTTGTGGTCCCCTACCCCCTCACCCTTCAGGTTCCAGCTTGTACTTTCTCCGCCCCTGCCCCCCCCACCTTCATTTCTGGCTTCTGCCCCCTTCCTTTCCAGTCCAGATGAAGGGTGTCAGCCCAAAACGTCAACAGTTTCTTCCCCTCCATTGATGCTACCTGACTTGCTGAGTTCCTCCAGCATTTTGTGAGTTGGTCGGGATAGAGCAGGATTGTTTTTCTTGGAGCGGAGCAGGCTATGGGTTTTTACAAAATGGTAAGGGGCAGAGATAAGGTGGGTGGTTACACTCCTTTCCCCAGGGTAGGGAGTCCAAAACAAAAAGGCATAGGTTTAAGGTGGGGGGGGGGAGATTTAAAGGGAATCTGAGGGGCAAAGCGGTGGTTGTAAGGAACTTTTTCATCCAAAGTATATGTAAAATATTAAATTTATGATAAAATTAAATAAAAAATTCAATGGCTGAAACAGTAGTTAAAAGGCATTTGGACGGGTACATGGAAAAGAAAGGTTAGGGATATAGGTCCATTGCAGGCAAATGGGACTAGCTCAGGTAGGCACTTTGCTTGGCATGAATGAGTTGGTCCGATGGACCTGTTTCCATAAGATCATAAGATGTAGGAGCAGAATTAGGCCATTCAGTCCATTGTGTCTTCTCCACCATTTCATCATGGCTGATCCATTTTCCCTCTCAGCCCCAATCTCCTGCCTTCTCCTCATATCCCCTTGGTTAGTTGGTTGGCATCCGTCTGTCTGGAAGGACAATGGGTGACGATGATCATCCTCACAAGCCTGGACGGAAGGCATGGAGATCCTGAGATGTCCAGTTGTCAAGATCCCCCTCTCGGCCTCACTAGTGTAGTCCAAAGGGAAGCTTATGAAGCAATATGCTTGGCACCAACTTGGCTGCAGGAGCTGCCGGAAGGATGTTCAATGACGTCCAGCCACCTTAGGGGCTCCGCTCCAGATTTGCTGTCTGGGTTTACTCCCGTAGCCTTTGTCTCTCCCGAAGCTACCCACAAGGCAATGGGGCTATTTACCCATAGCTTGGGATCTGGTTCACGAGCACCAGGGCCTGCGTGCTACATGTGCAGGGACCAGACCTCCTCCCTGTCCTCTGTAGTTCAGCCTGAGTCCAAAGGGAGTTCAGTTTCGGTGTGTAGCCAGCGAGGAGGCACGACATGAGGCTTGCTGTTGGAGAGGCTATGTACTGGCAGGGACAGACCTGCACATTCAGCTCTCCTTTTCGCAAGACTGCTAGCCAGCAGTGGAAGCTGAAAATGAAAACGACAATGTCTACCCACACCAGACACATCACAACAAACATATCCCTTTATTCCCTGACTAATCAAGAATCTCTCAACCTTTGCCTTAAATATATCCAATGACTTGGCCTCCTCAGCCGTCTATGGCAACAGATTCCACAGATTCACCACTCTCTGGCTAAAGAAATTCCTTGTCATCTTCATTTTAAAAGGATGGCCCTCTATTCTGAGACTATGTCCTCTGGTTGTAGACACCCCCACCATAGGAAACATCCTCTCTATCAAGGTCTTTAAACATTTGATAGGTTTCAATGAGGCACCCTTCCCCTTGTTCTTCTGAATTCCAGTGCTCTATGATTCTGATTGCCTTTCTCCCTTCCCTCCTGGCTTTCGTCCCCCAACTCACTCCATTCTCTGAATGGCCTTGCTTCACCCCCAGCTCTGCCCTTCCCACCCCCTCCTCGCCCTCCCTAATGCAACAGCCCAAAGCACCTCAACTTTCCTTCAGAAAGTGGTTATCTCCTGTCACCAATGGGGCTTTCATTCCTGCCACAGTCTGTATGTTCTCCCAGTGACCGTGTGGGTTTCCACAGGGTGCTCTGGTTTCCTTCCACATTCCAAAGACATTGGGATTCGTAAGGTTTAGTAAGTTGTGAGCATGCTGTGTGGGCACCAGAAACCCACACGTGGTGATACTTGTGGGCTGCCCCCAGCACATTCTCAGACTGCAGTGGTTATTGACACAAATAACACATTTCATTGTATATTTCGATGTGCATGTGATGAATAAAGCTGATTTTTTAAATCTTTATATCATTTAACTGTAGAAGTTTCCCCATCATTAGTGGGGGAATGTTGCAACTTTTACAAATTTTACAATTTCACGACAATCTGATAGTAAACCCGATTCTGATTAACAGGCACAAAATGGTGGAGGAACTTAGCATTTAAGGAAATGAATAAACAGTTGACGTTTCGGGCCGGTACCCTTCATTGGGACTGGAAATGAAGGGAAGGTGCCGGAATAAAAAGGTGGTTGGGGGGTGGGTGGGGGGGGGGGAAGGGAGAGAAAGGAAGACCAGCTAGAAGGTGAGAGGTGAAGTCAGGAGGGTGGGAAAGGTAAAGAGCTGGAGAAGGAGGAATCTAATCGGAGAGGAGAGTGGGCCATTGGAGAAAGGGAAGAAGGAGGGTCACCAGGGGGAGGTGACAAGGGGCCAGAGTGGGGAATAGAAGCAGAGGGAAAGGGGAGGGGAAAAAGAGATAAAAGTACCAGAAGGAGAAATCAATGTTCATGCCATCAGGTTGGAGGCTGCCCAGATGGAATGCGAGATATTGGTCCTCCACCCTGAAAGTGGCCTCATCATGGCAGAAGAGGGGGTGTGGACCGACAGATCAGAACAGGAATGGGGATAGGAATTAAAATGGCTAACCACTGGGAAATTCTGCTTTTGGCGGATGGAGTGGAGCTGCTCGACAAAACTCTCCCAATTGACTTCAGGTCTCACCAATATAGGGGAGGCTGTATCAGGAGCACTGGATACCAGAGACAACCCTGACAGATTCACAGATGAAGTGTTGCCTGTTTGGGGCCCTGAATGGAGGTGAGTGGGCATAGAAAGCATTTCGCTTGCATGCAGGATCTGTGCCAGGAGGGAGAGATCCCTGCGGAAAGCCAGGAGGGGGGAGTGGAAGTAGGATCCCATTGAAGATGGTGATCGTTGCAGAGAATAATGTGTTGGATTTGGAGGCTTGTGTGGTGGTAGGTGAGGACAAGAGGAATTCTACCCCTGTTAAGGCAACGGAGGACAGGGGAAGCGTGGATGTCCGGGTAATAGAGGAGATGTGGGTAAGGGCAGCATCAGTGATGGAGGAAGGGAAGCCCCCATTCTTTGACGAAAGAGGACTTCTCAGTTGTCCTGAAAAGGAAGGCCTCACTCTGGGAACAGATGTAGTGGGCACAAAGGAACTGAAAAAAGGGATTAGCATTTTTACAGGAGACAGGGTGGGAAAAGCCAAGATAGCCATGGGAATCAGGTTTGTAAAAGATGTTGGTAGACAACTTGTCTCCAGAGGTGGAGACAGATTGAAAAAGGGGAGGGAGGTGTCAGAAATGGATTAAGTGAATTTAAGGGCAGGGTGGGAGTTGGAGGCAAAATTCATGAAATTAATGAGCTCAGCATGGGTGCATGAAGCAGCACCAATGCGTTGTCAACGTAGCTGAATTGGGGAGCATTACCGGGGAAGGCTTGGAATGTGAACTGTTCCACATAGTCAATGAAAACGCAGGCATAGCTGGGGCCCATGCGGGTGCCCATTGGGTTTGTAGAAAGTGGGAGGAGAAACTGTTGAAGGGAAATTGTTTTGCCAGACGGACGGAGTGGTGGTGGAGGGGAACTTTCTGGTCTGTTGTTGAGAAAGAAGCGGAGGGCTTTAAGTCCTTTATGATAAGGGAGAGAAGTGTATAGGGTCTGGGCATCCATGATGAAAGAGTGGTGGCCAGGGCCAGATTCTGATATCTGGACCAATGAAGAGAGAGGAAAGGTTTACATAGGCAAACAATCTAAAAGATGTTGAGTTTAGAGAGTTACACACACAAAATGCTGGAGGAACTCTGCTGGTCAGGCAGGGGTTCCCAACCTTTTTTATGTCATGGACCATTAGCCTGTTTGGGAACCCCCGATCTATGGAATGGAATGAAGAGTTGACATTTTGGGCTGAGACACTTTATCAGGACTGGAAAAGAAGGGGGACGAAGCCAGAATAAGAAGGTGGGGTGGGGGGTGGAGGAATATAGGTTGGCAGGTGACAGGTGAAACTCAGTGAGAAGGTGGGTGCGGGAGGATGAAGTGCGAAGCTGGGAGGTGATGGGTGGAAGAGCTAAGGGGCTGAAGAAGAAGGAATCTGGAGAGGAGAGTGGACCATGGGAGGAGAGAGCATACAATGTTTTGTTTATTATACCACTGTTTTTGTTATGAAAACCCTACATTTTTATAGTGGCCATCAGGATGACTTCACCTCCCAAGTTGCTCTATGTACAAATAACTGTTGTCACTTGTGAGATGAAATGACAGTGGCCCATGAAGAAAGGGGAGTAGGGGCACCTGAGAGAGGCAGGTGAGAAGAGAAGGGGTGAGAGGGGAACCAGAACGGGGAGTGGAAAAAGAGAAGAGCAGTGGGGAGAAATTACCGGAAGTTAGAGCACCTTCGCTGTGTCGGCCACAATAGGTGAGATCTCCCACTGGCTTCCCATTTCAGTTTGACTTCCCATTCCCAATCCGACATGTCGGTCCGTGGCCTCCTCCACTGAGCCTCTGTGGTGGTTGCACTAAGTTTTGGTGTGCCCTTCAGCACATACTCCTGTAGTCTGGAATGTGCCAGCCGGCAGCATTCCTGCACACTCTAGACACCTCGATGTGCTGGCACACCAGTAAACCGCAGGGATCTTTAACCCAGTCGGTTATCGTCCAGCAGCACTTGATAGCCACCTCCATGTGCGTGCCTGCGAGCAGCCCATAGATTTGAAAGTCTTCTGTCAAGAAGATGAACCGTGCATCTTTTCATGAAAAGATGAAGAGGCTAAAGAAATTCAGCATGTCCCTGCCAACCCTTAACAATTTTTATTGGTACACCAGAGGAAACAGGATGCATCAGATCCTGGAATGGCAACTTCCCTGCCGTGACTGCAGAGAGTTGTGAACTCAGCTCAGTATATCACGGAATCCAGCCTCCCCTTCCCAGACTCTATCTACTTTTCTTGCTCTCTCAGTAAACAATCAAAGACCCCACATGCCTGGCCATTCTCTCTTCTCCCCTCTCCCGTCGGGCAGAAGACACAGAAGTCTGAAAGCATGTGTCACCAGGCTCAGGGACAGGCTCTAACCAGCTCTTATCACTCTTGAATGGTCCCCTAGGTGAATAAGATGGACTCTTGACCTCATAATCTATTTCATTATAGTCTTGCACTTTACTATTTACCACAAACAAGAGAAAATCTGCAGATGCTGGAAATATCGAGCAACACACACAAAATGATGGAGGAACAGGCAGCATTGATGGAATAAATAGGTAGTCGATATTTTGGGCCAAGACCCTTCATCAGGAATTCTGTGTGTTGTTTACACTTTCTTTGTAGCTATTACACTTTATTCTGCATCCTGTTACTGTTTGACCTCGTTCTACCTCAATGCAATGTGTAATAATCTGAACTGTATGAACAGAATGCAAGGCAAACTTTTCTCTGTACGTGTGATAATAATAACCGATTTCACTACCCTTGATGGGGCCCATTCCATCGAGGCTTTGGGTCCGAGGAGTTCTGACAGTATTTTGGGCAGGCATCCTGTCCTCTCTCTCTGGGATCTGGTTTGTCGTCTTGTCCTTTTTGGGAAGACCTCTAACTACTGGCTCTGTAAAAGAGGAGCATGACCCCAGCTCAACAGCCTCCCTTGCAATGGGTGCCACTAAAATGATCTTCTGAATATAATACAAGAACGTGTTTGAATAATTGACCTGATGCCTGGGGACATTCAACATTCCACAATCCTGTTTAGTCAGCATTACGTTCGACCATGGAAAGAAACCAAATCTGTCCTCTCGAGGAGCAAGCAAAGATCTTTGTTTTCAGTGAACGAATCAGAAGCTAATTTTAACTTGGAGCAGAACTTCTGTCTGCCTTGCGTTATTGATGCATGGGGTAGGTTAGCACCTAATGCAGAAGTTGCTGGTTTAATTTAGGCCATTGGGAAGGAATTGAATCAATTTCTAATCCTGCAGAGAGGAAATGAATATAGATTTGTTTAGCTAAGAAATAAAAATAGTCAGGTTTGATCCTGACAAAAGTGCTGGATGGTAATGAGATGAACGTTGTTGCCTGCTTCCTATATTCTTGTGTTCTAATAAATTAATAATCCAATTCTTCACTCCACCAGAGGCACCACACAGCTGCTGTTTAGAAAGGCAAAGAGTACGAAAGAGGTCGTTTCAACTTAGTCACAGAGGAAGAAAAATCTTGAACTAATATGGTCTTGTGTGTAGACTCTCTGAACACATTGAATGGTAGTTACAGTGATTATGTGGGGGAATTACAATAGATATTTAATGATTTATACTTAATAAGAAACCTGCAAATGATAACTGAGCCTGAAGAGACTTAGTGTTTTAAGAACAGCTTCTTCCTCTCTGCCGTCAGATTACTGAACAGACAATGAACCAACCCATAAGACATAAGAGCAGAATTAGGCCATTCGACCCATCAAGTCTGCTCCACCTTTCCATCCTGGCTGATTTATTATCCCTCTCAAATAAGACCATAAGACATGGGAGCAGATGAACACTACCTCACTATTTTTGAACTCTTTGTAACACTTATTTAATTATATATATATGTACACACACAAATATATATTTTTGTTTCCTTTGTAATCAATAGATTTTTAAAAATGTATTGCTGCCATAACAGCAAATTTTATGACATATGATAACAAAACCTGGTCCTGATTCCGATACAAGCATTGGCTGCAGGGCTGGAAATGTTTTAAAGTTCAGTATGGTGCAGTTTTGCAATGGAGTCACTGCCCTAGAGCTTAAGTGAGCTGGGTTTATTCCTGCCTACTGGTTTAAGATCAAGTTTATTATCATAAACACACATACACAGGGAATAAATTCCATGAAAGTTAGTTCTTTTGGTGCCATAGCAGCACAATCCATACAAATACAGGAACATCTCCAAGTTGTGCACCCGAGGTTTGGAATGATTTACGTGATCAGAAGTGCAACAGTAGTAAACATTGAACTGATCCCACGGCCTATGGACTCACTTTCAAGGACGCTACAACCCATCTTCTCAGAATTGTTGGTTAATTCATTAATTTTATTTTCAATTTGCAGATTTTGTTTTTCACACACTGGTTGGTTGTTGGTAGTCTTTCATTATTTCTATTGTATTTCTTTGTTCTACTGTGAATACCTGCAAGAAAATGAATGGTGACATACATACTTTGAACTTTGACTCTGCCCAATACAACCCAAGTATATTTCTCCCCATTACCAGTCGTATCTACAGGAGTCGTTACCTCTAGAAGGCAACATCCATCGTCAAAGATGCCCATCATCCGGGCCATGGTGTTCTCACACCTACCATTGGGCAGGAGGTGTAAAAGCCTGTCCTACACCATCAGCTTCAAGAACAGATACTTCCCTTCAACCGTTCAGTTCTGCACAACCCTATCCACTACAGTTCAGCAACACTGTGATCACTTTGCCACTATAAGAAATGTTTTTTTGTTCTAGTTTTGTTTTCTTGTAAAAGTAGTTTTCCTTATGAATACTGCTATGTGACGCTGCTGCAAGTAAGTTTTTATTGCACCTGTGCATACCTGCCTCCAGGAGGACCATAACCTTGTGGTTTGGAGGCTAGGGTGCCTCAGTGACCCAGACAGCTATATTGGCTGCAGTCAGGGCTTTATTCTTTGGCTCTTCGTGGGGTCACCCATGCCAAACAGCTCAAAGGGTAGAGGCCAGACTAAGAGTGGTCCACCGACCCTCCGGGTTCAGGGTTCACTTCAGGGCTAATGACCCTGACTGGTCAAGCAAAATTGTTGTGGAAACAAAAATGAAGAATCCTTCTACATCTGAGTGCGATGGTATTCCTGAGTCTCCTGCTGGGGCTTGCATGCATGACAGTGAAAACTAAGCTACTGACACAGTGGAGAAAGCCTTGAACATAGCCAGATATGGAAGATCTTCACTGCAGCCCTAAACGCCAGCGGGGTAACGGGAAGTAGGTAGGTAGATGGATACATGCATTTTTTTATTCATTTACAGGTTGTGCATGTCACCAGCTAAACCAGCATTTATTGCCCATCCCTAGTTGCCCTTGAGAAGGTGGTGATGAGCTGCCTTCTTGAACCGCTGCAGTCCCTGAGGTGCAGGTGCACCCACAGTGCTGTTAGGGAGGGGATTCCATGATCTTGACCCAGCGACAATGAAGGAACGGCGATATGTTTCCAAGTCAGGATGGTGAGTGACGTGGAGGGGGATTTCCAAGTGGTGGTGTTCCCAAGTATCTGCTGTTCTCGTCCTTCTACATGGTAGTGGTTGTGGGTCTGGAAAGTGCTGCCTTTGGAATTCTGGTGTGTTGCAGTGCATCTTGTAGATAGTACACACTGCTGCAACTGTTTGTCGATGGTGGAGAGATTGGATGCTTGTGGAAGGGGTACTAATCAAGTGGGCTGTCTTGTACTGGATGGTGTTAAGCTTCCTGAGTGGTGATGGAGCTGCGCTCATCCAGGCGAGTGACGAGTATTCCATTACACTTCTGACCTGAGCCTTGTAGATGGTGGACAGGCTTTGGGGAGTCAGGAGGTGAGTTACATGTTGCAGAATTCCTAGCCTTTGACCTGCTCTGGTAGCCATGGTGTTTATATGGGTAGACCAGTTCAGTTTCCTGACAGTGATAACCCCCAGGATGTTGTTAGGGGTTTCAGTGATGGTGATGCCACCGAATGTCCAGGGATGATGATTAGAGCCTCTCTTGTTTGAGATGGTCATCGCCTGGCACATACATGGCTCGAATGTTACTTGCTACTTGTCAGCTCAAGCCTGGATACTGTCCAGGTCCTGCTGCATTAGGGTATGAACTGTTTCACTGTCTGAGGAGTTAAGACCATTAGACATAGAAGCTGAATTAGGCCATTCAATCCATTGAGTCTGCTCTGCCATTCCATTATGGGTGATTTATTTTCCCTCAACCCCACTTTCCCACTTTCTCCTTGTAATCTTCGACACCCTGACTAATCAAGAACTTATCAACCTAGGCTTTAAATATACCCAATGACTTGGCCTCCACAGCTGCCTGTGGCAATGACGTCCACAGATTCACCACCCTCTGGCTAAAGAATTCCTCCTCAACTCTGTTTGAAAGGGATGACTTTCTATTCTGAGGCTGCGCCCCCGGTCCTAGATTCCCCCACTATAGGAAACATCCTCTCTACATCAACTTTATCCGTATCTTTCAATATTTGCTAAGGTGCAGTGAGACTCCCCCCTCATTTAACCAATTTCCCCCTGGGATCAATAAAGTACAACTATGACTATGACTATGACTACCATTCATCTAAACTCCAGCAAGTTCTGGCCTGGAGCCTTCAAACACTCTTCCTATCTTAACTCTGTCATGCCTGGGATCATTCTCATGAACCCCTTCTGGTCCCTCTCCAATGCTAGCACATCCTGACAATAAGTTCCACTTTAACTTTGACATGTTATCATAAATGTGGGTTGTGTATTTTATTCTTCATGTGCCTTGCACGTAACACGCTCGGGCGATCATGGCTCTCCACATTGAACGATCCCATGCAGCGTCAATGATATCTCTCACACTTAGTTCTGTTAGTTCCTTCACAATGTCCATATATTTTATTCTTTTCCTTCCTCTTCCGCATTTCCCAGGCATATATCTTGTAATGTAAGGCATTCTATTTCTCCCTTTCTGATGACATGGCCCAGGAAATTAAATTTCCTCTCATTTAATGTTCTCATTAAAGATCTTTCTGTAATGGGCATGTTAGAGTACTGTCTCATTAGTTATCCTATCTGTATATGATATTTTCAGCATTCTTCTAAGAAACCACATTTCTGTTGCTTCTAGGTTTCTTTGAAGTTCTGGTGTTACAGTCCATGTTTCAGAAGCACACAGCGAGATTGACCAGATGTAACATTTTAGTAGCCTAAGCCTTGTTGTCATAGAAATGTGTCTGTTGGTAAAAATGGGTTTCATTTTTTGGAAGTTGGTTTTGGCAATGGCAATTCTTCTTTTTATTTCTACTTTACTTCTAGCATCTTGTGATATAAAGCTGGTCTTTTGTTCAATCTCTTGGTTCCCGATGTATAAACGTACAATTGACAGTTGGGAGTATCCTGCTGTTTTGATATTACCATACATTTGTTTTTTTCACAGTTGATAGTTAGACCAAAATCTGCACTTGTTTGTACTACTTTGTCTAGGAGGATTTGTAGGTCTTCTGCAGCACTTCTATTAGGGTTGTATCATCTGCATATCTTATATTGTTGATGCGAACACCTCCAATTTTTATCCCATCTAGGTCTTCTATTTCTCTGAGAATCATTTCACTATAGATTTTAAACAATTCCGTGAGGTAATGCATCCCTGTCTAATTCCTCTTTGAATTTTAGTCCAACTGCTTATATTATCATCAATTTTTACTGCCGTCATTTGGTTCCAATATAAATTTTGAAGCAGTTGTTGGTCCCTTCTGTCAGTGTTTAGTTTAGCGAGAATTTGAAATAATTTTTCATGTTGCACTTTGTCGAATGCTTTAGTGAAATCAATAAAACACAAAAAGACATCATTTTGATATTCAATTGCTCTTTCTGAAAGCATTCATAGTATGAAAATTGTGTTCCTAGTTCCTCTATCTTCAATAAACCCATATTGCAGTTTCAAAGTCTCTGGCCTTAACTTGTTTTTAATTCGACTCAGAAAAATTCTCGACAAAATCTTTATTATGTGACTCATAAGACTGATTGTTCTATAATTTTCACAGTCAATAGTCCAAGGAATTTTTGGCAGAGTTATAAATACTGATTTCAAGAGATCGTTAGGCAATACACCAGACTCATATATGCCATTAAACAGTTCAAAAAGAATATTTATGCCCAGATCTTCTAGGACTTGTATCATTTCCACTGAAATTTCATCAGGTCCAGTGGCTTTACCATGTTTCATGCTTTTCATTGCTTTAGTTATTTCTTCTTTAGTAATAGGTGGGCCAGAGTTAGGGTGTTTACTATCTGGGGGTTCCCCTCTATTATCTTCAAAAAGCTGCTCTATATACTGAATCCACCTCTCACATACTTTATCTGGATCTGTTAGTATGGATCCATCTGCTGATCTTATGCATCCTGTAGAGGAGGTTTTGTTAATTCCAGTAATTTCCTTAATTTTCTTGTGCATTTCTTTGCTGTTGTTAATATAGCCTTCTACTTCATTGCCATTCTTCCTTTGCAATATTGCACAATTGTCTGGTCTGTCTGTCCAGCTCTCTGTATTGCACTTCATTATTCTTCACTAACCTTCTTTGTTCCATCAGATCTAGAATTTCTTGGGTTATCCACCCCTTGTTGGTGTGTTGGATTTCTTGTACTGGGATTACCTCCTCTGCTGATTGCTGTTTAGCATATTTAAATCTGTCCCTAACTGGTGTTGTTTCATTTTCATTGAGGTGTTCTTCTACAGCTGTTTTGAATTGTTGTTTAAGTACGCTGTCATTTTTAAGTTCTCCCAACATATACTTCTTTCTCTTTTTCCACGTTTCAGTTTCTTTAATTTTGTTTTGATGGTAGCTATTACTGGGTGGTGATCTGAACCACAGTCTGCTCCTGGGTAGGCTGTAGAATTTGTGATATTATTTCTAAAGCGTTCATTGATGGTAATGAAATCTATTTGATTCCTTGTTCTATCTCCAGGGCTA
This sequence comes from Mobula hypostoma, assembly GCF_963921235.1. Lineage (NCBI taxonomy): Eukaryota > Metazoa > Chordata > Chondrichthyes > Myliobatiformes > Myliobatidae > Mobula > Mobula hypostoma. The sequence goes on from NC_086105.1 coordinate 66,866,418, forward strand.
ATCCAAGTACACAATCTACATGGATGGTTTTTATACCAAGTATTGCTGATCACTTGGTTGTTTCTGATACACCAATGAGTAAACACTTCTCCATTTTCATCTTTCTTCCCTAATCCAAAAGGTCCTATGATGTTATCAACCCTTTCCTGTCCAACTTTGGAGTTAAAATCTCCCATGATTAGTTTTATATCCAGAGATTTACATTGCTCATAAGCACTGTCGAGATCTTCATAAAACTTGTTGATATCCTCTTCATCCACATCATTTGTTGGCGCATAGGCTTGGATTATGCTAATTTTAAAAGGGTTACCTCTTAATTTAACTAAAAGCAGCCGATCGGATATTGCCCAATATCCCATAAGACATTTTGATACTTGTTTGTTTAAAATAATTCCAACCCCATACATGTGCTGTTGACCTCCAGAATACATTATCAGAGAACTATTCTTAGTGAATTTGCCACTGTTGGTCCACCTAATTTCTGACAGGCCTCAGATATCAACTTTCAACCTTTTCATTTCATTTAATGTGTTGTCCAACTTTCCTTTCTGGTGAAGTGTGCAGATGTTCCATGTTGATACCCTTGTCCTTCCCCTATTGCTTACAGTCTCTGGATGACGGTCTAGTGTCACCTGCAGCACATGATTACCCCTACCGAGCGAGGTGTTGTTCTGTTGATTAGAATCAACCCCATTCACGCTGTTGTCTGGTTTCCTTCTTTTGTTTCTTTCCATGATTGACTAGGCAGAAATTACAACAGTGGTTTGCCGTTGCCTTCTGTTGCCGCAGTGCTCATCTAACTAGAGCGTTTCACCTGTACTGGTGTTCCCATTGGGAATCATACACGAGACGTCGCCCAACCTTTGCTGTTGTTGTACAAAGACAATCCTCCACCAAAGCTTGGAATCCATCTCCCTGCAGCTGGAGACTTCAGTGATTTTAGGTGACACCACCACCACTGGTCTGGTTACTTTTCTGGTGATTTTAGGTGACACCATCACCATTGGTCTGGGGTGTATGGGGTGGTTTGGTCCTGACTGAATATCAGGAAATGCCAATAGTGATTATATAGCTTCTCCCACCCAAGACAACTCCGCCTTCACATAGGACTTAGGTCCGGGTACACCCTGTCTCGCTGAAGGAGCTCTGTCTGTGGCGAGTGTTTGGTGCCAGAAAAATAACCAGACCAATGGTGGTGGTGTCACCTAAAATTACGGGAGTCTTTGGGTTGTGTATAATTTATTTTAATTTTAAGATAATTTATGTTTGTCATGCCTGGGCTTCTCATGTGGTGTTTGCACGTGATTGTGGGTTTCCTCCCACATCCCACACATGCACGTGCGTTGGAAGGTTAATTGCCGCTGTAAATCACCTCTGTTATTGTGTGACACATAGAAATGATAAGAGTATCATTACAGGAAGGGTTACAGGAAAAATCTGTGGTCATGCTCTCTGCTCGCTGCAAGGTACAAAAGCCTTGGGTCCCATTCTACCAGGTTCAGGCTCCTGAACCAGCATGGATAACTTCACTCACCTCAGCACCAAACTGATTCCACAACTTACACACTCACTTTTAAGGACTCTACAACTCATTTTCTCAGTATTATTTTTTATCTGCACACCTTATCTTCATTTGCACATTGTTTATATTTTTGTCTATTTATGTATAGTTTTCTTTGTAAATTCTGTTGTATTTGGTCCCCCTCCCCCCGTAAATGCTGGCAAGAAAATGAATATTGAATTGATATATGGAAAACATATATGTACTTTGTTAATAAATTTATTTTTTTTTATGTAGAGATACAGCACAGTATTTCACCCTTCAAGCCCACACCACCTCAATTACACCCATTTGACCAATTGACTTACTAGCCTATACATTCTTTGGAATGTGGGAGGAAACGTGGGCACCTGGAGGAAATGCTACATGATCATGGGAAGAATATCCAATCTCCTTGCAGCCGGCGGCTAGAATCGAACCTGCGTCACTGGCACTTCAATACTGTTACATGCACACTATGCTGCCCCAAATTTCCTTTGAAGTTTGAACTGTGTGCCGCCATAGACTCGCTGAGCTGAATGACCATCTTTTGTGACCTATGTCCATGGTCTCGTCAGCTGGCTGACAGGTAGAGTTTAAAACAGAAGTGAGAGGTATGCATTTCAGAAGAAGCAGCAAGATAACGAGAATGAACGGAGGATTGGGAGGTGTGGAAGGGCAAGGAAGCCCTGGAGTTTTATCTACAAGTTAATACTTGTTAATATTAATATTAATATTATTATATATAATAATATTATTTATAATAATTATTATATATTATACATAATATCAATATTAATAATACCATTAATATTAATACAAGTTAATACTTACAGACAGCTGGACAGGTCAATCAAGTAGATACAGAGGCACATGGGAAGCTTCCCTTTATTACTGAGGCACAGAATTTAAGAGAGAGCTTTCGCTAGAAGAGCATGAAAGGCCACTTAGATCACTGCTTGAGTGCTGTGTGGCCGCATCTCAGAAAAGAAGTGATTACATTGAAGAGGAGATTTACAAGGATGAAGTGTTGGGTTAAAGGGTCTTTTACTGGGTCATGAATTTTCTGAGATTCCAGTTCCTTGGCTACTTGTGAGATCTTGCAACATGCAGCTAATGAAACAAATCAGAGAATCTTACAGATTGAGCATGCCTGGGGACCTGTCCTCTCAGGATAATGAGGGAGTCTGTGCTCACAGGTACAGTAATCTGATTAAAAAAACACTTTCATCTGTTTTCCTTTTTACTGCCTCAATGTACTGATGTATGGAATGATCTGTCTGCATGGCATACATCTTGGTACATAGAACATAGAACAGTACAGGCCCTTCTGCCCACAATGTTATGCTGACCTCTTAACCTACTCTAAGATCAATCTAACCCTTCTGAACAACATAGCTCTCTATTTATCTTGCATCCATAGGGTAATGTAATTGGTAGAAACCTATATAATTTACAACCACTGATATTGAGTTAGAGTTTACTTTAAGAGGCTTGTCTGATGTGATGACATATTACATCAAGTTCTGTTACTGCATTTTTTTGTGTTCAGTGTTTGGAGTACAAAAAATGGGTTGCTACAGTTTTTGTTAAGCATAAAACTCGTCATGTCATTTTATTTGCAAAAACCTGCATTGGTGACCCCAATGCTCTGGGACGATTCCAGAGTTATTGAACATGTTGGGCCAACACAATCATTTTGAAACTGCCAGAATTTTGGGAGCAAAATGCCGTCGCTTTGTTTGTACAAGCTGAGGCCCAATTCACGCTGTGAGAAATCACCGGAAACAACACCAAATTTTTCTATGTGTAGCATCACTCAGCAACTCCACGTCTGCGAGAATGGCGAGCCTACTAGAACACCGGCCTGAACATGATAAGTATTGATCACTGAAAACTCACCCTTTACAGATTTCTGGACTATTGGAGTCTGAGCACGCCAAACAGTTGCTCTCCGTGCCTGGCCTCTGCGATGGTAAGCCTTCTAAGCTACCGGACCAAATGTTATCTCTCCTGCGAAATCATCCTTGTTTTATTTTTAAAAATACTCTTCATGCAGCAAGTGCCTGATCAAGTTCGCATAGCCCTTGCTACTGCATCCATGAAGGACTATAGGGAGCTTGGTAAAATGGCTGATGGTCTACACTCAGCAGGACAGAGATGCATCATTCCTCCTCCTTTCACTAACTCAATAGGCTCGGTCAGCAAAGACCCCAATATCAGGATGCCCATGGCTGGGAAGCAGGTAACACCAGGCCTGTGTTTTTACCAGGCTCACAATGCTAGTAAGTGCCAACTGCCTTGCCGCTTTGACAGTGCCAGTGCATCGGACATCAGAGGATTCCAGCTGCCAGGATCGTCTACTGTTCATTATGGACATCCTTTCAGGGCAACACTTCCTGTGTGATACAGGTGCTCAAGTGAGTGTGCTACCAGCATTGCCTACAGATAAGAAGGCAAAGAGTGACCAGACCTTGCTGGAAGCTGCCAACGGCAGCAGCATCCAAACTTATGGGACATGACAGGTGATGTTCTGCTTCAGTGGGCAATGTTACACACGGGACTTCATCCCGGCTAAAGTGGTTAGACCTCGGCTTGGTACAGATTTCCTGCGTGCCCAAGGGTTGATCTTAAGAACTGCCTGCTTGTGGATGTCAAGGACTTTGGGCTGATACTCTGCTCCCCCAGTAAGTTCCCCACAACGACTCTGTCGAGGGCATGCACCACTACCTGTGAGCTCACTCGACTGTTGGGTGAATCCCAAGCATCAGCAAGCCCACATTCTCCACTACAGTCACAAAGCACTAGTTCGAGCACCACATTCCCACGACTGGACTGCCAGTCCATGCCCATGCATGTAGACTGGACCCAGAAAAGCTGGCAACTGCAAAGGCTGGGATGCCAACATGGAAAGACTTGGCACTGTACGCTGGTCAAATAGTTCCTGGGCTTCGCCCCTCCATATGGTCCCTAAGTCTGATGGTAGATGTCGCCCATGTGGTGATTACAGATTCCTTAATGAGGTCACCACCCCTAATTGTCCCACACATTCAATACTTCTCGGCATGTTTAGCCAGAAAGTAAATTTTTTCCAACGGCGACCTATGGGCTACCATCAGGTGCCTGTGTGCTCAGAGGACATTCCCAAAATGGCTATGATAACCTCATTTGGCATTTTTGAGATTCTGTGCATGCCATTCGGACTGGAAAACACAGCACAAACTTTCCAATAGCTGATGGACTCCGTATTAGAAGACTTAGATTTTCTTTTTGTTTATCTGGATGACATACTTGTTGCCAGTTCATTCAAATCCAAACACGTTTCTTATCTGCACACATTTTTCGAGCACTTAAGCCAACTCAGGTTGATTACTAACCCTGCTAAATGCCTGTTAGGGTTGTCGACCATTGACAATCTTGGCCATCGTATCTCCACAGAAGGTGTGAAACCCCTTCCATCAAAAATAGCCGCTATTATGGATTTCCCACCGCCCCACACTACTAAAAAACTGAAGGAGTGCAAACTGGAGGTGGACTGTTTTTGACTATGCACATAGCCTCATGCATGTGGGCTGGAAGGCCTCTCAGAAACTAATTGCACTAAAGTTTGTGTAGCATGGTCTTGAAAAGGATGTGCATGATTGGAGTGGGTAACAGCGGGCAAAAATTAATCGTTGTGTTCAGGTGCTATTGGCATCTTTTGAGGTCCCTGAATGTGGACCTTGTTGGTCTCCTACCCCCCTCCCATGGTTTCATGCACCTCCTTACCATAGTGGTCTGTACCATCACGTAGCCAGAGATTGTCCCTCCAGCATCTATGACGGCCGCAGACATGGCTCGGGCATTCGTCAGCTCCTGTGTTGCCCAGTTTGGCACCCCATCTGATATTTCCTCTGACCACGGTCCCCATTTCATATCTGACGTCTGGGATGTGATAGCCCAGAAATTCAGCGTTAGGCTACATCACACCATGGCGTATCACCCACACCCGATGGCATATGTAATCGGTGTCACCGCTCCTTAAAGGCTGCTCTGAGGCCTTCCCCGATGGATGAGTGTTGGCATGATCTTCTCTTGTGGGTCCTGCTGAGGATCAGAACAGCTTCAAAAGAGGACCTGCAGTTGTCTGCATGTCAGTTTGTATACGGACAACTGTTATGAGTGCCAGGTGATTTTACCCCTGATGCCACAACCGCCTGGTCAGCCTCTCAACAGCGTTCTGCCCTCCTCAGTAAATTCAATTCCTTTGCACCTGTTCCTACTCCCATCATGGTGTACAGCACTCTAGGGTTCCTGTTGAACTACATTCCACCCGGTGTTCCTGACTGAAGCGTTGCAGGAGAACATGGAACTTTGGAAGCAGTGGGTGAGCTGCTGTGGCTGTGTGTCCAGAGAGCTGAGCCTTTCTGGGGCTGACTCTTTGGGCACAGAGCTCGGGAAAAGTGATGCAACAGACTTTTAACATCATAAATCAGTGAGTTGTTTGTTATGTCTCCCCTCTCGCTGTGAAACGGGGACATCTCTTTTTCACTTATTAGGGGGGGGGGGGGAGGAGAGAGAGAGAGAGAGAGAGAGAGAGAGAGAGAGAGAGAGAGAGAGAGAGAGAGAGAGAGAGAGAGATAGATAGATAGATAGATAGATAGATAGATAGAGATATGGCATGTTGAGTACTGGGTGACCCAACAGTCTTTGGAGTACTGCAAGTCTGTGTCTTTATTGATGCTTTGCTGCATGCTTGAGTGCTCGGTGGAGGGCACTGATGCTTTTTTGCTGGTGGTGGGGAGGGGTCATTGCCTTGCTGCTGCTTGTGCGTGGGAGGGGGGAGCTGGGAGGGGTGGCTTTGGGGTTCTGATGTTTAACTGTCATTCATTCTTTGGAGCACTCCTCTGTTTTTGTGAATGTTTGTGAAGAAAAAGAATTTCAGGAGGTGTATTGTATACATTTCTCTGACATCAAATGTACCTATTGAATGTACTTTGGTAGGTCGCCTTAAACCGGTCCACCAAGATTTGGAGGATTCCGCTACCATGCCCCTGCCATCACAACATGACCATAATTGTGTTAACACATCTCTGGATGAGCCAGGGGCTCCTGCAGTCCCTCCATCCATGGAACATAGGACCCAAGCCAGGTAGCTCATCCAAGCTCCAGACAGGCACACATCCCCCAACTAATGAAGGCCAACAGACCATACGGCTTTTTATCCATCCTATAAACTTGTGCGGCAACTTCATGGGATCTATTGATGTGGAGCACAAGATTAATCTGTTCCTCCACATTGCTAAGAACCCGACCATTAACCTTGTAGGTCAGGTTTGACCTTCCAAAGTAGAGTACTATGTCACTTTACCCTTTTCCAGACTGAAATCCATCTGCTATTTCTCAGCTCACTGCTGCATTCTATCAATTCCCGTAATAACTTTTGACAACCTTCTCCACTATCTATGACACCACCAACCTTCAAGTCATCTTCAAACCTACTAACCAACACTTCCACTTCCTCATCCAAGTCATTTATAAAAATCACAAAGAGCAGGGGTCCCCATAGTAAACCAATCTCCAATAAATGAGGTTCAGGGTAAAAGGTGAAATGTTTAAGGGGACTTCTTCACTTAAAGGATGGTGAGAGTGTGGACCAAGATGCCAATGGAAGTGGTGGATGTGAGTTCAATTTCAACACTTAAGAGAGGTTTAGGTAAGTACATGGATGGGAGGAGTATGGAGGACTATGGTCCAGGTGTGGGTTAATGGGACAACCAGGTTAATAGTTTGGCATGGACTAGATGGGCCAAAGGGCCTGATTCTGTGCTGTATTGATCTATGGCTTTATAAGAGCCTAGCCAGCTCACTTTGATATTCAGTGTCATAACCGCCAGTTGGGTCCTCCTCCATCAACAAAATGGAGGTTACCATTAACTTGAAGCTTAGCTGGATTGGCCACTTAATTACTGTGACTTCAAGAGAATCAGAATCAGGAATCAGGATCAACCCATTCAGTCGTATTTCCATGCTTTATTTCCATAGATTAGAAGTCCATAGTGGCACCGGCCTCCCCATTGTGGTACCAGATGCCCAGCATTGAGGACAGCTTCAAAAGACAACACCTCAAAGGAATGGCAACTATCATTGAGGACCCCCATCACCCAGGACTTACCTCTTCTCATTTCTACCATCAGAAGCTTGAAAACACACTCTCGATGTTTTAGGAACAGCTTCTTCCCTTCCACCATCAGATTTTTGAATGATCCGCTACCTCACTATTTTTTCTCCCTCTTTTTGCACAATTATATCTATTTTATCTATTTCTTATTGTATTTTTATAGTTTTATTCTGTATTGCATTGCCACAAAACAACAAATTTCATGACATGTTGGTGATAATAAACCTGATTCTGATTATGAGAATTGAGGATTTTTTAAAATTCAAGAAGTAGTGGGTCTGGAGGGTAAAGGCAGAAGCCCTGACCATGCTTGAAGAGTCCCTGGAGAACTGAATTCAACAGCTCCACCCAATGAACTGGGAAGTAGGACTGACATCACAGTCTAGCACCTGTATGATGGACAGAATGGTCTCCTACAGAGGTGGCTGGGGGAAAAAGGATCAGAATCAGGTTTATTAATCTGACATATATCATGAAATTTCTTGTTTTGTGGCAGCAGTACAGTGCAATACATAAAAAAAACTATGTTCCAATACGAAACAAAATAAGTCATGTAAAAGAGAACAAAGTAATAAGGTAGTGTACACGGGTTCATGGACCATTCAGAAATCTGATGGTGGAGGGGAAGAAGCTGTTTCTAGAACACTGAGAGTGTGTCTTCAGGCTCCTGTACCCCCTCCCTTGTGGTAGTAATGAGGGAGCACATGTTCTGTGTGGTGAGGGTCCTTCGCGATGGATGCCACCTTATCACCATTTGAAGATGTCCTTGATGGTGAGGAGGCTAGTGCCTGTGATGGAGCTGGCCGAGTTTGCAAATGAATGCAGCTTCTTTCCAATCCTGTGCATCCAGTTCTCTCGGTGTTCAATGCTATTGCCATTGCTGTGCCATCCCCATCAAAGTTCTGGGGGTTCGGTGCTGACCAGAATCATTACCCAGGTAATGGCATAAATATCGTGCAGGAAGTAATGGGAATCTGCATCGGATGGCTCACGGTAGTGCTGACAAAGGAACAAACTGCTGCCTTTTCAAACAATTCCCCCAATCCAGACAAATTGGACAGTTTATGTAAATCACTACATAAACAACAAACTACTCCGTCGTGTGTGCTTCAGATGTGTTGTGAAACCAAGAATCAACCAACTGAAGATAGTGGAAACACTCAGCAGGTCAGGCAGTGTCTGTGGGAAGAGAAACAGTTAATATTTCAGGCTGAGGAGAGAGAGTGAGAGGGACAGAAAGAGGTAGAGAGAGAGACAGACAGACTAATGGACGGGGTGGGGGGGGGCGCGGGGAAGAAAGAAAGACAAACAGAGCAAGAATCTTGGAACTCCGGGCATATCACCAAACTTTAGCTGGAGAACAGAAGGCAAGAATCCATCTCGTGTAGGGTCTTTCCAAGTGAGAATCGAAGATAAGTCTTTTGAACTTACAATTCCATTACAAGGGCCAATTCAACAGTAGGTATAGTGGTCTGGAACTTGTGACTTGTGTCTTTGATAACAGCGGCCTCAACTCCATGAAGGCTCCTTAAGGTTGTTCTAGCTGGGAGTGGCAGTGGGGAGAAGCTCCTGCTACTTATTAAATGCTCCCAATGGCATGCACCTCTGACAACCAAGTCCAACTCCTGGCCTTCATGTGTGGCTTAGCTACTAGGCCTGGCAGAACTGTTCTACTACAAGAGAAAGGGCAAATGTGGGTTCAGACAGTCACTGATTTTAGATAGGGCTTCTCAGCAAAGGTTGGCAGCACATCAAGAAGAAGGAAATGTCCAATCTCAAATCTCTTCTACCATCTCTATACCCAATCATGGGGAAGATTTAGAGAGTAACCCCCGAGGAAAAGTCCAGAGCTGGAGTCTCTAAGGCAGACCCATGTTGAGTTCAATGCTGACTGGCAACTCCTGTAATGCCACTCATGCCAAACTGTATGGGTCTCTACCAGTCCTTTGGATTTATCAGCTGTGTGGAGAGGGGGAGCCCACTGCATGGGCAACAGCTTGCTCCCCATATGGTACTGCCCACCTGCGTTATCGTGTAGACAGCTGGGACACAATATTCATGGTCGATCTCAGCCAATGGAGGGCCTCTGAACTCCATGAGGAACACACTCTTGCATTCTTTGAGTATTGGTCGTAAGAATATGCGTTTATGCACAAGGGTAGATACAGGGTTAAATTCAGATTGAGGTGAAGCAATCACAGGACTAAGTACTGTCTTAGTTTGGAATTTATAAGGTGCCAAGTTGACTCTGGCCTTTCTTGTAGATTCTGCAGAATGTAACATCTCCCAAGGGGTGTTGTAGGGAATAGGAATGCACCAGTGCAATTAGACTAAGGTAGTTTAGTGGTTATATCCCTGAACTGGTAATCCATTTCTTAATAAACTAACACAACATGATTTCAAATCCCACAAGAACAGCTGAAGATTTGAATCATGAGTTAAATAACTCAACTGTTTTTTTTCACAAAACTGCCTTCCTTTTCAATTTTGGGTCTTAAGAGATTCCACTCCCCTGCTGTATGAGGGTAATCTAACTGCCCATGGCTGTGTTCCGGCAACTCCCTATATTTTTATTTCAAGGTAATCAGGGATGAGTAATAAATGCCAGCTGAGCTGGAAATGCCCATGTACCCAGAATGTATAATAAATGGAACAAAAATGGAACAGAATGTGTGTCTATTTACATACCACTCCTTCTATACATACATAAGTTTATGTTGATGGCATGAATACTGATTTCTCAAACTTCTGGTGATTGCCTCCTCCCTTCACCATTCCCCCATTCCTGTTTCCCTCCCTCGCCTTATCACTTTACCTGCCCATCACCTCCCTCTGGTGCTCCTTCCTTCCATAGTCTTCTACCCTTCCCTAGCAGATTCCCCCTTCTCCAGCCCTTTATCTCTTTCACCAATCAACTTCCCAGCTCTCTATTTCACCCATCCCCTCTCCCGGTTTCACCCACCACCTACCACCTTGTACTTCTTCCTGCCCTCCCCCCATGTTCTTGCTCTGACTTCTCACCGTTTTTTCCAGTGCTGGTGAAGGGTCTCGGCTCGAAACATCGACTGTACTCTTTTCCAGAGATGCTGCCTCGTCTGCTGAGTTCCTCCAGCATTTTGTATGTGTTGCTTTAGTTTTCTGGCATTGGCAGATTTTCTCGTATAGGTTTATACATTTGCTCTACGTATATAGTATGTATTATTCTCAATGTGCATCCTAATGGTTTTTAAAGATTAGTTTTATTTGTCATGTTATCGAAACATACAGTGAAATGCATCGTTTGCATTAATGACCAACACAATCTGAAGATGTGTTGAGCGTAGGGCAACCTGCAAGTTTTGCCACACTCCTAGTGCCAGGAAAGCGTATTCACAACTTACTAAACCTAACCCTGTCTTTGGAACATGGGAGGAAACGGGAGCACCCGGAGGAAACCCATGCAGTCATGGGGAAACTGAATAAACTCTGGATTATAAAGATAAAAGGTGAGCTTTATTTGTCACATGTGCATCAAAACATGCAGTGAAATGCGTAGTTTGCGCAGCGACCACACACTCTGAGGACGTGCAGCCTGCAAGCATCACTGCCATGCTTCCTGTGCCAACATAACATGCCCACAACTCACCAACTCTAATGTCTTTGGAACGTGGGAGGGGACCAGAGCACCCAGAGGAAAGCCACGCGATCACGGGGAGAACATATAAATTCCTTGCAGGAAGTGGCGGGAATTGAACCCCAGTCACTGATGCAGGGAAGTGTTATGCCAACCACTATGCCACCTTGTTTCTGTTTACTTTGTCGGCTCACGGGTTTGTGCCCTCTGACTTGAGATTGTTTGCACTTAATATTCCACCCAAGCTGAATGAAATTGCAGAATGGGCGGGCGCGGTGGCATAGCAGTTAGGGCAGTGGTATTACAGCACGTGGCGTTCTGGAGTTTGGTGTCCAATCTCGATATCGTCCATAAGAAGTTTGTATGTTCTCCCTGTGAACCCATGTGAGTTTCCTCCCACAGTCCAAAGATCAATGGGTCAGTGGGTTAAATGGTCAATGTAAATTGTCCTGTGATTAGACTAGTGTTAAGTAGATGGGTTGCTGGGTGGTTCCACACTGTCTCTAAATAAATAAGTAAATTCCAATCCAGTGTACAGTGGCAGAAATAACCAATAGCTGGGAGAAATGATCAGGAGATATCAGTTCAAATCCTACCATGGTTCTGATTTAAGCTGGTTTGACTGCCAATCCATTAAAAATCCATCTGCTACACTGAAATCTGTTGGCAAAGGAAAATCTGCCTCTCTTACCTTCTTCTCGAGGCTGCCTCGTGGTGGCAAATTTGTCGAGGATTATTGGATCTCCCTGGAGCCGGGACTGCCACCGCTGAAAGCAGTGAACACTGCAGCAAGGCAGCTGCGGTTACAGCAGCCGGTTCCTCCAGGGGCACGTCACGATCCAAGCAACGCAGGGAGTGTAACAGCAAGGGTGCGACGGCGGGAGGGTGGGGTGAGGAGGGACTGCGGGCGGTCAATGGCATCGGCCTGGAGAAGGCTGCAGGACGCATGATTGCTTGAATGTGAGGGCAGGGGGAGTCTACAGTCAGACCTTGCTGAGAGCAGGTTAGATATCCCGGGACATGAAAACCACTCTTTAAAAACACTATGTGATAAATTGTTTTAAACAGTTTTATTTTATATATCTCATGGCACCAAGTGATTTGGAATCAGTTATTTCATTGTGCAACTCATGTCTGAGAAGTTACATCCAGTGGAATAATAAAATGACCGTATGGGTGAAATCAATGAATTCAGACTAAATGCATTGCTATCTTCTTTTTCAAAATAAGACAGTAAGACATAGGAGCAGAATTAGGCCAATCAGCCCATTGAACCTGCTCCACCATTCGATCTTGGCTGCTTTATTATCCCTCTCAACATCATTCTCCCTACGTCTCCCCGAATCACCCTTTCAATTTTTGAGGGACTTCTCTCCCTACTCAACGCAGCCCCCACCCCTGTGCAGTAGTGGAAAGAACCCAGACCGTGGTTCTTCCCCTCAGAGCCCGTATGGTGGCTGCACCAAGTTTCAGCGGGTCCCCCTGCAGGCTGGATTGTGCTGGTCAGTGGCAAAAATGGAGCACAGAACAGAGAACAATACAGCACAGTACAGGCCCTTTGGCCCTCAACATTGTGCCGACCTTTTAATCTTCTGTACGATCAATCTAATGCTTCTCTCCCACATAGACCTTCATTTCCTTTATCCATGTGCCTATCTAAGAGTCTCTTACATGTCCCTAATATATCTGCCTCTACCACCATCCCTAGCAAAGTGTTCCACACACACACCTAACAACCTACCTCTGACAACTCCCCTATACTTTCCTCTGACACCTTACATTATGCCCCCTCATGTTAGCTATTTCTGCCCTGGGAAAAGATCTCCATGGACATCTCGCTGTGCCGCAGACCCACAGGTTTCAGGCAAGCCAAGGGCATCCTTCACAGAGTTGAGGATCTTCCAGCAGCACTTCTGTATGTGTCCCTGGGAACAACCTGTAGATCAGAGAGTCCTCTGTAAAGCATCTGCTGGAGACAAACCGAGACACAGACCCTCGTGTCTATCTCCACACCCTCTTGGAAAATCCACAGTCTGCAAAGCGTTGGGTGACCACCTCCTGATGCACTATCAATTAGTCCAAAAGACTGGAAGTAGAGTAAATACTGAAAGGCTTTTATTAACAGTAAAATGGGTCCTTGTCCATGCTGTGTCTGTCCTGGACTGAGGGAGGAGCAGTGGCACAATCGCCTTTATTCAGGGGTCTGTGGGAGGAGCCGCAGGAGCAGTCAGCAGAGGGGCGTGTCCAGACAGGTAACCCAGTTACAACCTATATACATGGTTTACCACACCTCCTCCCCATCACAGCCGAGCCAAGGGGTAGTGTGCATTGGGGATGAAATGTCGTCAGGATTAAATAATTTATTGGGATTTTGTTTTATATCATCAATGGCATATTTATTGCTTACTCCTGACTTCCTTGAACTGAACAGTTTTCACTTAAGGAGCAACCGTAAGATCAGAATCAGAATCAGGTTTACTATCACCAGCATGTGACATGAAATTTGTTAACTTAGCAGCAACAGTTCAATGCAATACATAATCTAGCAGAGAGAGAGAGAAAAATAATAAATAAAATAAAACATAATAATAAATAAACAAGTAAATCAATTACGTGTATTAAACAGATTTTTTAAAATGTGCAAAAATAGAAATACTGTATACTTTTAAAAAAGTGAGGTAGTGTCCAAAGCTTCAATGTTCATTTAGGAATTGGATGGCAGAGGGGAAGAAGCTGTTCCTGAATCGCTGAGTGTGTGCCTTCAGGCTTCTGTATCTCCTACCTGATGGTAACAGAGAGACAGGGCATGCCCTGGGTGCTGGAGGTCCTTAATAATGTGGGAATGAAGAGCAACACACACAAAATGCTGGAGGAACTCAGCAGGCTGGGCAGCATCTACGGAAAAAAGTACAGTCAGGGTCTCGGTCCGAAACGTTGACGGTAATTTCTTCCATAGATGCTGCCTGGCCTGCTGAGTTCCTCCAGCATTTTGTGTGTGTTACTGGGATTTCCAGCGTCTGCAGATTTTCTCTTGTTTGTGATGACCATAAAACACAAGAGCAGGATCAGGAATTCAGCCCATCAAATCTGCTCCATCATGCCTTTCTTTGTAAGAACTCAGGATTATAAAGAAAAAAAAAGATTAGCTTGATTCGTCACGTGCACTGAAACATATACTGAAATGGTTTGTTTCTGTCAACAACCAACACAGTCCAAGGGCATGCTGGGGGCAGCCTGTATATGTCACCATGCTATAAATTTGCTGATAACACAACTGTGGTTGGCAGAATCTCGGGTGTTGACATACAGGACTGAGATAGACTGGTTGGTTGAGTAGTGTCTCATTAACAATCTTGCTCTCAGCATCAGTTATTGGTCCTTCTCGCTCCTTGTGGCACATTGGGTGGTACTTGTTGACATTTCCCTAGCATTTGCCTGTCTTTTACGAGGCCGAGTTGCTAGCTTGATGCTCAACCCAGCATGGATGGAAAGAGTGCAAGGAGCCGGCTGGATTCGAACCTGGGACCATTCGCCTCGGAGTCCGTTGCTGATGCCACTACACCACTGGCTGGCACTCATCATCAGTAAGACCAAGGAAATGATTGTGGACTTCAGGAAGGGGAACTCGAGGGAACACACTCCAGTCATCATTGAGGGATCAGCAGTGGAAAGGGTGAGCACTTTCAAGTTTGTGGGTGTCAACATCTCTGAAGGTCTATTCTGGGCCCAACATATTGATGCAATTACAAAGAAGGAGCAACAGCAGCTATATTTCATTAGCAGTTTGAGGAGGTTTGGTATGTCAGCAAAGATGATCACAAATTTCTACAGATGTTCTGTGGAGAACATTCTAACTGGTTGCATCACCATCTGGTATGGAGGGGTCACTTCACCGGATCAGAAAAAGCTGCAGAAAGTTGCAAACTCAGCCAGTTCCATCATGGGCACTAGCCTCCCCAGCACCGAGGACATCTTCAAAAGGCAATGCCTCCGAAAGGCAGCATCCATTATTAAGGACGGTCATCGTCCAGGACGTGCTCTTTTCTCATTTCTAGCGTTTAGCCCAGCCAAATGTGAAGTGTTGCCTCATGGGGGGCTTCATCCAGAAGATTAAAATGCATGGGATCCATGGTGAATTGGCCATTTTGGATTCAGAACTGGCTTACCCATAGAAAACAGAGGACAGTGGTTGATGGGACTTATTCTAGCAGGAGGTCTGTGATTAGTGATGATCCGCAGGGATCTGTTTTGGGACCTCTGCTGTTTGTGATGTATATTTTGTGACTTAGGTGAAAATGTAGATGGATGATATGAAGATCAGTGATGTTGTGGACCATGTAGAAGACTGGCAAAAGAATATAACAGGATACAGATCATTTGCAGATACGAGCAGAGAAATGCAGATGGAGTTTAACCTGGCCAAATGGGAAGTCTGGCACAGTGGTAAGTCAAATGTAAAGCGCCAGCACACGGTTAAAGGTAAAAGCCTGTTAAGATCACCCTTAACAGTGTTGATGAACAGAGGGATTTTGCGGTCCAGGTTCATAGCTCCCTGAAAGTGTCTACACAGGTCAGTAGGGTGGTTAAGAAGGCATATGGCATGCTTGTCTTTATTAGTTGAGGTACTGAGTTCAAAGTAAATTTATTATTAAAGTACATATATGCCACCATATACAACCCTGAGATTCGTTTTCTTGTGGGCATACTCAATAAATTTATAGAATACTAACCATTACAGAATCAGTGAAAGATTGCCTAACTTGGGTATTTAAACCAAAGTGCAGAAGACAACACACAAATTAAAATAAATAAGTAAGTAATAAATATCGAGAACATGAGATGAAAAGTCCTTGAACTGAGTCAATTGGTTGTGGATGTGATGGGCTGGGCCGAATTCACTAGTTTTTGTAAGATTTTCCATTCCAGGCTGTGTTGCAGCCAGTCAATACACTCTCCACTGCACATCTATAAAAGTCTGTCAAAGTTTTAGGTGTCATGCAGAAACTCTGCAATATCCTAAGGAAGTAGAGGTGCTGCCTTGCTTTCTTCGTAGTTGTACTTACAGATACTCCAAAATAATAACACCGAGGTATTTAAAGTTGCTGACTCTGTCCACCTTTGATTCTCCAATGAGGATTGGATCACGGACTGCTGGTTTCCTTCTCCCAAAGTCAATAATCAGCTCTTTGGTCTTGCTGATGTTGGGTAAGAGGTTGTTGTTGGGCACCACTCAGCCACATTTTCAATCTCCATACCATGTGCTGATTCATCACCACCTTTGATTTGGACTATGATAGTGGTGTCGTCAGCAAGCTTGGATATGGCAATGGAGCTGTGCTTAGTCACACAGTCATAAGTGTAAAATGAGTAGAGCAGGGGGCTGAGCACACAGCCCTGTGGTGCACCTGTGCTGATGGAGATCATAGAGGAGATGTTGTTGTCAGTTTGGACTGAGATACAAGGGAGGAAATCGAGGATCCAATTGCACAACGAGATACTGAGGCTAAGGTCTTGGTGCTTATTGATTAGTTTTGAGGGGATGATGGTATTGAATGCTGAGCTATAGTCGACAAAGAGCATCCTTGCTGTCCGAATGTTCCAGGGTTGAGTTAGGAAGTTACGTTGCAGCTTTATAAAACTCTGGTTTAGCCACATCTGGAGTATTGTGTACAGTTTTGGTTGCCCCACGATAGGGAGAATGTTGAGGCTTTGGAGAGGGTGCAATCATCATGCCCACATTAATGTGCGGCAGTCCTCTCCTCCCTTTAAAGAAATGTAGCATCTCTACTGACTTGTGGGACTTTCTGGCCAATGACGCCTTAAAGTGGAGGGAGTGTTGGAGATTTATTGAGAATCTCAACTCCATGTATAGAGAAGCTGGTCTGTCTCATCAGACATTTCCCATCCCACCCGTGATTCCCACATCAACCCCATAAACCTCCTGAAACTGTGTGGAGGCAAGTCACCTTGGAGAGGGGTGGAGGAGGTCACAACACCAGTTATCAGGATTCAATTTCTGCTGTAAGGAGTTTGTATATTTTCCCTGTTACAACGTGGGTTTCTACTGGATGCTCCGGTTTCCTCCAACATTATGGGTTGGGGTGAGGAAGTTGTGGGCACGCTAGGTTGGCACTGGAATCATGGTGACACTTGCTAGCTGCCCCCACTCCCCCCCGCACAATCCTTGAACTGTGTTGGTTATTGAAACAAACACACTTCACTGTATGTTTCGATGTACATGTGACAAATAAATCTAATCTTTTATCTTTATCATCCTGAGTTCCTAAGAAGAAAAAAAAATTTAAAAACTCTAGATTTTAAAATTCATGTCTCACCTTTATTGCAGCAACACACACACAATGCTGGAGGAACTCAGCAGGCCAGACAGCATCTATGGAAAAAGAGTACAGTCGATGTTTCTGGCTGAGACCCTTCAGCAGGACTGGAAAGGAAGGGGGAAGAAGCTAGAAAAGGTTTTTGCCCATGCTGGCCAAGATAACCATCTAAAACCAGTCTAGTCCCATTTTCCTGTCCACATTCCTCTCAACCTTTCCTAGCCACGGATTTACCTTTTCATGTGTCTTTTAAATCTCGTTATTGTTAAACCACTTCCTCTGGCAGCTCAATGTATATATCACCAGTCTTTGTATGCCTGCAGGGCTCAGGCCCGAGAGTGTATCCAGCAATGAGGAACGAGCTAAGGTTTGGCTGATTTAAGTGCTGGGCCAAACTGAAAAGGTCGGGGTGTTGGAGCCGGACTGAAAAGGTTGGGGTGTTTGGGGCCGGAGGTGAGGGGCGGGTTGATGTTTGGCCCACTACTTGGTGAGACTTACTTGTCTCTGTGGTGAGCCAACAGGCTCCTGGACCGGCTACGGTGGTGACTGGCTTTGTGGCTGTGGATTCACTTTTTATTGTTTGCATGATTTGGTTTTTTTTGCACATTTGGTGTTTGATGGTCTTTTTTAATGGGTTCTCTTGTGTTTCTTTGTTTCATGGCTGCCTGTAAGGGGACAAATCTCAAGGTTGTATATAGTATTTGAACTTTGATAATAAACGTACTTTGAAATTTTAATGAACATGCTGTCCCTCAGGTTCCTTTTAAAATGAGCGCTATCATGTGTCATAGTCTCAGATTTTTGTGTGGTGTTCTTGT
This sequence comes from Mobula hypostoma, assembly GCF_963921235.1. NCBI lineage: Eukaryota > Metazoa > Chordata > Chondrichthyes > Myliobatiformes > Myliobatidae > Mobula > Mobula hypostoma. The sequence goes on from NC_086105.1 coordinate 66,884,884, forward strand.
GGAAGAACATGGAACTTTGAATCTATGCTCAATGGCCACTTTAAGGTACACCTGTACAATTGCTTGTTAATGCAAATATCTAATCAGCCACTCACAGCATAAAAGCATGCAGGCTTGGTCAAGAGGATCAGTTGTTTTTCAGACCAGTTGTCAGAATGGGGAAGAAATATGATGTGGAATGATTGATTGTGTCAGATGGGGTGGTTTGAGTATCTCAGAAACTGCTGATCTCCTGGAATTTCACAACAGCCTCCAGAGTTTAAAGAGGATGATGCGAAAAGCAAAAAACATCTAGGGAGCAGCAGTTCTTAGGGCAAAAAAACACCTTGTAAATGAAAGAAGTCCAAAGAGAGTGGCCAGACTGGTTCAAACCGACAGGAAGGTGACAGTAACTCAAATAACTTTGTGTTAAAAAAGTGTTGTGGAGCAGAGAATCTCTGAATGAACAACACAATGAACTTTGAATTGGATGGGCTACACCAGCAGAAGACCACGAGCATACACACAGAAGCTACTTTATAACAATGTAATCCCAATAACTTTGTATTAATTCTATGTTATGTTTATCATTATGAAACTAATTAAAAGATTGAAAAAAAAAGAAAGAAGCTACTTTATTAGGTACAGGATGTACCTAATAAAGTGGCCTCTGGTATATTTTCAAAAATAAGGGGTATCTCATTTAAGACAAAGATAGGAGAACCTCTTTTGTGAAGCTTTGGAAGTCTCGGAAGTGGAAGATGAGTCCTGAGGAGGAGGAGGTTGATAGATTCTTGAGAAGCAAGGTGGTGAGTTTATGGAAGGTACTTGGGAACGCAGTTACAATCAGATAATCAGACTGAATGTCAGAACAAATAAAAAGCAAACCACATAGATTAGCAATACATCTGTTCCCTTTCGCAAAATACTATTCCCTTA